>NC_088362.1:74761201-74801201 GCF_034508935.2 Berghia stephanieae
AACTATCAATCGTCTTACCACAAAAGCCATCTCGTTAGCCCTTCAACAACCAAACTCATTCTTTCAATTCTTAATTCCTCCCATTAAATTATTTCTCTGATTCGCACTGTAAGCCTGTACTGGCGTACTCTGAAAAAAAAATAATCATTTTATTTTTTATTATTATTGTTGTTATTAGTATTATTATTATTATTATTATTATTATTATTATTATTATTATTATTATTATTATTATTATTATTATTATTATTATTATTATTATTATCATATATTTATTATTATTATTATTATTATTATTATTATTATTATTATTATTATTATTATTATATTATCATATATTTTTATATTATTATTATTATTATTATTATTATTATTATTATTATTATTATTATATTATTATTATTATTATTATTATTATTATTATTATTATTATTATTATTATTATTATTATTATTATTTTGTTTGTTTTATTTTTTCTTTTGCTGAAAACTAGTCCTTCAGATATCGATCGAGTAAAATAACTCATCTTGTCAAAAACAATTCCCTTAACAATTTCCTTGAAGTCCCAGGTTTGTCAATTTTTGACAAGATGAGGCTCATTTAGATCTATCGATATTCGAAGGACGAGTATACTGGTCAAATTATTTTAAAATGTTGTTGTTGTTGTCGTTGTTGTTTTGTTTCATAATACAGTAGAGTAGTCAAAACGTCTTTTTAGATTTGTGACAAATCGTGACAAAACGGTATTATAACTGGATGAATCTCATAATTATAATTGAATTGTTGAGCTCAACGTAAAAGCATTTCAGTTAAAATAAATAAATGTCTTCATTAAGCATTGTATGGGGATTTCCTATAACTCAGTTGGTAGAGCATTCGCTTCACATGCAAAGGGACAGGCAGTTTATATCTGGTGAAGTCGAGATTTGTTCTAACATCCCTCTTGTGTTTGAGCTTTTTTTTTTTTAATTTTAAAAATTGAGCTTTATATAGCGCAATATCCACTAAATGTGCTCAAATCGCTCTACAAGGGGTCCCTGGTCAACAGCAACATTTAACATGTAGGACGGGACATGCCGCCTTTCGGTGATATTACAATTTTTCGGACAACGACACTGCTGTTAACGGCCAGGTACTCATTTTACACCTGAGTACGGTGAGAGAATGTGAATAAAGAGCCTTTTCCAAAGACTCAACTATGCGCCGTGCGCGAGGCTCGAACCAAGGACCTTCCTATCCGAAAGCGAGTGTCATACCACTAGACCACAATAAAAAAATTGAAATTGGGGAAATTGAAAAGTTAAATTGTTAGATTTAGGTTGTGCAGATCTAGCCGCTTTTACCAAGAGAGCAGTAACAGAAATGGACTGAAGTTGAAATGATGGTGTTCCCTTAATGGAAACTCTAAAATATGAAGTCAATTTGGAGTAAAATTGAACTCCGTCTTCAAAGGGTTAACAATCCATGTTCGGTCATAATTATCAATTTCCTTCGATTCAATTCAATTCGCTGGTTTGACTTTTTACCTTTCTTATTCTCATATTTCCTTCCATCCCTTTGTCCGGTTTTCTTTTTCCTTCTTGCAGCCATCTCTCATCGCCCATTCATTTCATTGTCCGTCTCTCCAGGGTATTAAATGAGAGATTATCCGTCTGTCGGGACCAGGGGCATCAATCTTACAATATTACTATGCCTCGCACAATATCACTCTCCATTTGTTCATACCTCTCTCTCTCTCTCTCTCTCTCTCTCTTACTCTCTCTCTCTCACTCTCTCTCTCGCTCTCTCGTTCTCTCTCTCTCTCTCGATCTTGCTCTTGCTCTTTCTCTCTCTCTCTCTCTCTCACACACACACACACACACACACACACACTATTTCTCTCTCTTTATTTATCTCCCTTTCTCTCGTTCTCTCTCTCTTTCGATCTCCCTCTTTCTCTCTCTCTCTCTCTCTCTCTCTCTCTCTCTCTCTCTCTCTCTCTCCCTCTTTTTCTCTCTCTCAGTGTGTAAAAAAATAAATATAATAAAATAGATATAAATATATCTATCTACCTCTTGTTCTGTCTATCTTTTTAGCTCTCTCTTTCTCTTTGATCTCTCTCTCTCTCTTGCTCTCTCTCTCTCTCTCTCTCTCTCTCTCTCTCTCATACGTCAACTCTATTCCTTTTTTTTCTTTTTCTAATTTTAAAACTTCCCTCCCATCTAAAATTATGCTCTCCCCCTATGTCTTTCATTCTGTCACTCACTCACTCGCTCTCTCTCTCTCTCTCTCTCTCTCTCTCTCTCTCTCTCTCTCTCTCTCACACACACACACACACACTCTCTCTCTCTCTCTTTCTCTCTCTCTATCTATCTATCTATCTCTGTCTCTCACGCTATCTATCCATCTATCTATCTATCTCTCTATCTATCTGTGTGTGTGTGTTTGTTTGTTTTGTATTTTTTTTATTCTTAAATTTTTGGTTTGTTGATGGTTTGTATATGGACGTGTTAGAGTTAATGAGTGGAATCACTTTCTCAATGCCAACAGGCGTCTCCACATATTTTGGTCATTCTCCAGATTCCAACTCTTTATCTACGTATAAACATTAAAGTTTATGAATTTAATTATTATAGTTTTGATTGTGGGCCCTGTCTAGTTATTGTGCGTCGCAAATCAAAAGAAGGAAATAGAAACAGCATGAATGTATTTTATTTATACTCAATTCAACTGCATCGATTTTGTTATACTTTGATCAGCTTGCGTAAATATTTATTAATTATGAAACCCACTTACTCAATCCTCTCCGGGCCTATTGGCACTTGAGGCAATGCAAGACTTCACCAGGTCCTGTCAGCTGCTATTTTTGGGGCCACCTCGAGGGAAAGACCTCTCTGCTTTAGGTCTCCTTGGAGTGTCTATTTCAGGACCTTCCTTGTCAGTGTTTCTTCTGGTCTGCGATAGGCATGCCCCAACCATTGCCATCTTCTCCTTTTAATGAGACTTTCCATAGACTCCACCTCTGCTCAAACTCTCATGTCCTCATTTGAGATTGTATTTGGCCAGAAGATCTTGAAGATTTGTCGTATACATTTGTTTTGGAATACCTCAAGTTCCTAGGTGATACTTTTTGTGATCGTCCAACATTCTGACCCAAAGACCCAAAACGCTCAGGACATTACTCATTCATTATTTTAATTTTGATAGCTTTAATTGTATTGATAATCATTTTGACCGGCAACACTCATAGAGACTCGTTTTATTCCTGCTCTTGGAGTGTTACAAAGGACAAGGGCCCTCCATCCCGATCTGTCCTCAGCTTTCCTCATCAGTTTTGGGCTGTCCATCCTTGTCCATTACTTTACATTGGGCATCGCTATTTAATCAATGAAAGAGAAAAAACCCACATTAAACCTTGAACCGATATTAGAACGACTACTTTTACTCCGTTATCTTTTAATTTTGGCCGATTAAAAGATGGGGTTAAACACCCTATATAAACATTTAAGTGAAATATAAGACATAAGAGATAATATATGAGAGGAATATTTTAAAACATACCAACAATAACACAATCAACAAAACTCTATGGCATGTTATTCATTGTAAAAGTTTGTTTACACGAATAGATTCAAATGCAATCAAGGAGACAAGGTTTTGCCTTCGTGAACATATAAGCAGATCTGATAACCAGATACAATTATGGGCTTAATTTAACATTGCGATAATGGACAATATTTTATATTGGTTTGAGAGTATTCCCATCACAGCAATGAGACCATAACAATTTGGGTTATCAGACCTGCAAATAAGTACACGTCGGTTTATTTTTTCTAATAGATCGAAGAAAAATTTGCCACTTAGGGATTAAAACATACGACACTACTCTATTTTCAATGAAGACATTGACCACGTGACTCATCATCGCAATCTAGTTTTATGTCGTAGTGAAGTCGATGTTGAAAAGTTTATTTTGTGTTAAAATTATAAGAAACAAAAAATGAGGCTTTCCAAATTTATTCTCTCTTATAAAAAAAAAACAACAAAAACATTGAGCATTTATATACCACAATATGCACTAAACGTGCTCACAGCGATTTACCAGGGTTCCCCATCTAACAACAACACTTAACATGTAGGATAAGGCATTGGTGTCAGTACGCGATGTTATAATTTATATTCGACGGGGACAACGTTGTTAACTGCCAAGTACTCACTTTACACCTGGATGATAATGTGAATAAAGAGATTTTTCCAAGGACTCAACTGGACCTCCTGGTCCGAGGACAAGTGTCATAACACAAGACCACAATGCCACAATATTTTAAATTAAAACATGTAAACTAAGCCACGTTTATGTTTCAAGTTTTAAGATTCAATTTTCAACATCTAAATTACCCGGGCATGATAGTAACAAAAAGGTGAAAATGGAAAAGAATCGGATGGGAACAGAACAGACATTGGACGTTTCGGGGACAAACTCTTCGTCAGCACAATAAACAAAGGAACGTTGACAATAAATTTCCTTTGTTTATTGTGCTGACGACGTGTTTGTACCCGAAACGTCCAGTGTTTGTCCTGCTTCCATCTGCAGCTTTTCTATTTTCACATTTTCGTTAGTATTTTCACAATCCCAGGCTTCAAGCAACCCTCATCGCTCTCTACTTTTCCATACAAAACACTGATTTTAGGCGATGGATTACATAATATTATGACCATGATTTTCTCTGTTTCTTTGAATGATTCAATATACTATTCATTTGATTGTAATAATATCTTACTGTTTTCTTTTGTTTTGTTTTGTTTTTTCTCTCTCTCCAATCCCCCATTCCTATTCTTTTTCAGCACCTGATTATTGTTTAAATTATGAAAGTACTTATCATTTAACTAAAGGTATTAAGATGACAACGACCAGATTAGAAGTTAAATATTATATTAGGGATGTTTGGTGAAATTGATTTTCCCACGTTATTTAACTTTATCTTTGACAATGTTTAGATTTAAATCTCATGAGTAATGATTCAGCCTATGGTGGAATGCAGGTTCATTCTAACATCCATAACAATTTGAAATATTAATTTTATAAGAAGATGATGGATAAACAATAGTGGTCTTTTATGAAAGAAAACTTGATTCAAGGGACGTAACCAATTATATTGTTTGCATTATCTGAGCTTTAACAGAGTTGTCTTTCTTTACAATATTTAAACAATGCGATAAATTGAATTCACTTTTTTAAACATTTTAAATATGTTTTTCTCTCAGTATAATTATTCTAAATATAATCTAATTTTGTGATAACTTTTCTATATTTTCATTTACTATCCGTATTATTTGTGACTTTATAATACATCAAATGTTGATATGCCATACCTGTATAAAAAATTCCTGAATTGTTTTATTTTATTTATTTTTATTTATTTTTTTGTTCAATTTGAAAAGCGTAATGAATGCTTACTTCAAAAATATTACAATAATTATTATCTATCAGCAGTTTCGATGTTTTTCAAAACATAAAATATAAAATTACTCGCTATAATTTTTACCAGCTATAAATTGCTCACAATGAATTATTTCCTTTCTTTTTCCACCTCATCCCCACTTACAGCGTGTGACTGCGTGGTGTACCAGAGCTACGGCCTGAACGCGGGTCGTTTCACATCTCCCAATTTTCCCGAGCCCTACCCACCCAACATCAACTGCATATTATACTCCTTCATCGGAGACACCTCTGAAATTATAGAACTCACCTTTGTCGAATTTGATCTCAAAATGCCTGATGAAAGAGGGTAAGTTTCTATCTAGGTCTTGTCTGGGCCCATTTTTGTGTTACTTTCACCATCAACTTGGGATTAACTTCAAGATTAATAAAATGATCTATCGAAAAAATTAACAAGATTAGCTCTCTCTCTCTCTCTCTCTCTCTCTCTCTCTCTCTCTCTCTCTCTCTCTCTCTATCTATCTATCTATCTATCTATCTATCTATCTATCTATATCTATCTATCTATCTCCCTCTTAAACATACACACACATACATTAATACACACTACACACATGCACGTAGACACATACGCACACAGTTTCATTTTCTATGGGTAAGAATGTATGTGTTCACAATAAATTAGTGTTACGTATATTATGAAACATGAAAATAAAACAAACTGAGCAGTCCCAGGTTTTAGCCAAATAGTTTTTAAAACTTTCATTATTCTCTCCATTCAAAGGGTCTCATAATTCAGTAGAGCAGGCACTTTAATGCCATCTCATGTCCAGACGGAGTTACCGTAAGAATAGGGTCGTGGATTAAACAATTCCTCATCGCCGCAACTTTTGTTATTTTCTATTGTCCCCTGCTAGCTACTTTTCTGCTCGCTTCATTTCTTATTATTGTCCAATAATTAAGTTGATAGAGCATTCACTTCGAATTGAATCCAATATCAATCCCTGGTGTAGCGAAATTATTATTTTTCCTACGCTCATGTCAGTACATTAGTAATTGGGGAGCTGGGTCTGTTAAATCTGGATAGCAACGTATTTTGAAATAGACTAGCGTCCTACCAAAAGGGTAGCAAGCTAGTTCTGATGTCCGCTTACCGCTATAGAAACCAGAATCATCTCCGGCTCCGTGGGACTCATGGCTCTGAAGAATGACTACTTTTTATTATTATTTTCTCCTTCCAGGCGATGTATTGACTTTTTACGAGTGTATCAGAATCTAGAAAGACCGGAGGTGAATGAATACAGCCAGCATGATATTGAGCTGTGTGGTCCTTACTCCGGCATCCAAAACACAATCTACAGCTCTGGTAGGAGCATGGTGCTAGAATTTCATGCCGACTTGAGGAGAGGCAAGCATGGGAACTACTCTGGTTTCAATGGAATTTACCAGTTTTTGGATAAAGGTAAGATTTGATTTTGTCTCTATTCTTATTTTGACTAGAATTATATTACGTACAATGTAGCCCAGCTCTTATTCTGTTATTTGAAGTACAGAAATGGCATCAGACCAACGTGAGCATAATTGCAGGTCTGATAACTGGACGCTTTTATGGGCTCGTTTTAACGTTGTTGTAATGGAGAATATTTTGCGTTGATTTGAGAGTATTTTCATTACAACAATGATACAATAACAATTTGGGTTATCAGACCTGAAAATACGTAAACGTCGCATCAGGCGTAGTATTCATAAACTCATTCCTTGATTCTGGCCAATATGATTACTTCATAATACAAGGTATTGTTCAACAAAAAGTGAAAATTGACTTGTCGTTAGTAGTGCTCGAGGAGACAAATGATTTCATTGGAGGTATCTTTGAATACAACTTACTGTTTATTTTCTGTCCTGGGTGATCACCTTTTATTGTGACGTAAGTTGTATGGAAATCTCGAGCTTTTCGTTAACTATGGCAACGATCAGATTCGTTCAATCAGCCCAAAAGGGGTAATCTATCCTCAGCCTTTTCCATGCCCTACCTTATAATATATATATATATATATATATATATATATATATATATATATATATATATATATATATATATATAAAAGAGAGTATAAAGCTCAACAGACAGTGTACTTTGTACCTTTGGAAACGACTTGAGGCTAAGGCAAAAGACGCTGTATGGATTTACTACTATCACTATTATTATCATTATAATTTGGGCTGTAAAGCTCAAGCCAAACAGGCCTTCATGGACCTGGGAAACATTTTGAAAAACAAACAGATGTTGTTCGGGATTAGATTCCGAGTCTTGAAGTGCTACGTGTGGCCAGTCTTGTTATACGGATGCGAAAGCTGGACTACAAATGCAGAAACACAAAAGAACATTGAAGCTTTTGAAATGTGGTGCTTGAGAAGGATGCAGAGAATATCGTATACTGCACACAAAACGAACGAAGAAGTGCTAAAACAAACATACCAACAAAGGAAACTAATGCCCTTAATAGTGGATCGACAACTATCCTTTTTCGGACACATAGTAAGGAAAGATAAGAAGGAATACCTGGCAAGTTGTGGAAAAATACCTGGTAAACGCGCCCGGGGGAGACAAAGAAAAACACTCATAGACCAACTGAAGGGCTTCACCAACCTAACAATCCAAGAGCTGTTTGAAAAAGCAAGAGACAGGGAGGAATGGAGAGAGATAATTCATGCAGTATCCGAAGCCTGGACCAGGCATGGAACCTAGAAGAAGAAGTAAAGATTAGTTATTGGAATGTAGTTGATGGCTAGTCTCAGAAAACAAAGGGAGACTTTTCTCTTTGCCAAATTTAACATATACTGTCGGTCATACCCAGATATATGATATATGGAATTAAATTGAAATTAAATTTTCACCAAGTTAACATTGGGGTTCAATTGACCAAATTCATAATTATTACAATTTGTTGTTGAAGATTTTTTTTTATTTTGCAAGAGTTAATGCTTATTATAGTTTGTGCATGACTGCTGGGAGTCTCAACAGACATTTATAGATCGATGTATTTAAGAGAAACCAAACTGTTTTTATTCACGCGTAAATGATATGTCGTAAATATGTGACCCGCTGTCTCGATATGTTATTGTGCTGAAGTGCTATGATGACCAGATCCATACATTTTTGGGATTTTTACATTTTATAGAACAATAAAAATTGCACAACCGTAGCTCAAGTTTTATATTTTGTCTATAAATTATAAATTACAATATTCGTCTTTAGAATCTCATTCGTCGTGTTTTGTTGACAAAGGGTAAACCCAACACATTTACTTCATCTGCCGCGTAGATAAAATTGAAGCTTCTATTCCACTATAGTATTGTTATTAATTTATTTATGTCTTCGAGCTTCAGACGGCAACATTTTGCAATATTACCAAGACGTATTACCGTTTTGAGGTGGCGTGTCACATATTGTCGTCAAAGCATGATAAAGTGTGAGTGAATTGTTCTGCATGCTTTACCTTATATCAAACAGTCAGATTGAAGGAATCACCAATGGAAATTTGGAAAAGTCATGGCGATTTTTAATTCACTGCAGAGTTTACAAGTTGAGCACTAAGCATGATAATAAATATGAAGCCACCATTCAATTCAAAGTGAATTCTGAGCTGCTAGATGTTTGGACAATGCAAGTCGTTCAGCTTAACTCAATACAGCTTCGTAAAAAAATTTACTTAATGCAGATTTTATTTCGGCTTCAATATCCTATAAGCCACGAAAAATGACAATTAGATTGGAAGAGGAGGAGGAGGAGGAGGAGGAGGAGGAGGAGGAGGATAAAAAGAAAAAGAAAAATGAAGAATAAAGAAATAGAAAGATAGAAAGGAGGAGTAAGTCTCCATGATTCATGTACACACACACACACACACAGACACACACACACACACACATCTTCCTGTAAACTGAATAAGGCTTTGCTTAACGTTGTAGAGCTTGGGGGAAAAAACTAGAAAGGCAAGGATTATGTTTACAACAAAAAATTCACCTCGATAAATAAGTAGCGTTTCACTTCATTGCAAATCTTTTCATCCATTTACTGTCGATTATTTTTTAATTAATCCAGACATTTTCTTATCAGCATTTTTTAAAATAGCATTAAAGGGAAATAACGAAAGTTTAGTATCAACTATTACAATATATTTGTTATGTCCCTTGTCGATATAACTATGTAATATTAGATTTGCAACTTTTCTTTTGTAAGAAATATATTCTCACTTTAGATATATATTTATATAATATAATATATATATATATATATATATATATATATATATATATATATATATATATATTGGCAATATCAGATATTCGTCAATGTAGCAATTAGTATATCTTGCATTTCAGCGTCTACTCGTAAAAACGTGTATTGTTGCATTTTGTTGTAGATATATTATTATAATCACAGAATTATTTCATCGTCATCATTTCGTTTGCTTATCCACGACCCTGCAGATGCAAACAATAGTGAGTAGAAGTCACAAAACTCCTGTTTTAATCCAACATCACTTTCAGCTTTCTCGGGACTCATGACTTTCATCAATGTTCAAGTTAATGGTAGTCATCTCTTGCACACCATTGACCACTGGAAATATTCAATCTTCTTTTAGAAAATCCTTGTTCAAACATTGTGATATGGAATTAATTTCGTATTTATTTATTAGATAATGAAACAATTAGATAAACATGTCGATGTATATCAGGTTACAAAATAGATACATGTACCTACTATAGTAAAACTTGAGGTTTGTGTCAGAATATAAATAATGAGGATATAAAAATCACTAAACTGTATACTTTACATGTATTGTTCTGTTGTATTATTGGCAAGAATAAATCATAAACAAAAGAGTTCTACTTTTCTTCCGGAAAAACATCCTTTCTTTGTTTTGGGACCAGTAAGTTTTAAAATTTAGATCAAATAGCTCAAGGACTTAATATGTCAATTGAATGTAAACACAGTTCTCATTTTATCAATAAAATCAAATGCATCGCAATAATAAAACATACACTTGTCCTATAAAATAATCTCTGGTCATTTATACATCATGAATGAATTTATTTGCTTTTGTTTGTTGTTTTTTCACGAAAATATTCAGAGAGAGATTCGCAGCAATGCAAACAAGATGACATTTCTAGGAACTTAACCAATGACCTCAGCATTGCTCAAATGTTTTTTAAATTATTTTTCTTAAGGTTTTGTTTGGTTTGACAACGGTCCCATTGTGCTCTGATTTACTGGTCACCAGGGAAATAAAGCATTTGAAAAGTGTTTTTGGCAATCTCAGACGTTAACACCAAAAAAACATTGACATACACAATGACCAGTTTATAATCAGACTAATAGAAGTGTGCATTTAATCGTACTTCAGATATAACAATTTTTTGAACAAGTGAAGACAAAAAGTATTGTACAAACATCTATTTCTGTCCTTAAGCAACAGTGGTCAATGGTACACCTATTAATTGTCATTTTTTCCATCTTTCAAATCTCTGATAGATTATAAGAATAATAATATTATTAACATCATGCCTTTCGCAACACACGCCCTAAGGATCACGTTATCAATATCACATGATCAACTAATGAGACTGGGATAAATCTCCTGTGACATGTACAGACCAGAAATAAGACGTGTCACTTTAAACCTTTATTCCTATTTAGTGGGCACATTATAAGGCTTTTATGCCGTACCATAAATAGCTGATTATGTGTGACTATTACGTTATTTGACTTAATGTGTGTGTTGCAAAAGGTTGTATTGTGGTTTTTCGTGTCACCAAAAGACAACTACCTTCACTCCTTTGCACAACTATCATTAATCCAACACTTGTTTTCTCTTGTTTTCAACAATTTTATTCTCTTCTTAGCTGAAAATTTGGAAAATTAGACGTCGCAAATTAATCTTGATTGGATTTTGAATTTGATTTTATAAGAATATCTTAAGAAATATTTACGATTCTAGCTTTGTTTGGAGTCAAACGATCTTATTCCACTGATCTGTTTTTGTAATTAAATTGAAGCTTAAATTCAATTTCACATTATTATTTAATCATTCCACTGATAATATTTTAAATATGCGGCCTTATTTAAATGCTGTCGTTAATAGAAAAATTCCAATTTGATTAATCTAGCATTGTCAATTTTCAATCTAAAAGTACCTCAGGTCAATTATTGTTAAAAGTCTATTTGTTTGAAAGTAAGTAAATTACAAAAACAAGTTTCATTTTGTGTTTAATGGACTATTTCAATTTTGAATATATATGTGTGTGATCTTTCAGTAAAAAAAAGGCTCAATTTAACCTCTATATATTTTTTGTACACAAATGACTGAATGAGGCCTCTCTGGAGATATCTTTCCGTTATAGGCATTGGAGAAGAAGAAGAAGAAGAAGAAGAAGAAGAAGAAGAAGAAGAAGAAGAAGAAGAAGAAGAAGAAGAAGAAGAAGAAGGAGAAGAAGAAGAAAGGGTTTTTTTATTTATTTTATTTATAGTTTGATTGATGTGAAAAAAATTGATATACTGCTATTTACCTTCCTATTGAAAACATCAGCTCCTCTCTCTCTCTCTCTCTCTCTCTCTCTCTCTCTCTCTCTCTCTCTCTCTCTCTCTCTCTCTCTCTCTCTCTCTCTTTTACCTCTCTTCTTTTTCCTATCTGTCAATGTCCATCGAATATAATATATCTATTGCTATCATTTCTACAAACCAATATCTCTTCTTCTCCTTGCTTATAAATGTATATTTGTCAAATTATTTATTTTTTAAATTTTGTTTATATCTAGTTTCCTTACAAAAAGCACAAGCCAATGCATCATTCGCTTGGTTTTTATCTTTATGGCCAAACTTATTTTTATTAACTTATTATTTTACTCGTGTTAACTCTTAAAGCAAGTATTTACTTCTTCTCTTTCTCTCCCCCCCCCCCCCCCCCCGCCTCTCTCTCTCTCTCTCTCTCTCTCTCTCTCTCTCTCTCTCTCTCTTTCTCTCTCTCTATCTATCTATCTATCTATCTATCTCTATATCTATCTATCTATCTATCTATCTATCTATCTATCTATCTATCTATCTATCTATCTATTTATCTACCTCTCCCTCTCTCTTCTATATTGTTCTATCGTTCAATGACTTTAAACCATTAATTATTCATCTACATTGTCTATCTTTTCTATCAATCAAAATCTCTTCCTATTGTGTTTAAATGTATATTGGTCAAACTGGTTTCTTTTTCTATATTTGTTTGTAAAATCATTGTTTGCTTAGTTGTGTCTGCTGTTTTGTTTTGTTTCTTATTGTTTCTTTTATTTTGTTTTTGTTTTTGCTTTGTTTTGTTTGGGGGAGGGGGTTGGGGGTTTTATTTTGTTTGTTTGTTTGTTTGGATTTTTTTTGTTCTTATTTTTATTTTTTATTTGGGGAGGGGGGAGGTTAGGAGGTGGTTGGGTTTTTTATTTTTGTTTTGTTTTTATTTTGTATTTTGGTTTTGTTGTTGTTCTTGGATTTAGCCAAACATTTTTATATTATTTTATATTTTTATCCACATTACCTTTCATAGTCAGTATTAATCTCTTCTCTCTATTTCTCTCTCTCTCTCCAATCTCCCCCCCCCCCCCCCCCCCCCCCCCCCCCGTTTCGCCTCCTTCTAGGTCTCCCTTTCAGAGACTCCGAAATATAATTTATGGATGGTTATCATTTCTAATAACCATTATCTCTTCTTATCGTATCTATAAGTGTATATTTCTCAAGTATTGTTTCCTTGAGTGTTTGGTTCCGAAAACCATAGGCTAAAGCGTCTTTCATTCGCTTTGTATTGTTTGTTCTCATGGTCGGTTATATTTATATTCATTTTATTTTCACTCACATTACCTCTCATAGCAAATATTTAACTTTTCTCAACATCCCTCCCTCCCACCCACTATTTCAATTCCTCTTCCCTCCTCTCTCTCTCTATCTCTCTCTCTCTCTCTCTCTCTCTCTCTCTCTCTCTCTCTCTCTCTCTCTCTCTCTAATATCTTTATATATATATATATATATATATATATATCTTTCACTTCTTTTTTCTGTCTATCATTCAGTGACTATGGACCATAATTTATCTTTTTCTATCATGTCTACCAACCATTATTTATTCTTATCGTGTCTCGAAATGTATATTTGTCAAGTTTTTTTTTTCTCTGGGTTGATTGATACAAAATCGAGAGCCCGAAGCGGCGTTTGCTTCTTCTTCTTCGTTTCCCCCCCCCCCCCCTTTTTTTTTTTTTTGGCCGAATTTATTTACATTAAATTACGTTACTTCTCATGGACCAGTATTTCTCTTTTCCGTGAAGGTCACACACAATTAATTCTATTTTCATCGATCAAGCACAAGATTTGATTAAGTAACTTAAACTTAATTTGTAGAAAAAGGGTTGACAAAATAAAACTAAGAAAATTCAAAGCAAGATGCGACCTTTAGACAAGTATATTTTCTATTACTTTTCTACTCGTATACAGGACATCCAGACAACATAAGATAAATGTCTTTGATTAAACCAAAGATAAAAATAATCTTAACTTATATAGCACACGAGGGGTTCCGATAGCTCGCTTGAGTCACACGCAAAAGGGCCAAGATCAATCCCGGATGAAGTCGAGATATTTTTTTTTATGACCCTCTTGTTCAACTAGCAATGATTGGGTAGCTGGGTCTTTTAGATTTTGTGGAAAATACTTTGCTATATACTAGCGTCCTATCCAAAGGGTAGCAATCAATTGCTAATGCCCGTTTAACACTATACGGGGATAAACGCAATGCGCCTAATTGCTCTGAAGGACTTTTTTCTAACTCATTTGTGATCATTCGTCTCATAAAGGTATGTTGGAGATGACCAAGTTTAATGCGGCATTCTAGAAAACCATCTATTTAACGATTTGGCTAGAAGGACGACCTCCAAATATCGTTAGATTTAAATGACCCTCAGCTTGGAAAAAAAACTCTCAAACCTGGGACTTCGCGTTGAGGGTCGAAGTCCCAGGTTTGAGATAAGGGTAATTTAAATTGATTGATATTTGAATGACGAGTTGTCTGGCCGAATTGTGAAATACGAGGTTTTTCAGAATAAGGCTGTTTACAGGATAAGTATAGTCATTTCAGTATTGCTTCTTCCTCTGTCAATCAATCTTTATTCTTTGTTGGAAATTTGATAAAATTAGATATTCTTGTACGTGTTAAATGTATTTAATTCTTAGCTCATGTCTTTCATTCATATTTTTCTGTATCATTAATTAAATGAAAACGTTGCTTTTAACCTTTGTGTTAAGTTGTAAAGTTTATGCTTTTTATATAATCATCGTTATCAAGTCTTCCCCCATTCTTTCTTCCTAATTTTTGTCAACGGAAAATTGGAATAAAATCCAAAAGCGATGTTTGAAATCGGGTTGTTCAGGTTGCAGTTCAGAGCTTTATCCACTTTGCACTCCTCACTTACCCCCCCCCCCCCCCCCTCCCCAACCCATCCAACCCAACTCTCACCCCATACTTTATATTTTCAACTCTTATACCGTGTTTGGGTGTTGTTTATAAGCCACAAGACCAATGATAATGAGATATTTTCATAATGGTGCCAAATCAAACAAAAAGAAACCTGTTATGATATTTATTTTACTTTTGTCGAATATTAGAAAAATCTGGTTCCAACGTTGTGCCCTTGGGTAAGACTCTTAACACGCATTATCCCGCTCGACCCAGAGGTGAATGAGTATCTGGTATAAGCAGTAACGGATATTGTAAGAGTATTAGTACAGAAAGAACGACTAACAACTGATGAGTGGTACTATATGAAATGAAAATATGGTCCCACTTCGGAAATAAATAAAACAATGTGAAGTGCATTGAGTAGTCCAAATAAGTTTAAATGCGATATATAAATTTTCATTTTATTTTAAACTGAGAAGGAATATATTCTGATCAAAGACTTAGTTTTATTCAACTCTCTTTAAAACAGACAATAGTAAACACTTGTCAAAATCTATACCGTTGTACGATATACAATTTTAATATAGTTATATATTTAAAATCTTGCCCTTGAAAATGAAAATTGTCATATTCAAATTTTTTTACTTTTGACTCTCACATAATATTTGTAAACAAGTGCAATTCGTTTTGACTCAATAATTGTTTTTTTTTTAATGAAACATTCAGAAAAAAATATTTTAATAATTTTCTTAGTGGTCCTTCAAAATCACCTAGGCTATGTCGTAGTTTTGAAAAAACAAAACATGTTTGTAATGTTATTTTGGCAGGATGAAGCATCACGACTAACCTTTAACGCTATTAAAAAGAGAACAACAGAGAGAACGCTGTTACCGCCACGCATTCATCTCACTCCTAATTTGATAAGCAACTTTAATCACACCTTCGGGGTTACGATTTCTCAGTTGATAGAGCATTCGATTCACATGCAATGCTATCGAGATAGAACCCGAATGATGTCGAGATATTTTTTTTCCGAACCCCCTCTCGACCCAGCAGTGATTGTGTAGCTCGATCAGTTAGATCTGGCAGACATTACGTTGCTATAGACTAGCGTCTTATCCAAAGGATATTAAGCAATTGGTATTTTCTGTCTCTGAAGGCTTATTTTTTGTCACCCCTCATCTCAGTACTCGAACCGGGGACCTACATGTTGCAAGCCGAGTATCATACCATTAGACTATACAGCTACATATATTGCATTTCTTTTTATACAATCTTATTTTTATTTCAGGATCTTATTTAACGACAGGTACCCGGGTCCAGGGAAAACAATGTACATACGATTTTCATAGCAACGATACTCATCGGCACGGCCAGTTTTTCTCTCCTTTTTACCCACAAAATTATAAACCATTATCATCCTGTCGATACCGATTCCATGCAAGAAGGGGAGAAAGAGTGCATATCGAATTTTCAAATATTCAACTTCATCACATAGATGCAAGGTATGTATTCTGTATTATGATAATATTGTTATTATAACACCTCCTTCCTTCTTCGTCTCTATATTCAAATGACGATGTGTCAATAGTGACATCTGACCAATTGATGATGTGGTGTGCAAACAAATAATTCATCGTGTTGTATCCAACACAAAATAGTGTCCATCACAACTATGCTAACCCGTTATTTCCGTATTCTGGATAGACGCGTATAAAAAGATTTGGCCAGAAAAATCGTCCTTCAAATAATTCGATCGATTTAAATGATCCTCATCTTGCCATCTTGAGAGTCATTTAGATCGATCGATATCTGATGGACACGTTTTCTGGCCAAATTTTCAAATACGTATCTTTCCAGACCACGGGCAGTTTACTGGTGAATTCAAGTCCATAATCCAGTTCGGGTATAAGATTTGCAAATAATGTTTCACATGTCCATCGCCTCCATTTGGATAGGATGTATATTTATTAGAACGTTCGGTCGGATCTATCTCTTATCTGCTGGAATGACAAACGGGTCGGCAAATAAAACAGATCTGCACCCGGGATTGATAAAGGTTTCTTTCTTATTGTGAGGAGAGTCCTCCAGCTCTGAATTATCGGAACCTATGTATGTAAGATGTGTAAATGTTACGATCTTACTTAACTAAAAGGAAAGTAACGCCAAAGACAAGTGGAAGATAAGACGAAACTTTGAATCATATATATAATATCTCCAAATAAAGAAGCAAAGTGGATAATACCGAATGGTTATGTCTCAAGTGAGAGCAAAATAAATGCAATTTTATTCGTTGTGGCATAACGTTTATATTTTACTAACCATAGGTACAATTAGATGTTCATCCGTTGATACTTTAAGTGGAATCCATCCTTCCTTCGTATTGTTTATGAAGGAAAAGATAGAAAAGGACATGATATTTGTCTTTCTACATTTAACATTCAACTTTGTCACTGTTCTTTGAACTCTTGGCGGAGGGGTCCATATAGCTCAGTTCATAGAGTACTGGCTCCACAATTAAAGTAATCGGTATCGATGCAGGGTGCAATCAACATTTTTCCTGCCCCCCCCCCCCCCCCGCCCTTCCCTTCTTTTCCTGTCCACACAGCACGGATAGGTAGCTGGCTGTTAGATCTGGCGGAAAGTATTTTCAATATACTAGCGTCCTATCCTAAAAGGTAGCAAACAATTGGAGTCTCAATTCCATCTAAAGTATTAGCCATTTTGGTCAATGGTCACGATGTAAATATCCCTAGTTTGTGATCGAGTGGGAAGGGGTCCAAATACAATTAGACATATTTTGATTATGTTTCTCTCCAAATCGTGTAGTTTTGAGGTTGGGGCAAAACGATATTATAAAATAGCAAAACAACTAGTAGTCATCTATTTTTTTTAAGGTCAATGTTTTAAGACTATATTTTTCGAACAATTATTTTCCCAACCGGACATTACATAGTTCAGTGACAACTAATAAGTATTTTTAGTAAATATGAGTCTGCATTTTGAAAAGACATGTTTGTCAATTCTTCATTTGATGGGGGGAGGGGTGGGGGAGGTCTTTTTGTTTACCTTGTTCTTGAAATGTATATTTTTGGTTTTCGTTTTTCCCTATTTTTCTTTTAATTTTTTAAAATGTTTCTCCCAGATGTCAGTATTAACTCACACTCAAAAGATTTAGGATAAGATTAATCCACCATAAAATAAAACCTTTGTATCTTTTGTAAATGTTTTCTATTTACAGCGTGGGATACCACAGGTAACGACGCCCCATCCCTCCTCCCGTTTTGTCCCCCTTTTTTTTTTGGTCCCATTCCCGCCCAGAGTGCGGTGCAGTGCTAAACGTTTAAAGTCACATCTTGATCTCGAGTTGTACAATAATATATTATCTAGGAAAATGCATATGCCTAAAAACCCAGAATTTGACAGCTTCAACTGAGGATAATATATTGAGATCTCTCTCTCTCTCTCTCTCTCCTCTCCTCTCTCTCTCTCTCTCTCTCTCTCTCTCTCTCCTCTCTCTCTCTCTCTCTCTCCTCTCTCTCTTCTACTATCTATCTATATTATATATATATATATATATATATATATATATATCTTTCTGTGTGTGTATGTGTGTGTGTGTCCTCCTCCTCCTCATCCTCCTCCTCTTCCATCGATTTCCCTTTCTTTCTTATTCTTTTTCTTACTTTATTTCCAAAAGCATACCTGATTTGAAGCTGTTACTTTCAATTTCTAACTGGCTTCCACCTTTAGATTTGTCTAGTGTGTCCTCACATAAGCTGGTTTACCTTCTCACAAAAGCGAAATTAATGTCATTATAAGAATAACTTTAAGTCACATATCATTATAATCATCGTTATAAAAAAAAAGAATTGAATGATTTATCAGATTTAAACTATATTAATTTATACTCAAATTTTATACATAAACATAGAACAAATTTTACATATCACTAAAGATAAAAATGTAACATAATTCAATCTACATATTTATATTTCATAGAAGAAATGTCTTTACAAGAGCATGTATTTAATTGGGTTGTTTTTTTTAAAACAACAATGTCTTAAAATTGGGATTGAATCTATTTGACTGATAAAATATGTTTGCAGTGTACTATGTAGCCTATGGCATCAATTCGGTATTAAGTTGAAGTGTTAAAGCTGCCAAAAAGATTTAAAATTTCAATCCATCAAAAACTTAAAATTGTTTTGTTTATGTATTTTATTTAAAAGGCTATTATGTCGGACTGTTTCGAGGTTGAGAGTTGAATTATATAGAAAATAAAATAGAATAAATGTAGGTGCTGAATGAGGAAAATGAAAATCGTATCTAAAACTGCAAAGAAACTAGAAATTTCGCAATCTTATCTTTTGAAGTTATAAATACTATTTGGCTTTTATGGCACCTAAATATAATACCTGATAGAAATGATGGGACACATATGTAATATATCTGTTCATTTGACATTAGAAATATGTGTATAAAAATATAAGATTTAAAAATGGTATTTCTTTGTGATTTGTGGTTATGAAACAGCAGAAATTTAATTCCATTCTGTAAGATTGAAGATTATCTGGTTATTTAGTTATGATTGCCAAATGTTTTATCACAAATTATGCCCATTTTGTCCATTGTAAGTCAGAGTTGTAAAACAGAAAGTTTTTTTACATTAGCGAAAGGCAAAATCGTATTCATCCTTGATCAGTAAAGTAATAACACAAACAAAAGTTATTTGGGTTTTTTTTTTCCCATATGCATAAATTTACATCTAAGAAAATCAGTTGTTTTAATTACAATAGTTTCTTAACGTAACTCATGAAAATTAGGACAACAAACCGTACGCTTTAGATTATAGAATGTGCACATCCAGCGTCAGTTCATTCGTTTGTGAAAACAGACAATAAAGTTCTGCTCAAATATTGACTGACTCTTTTCAAATACATCCATTCATTTCTCCATGTTCGTTTTCATATCGGATTATATCATAAAAATATCACATTGTATAACTGGATTAATAGTCGAAGTCCACCTTACATGGATAAAACATAAACTTTTACAGCAACTTCAAATAAAAAGTATGAATAAGTTATGGATATGCATATCTATTTGGCGGCTTTCTACGTTTCTACTCAAGACATAAAATAAAGATTAACATTGAGCATTTTTATTTTTATTGAACGCTACCATTGACGAAATAATATAAAGTACCGGTAAGAGTGGGACCATTATAAGAAAAGAAAGAAGTAATTTACCGCCGTGACACAACTTTTTCACCACAACTCTCTTTACTAAAAGAGAGATTTATGATCTTCAGCAATTTTGCACGCAAGAAGACGCTCGTTTCACATCTCCTTGCTGGTAATTTAATATCTATTGGTTCACCATGAACAAAGCATTTCACATCGTTGTATTCAGTTTCAGTACACAACCTATAAACCAGTTACTGTCGTACCTCTGGAGGGTCACGTATTTTAAAGTGTGGCCAGAGAAATCGATTGAAATGACCCTCATCTTGGCAAAAACTGTTAAACTTGGGACTTCGCCAGGTCCTAAGGTTTGAGAAGATTTTTTTTTGCCAGGATGAGTGCCATTTAAATCGATCTATTTTTAAATGAGGTGTTTTCCGCCAACTGTTGAAATACGTGTCTATCCAGAACTACGACAGTAACTGATTAAAGGAAGTGGGTACAATGAAAGAGAACTGCATAGCACAAAGAGAGTAGAGCATCAAACAGGAAATGTCCACTGAATAAGATTTAACTATGATTAAAATGAGCTTTAAAATGGGCTTGTTATACAGCGCGAAATCCACTAAACGTGCTCAAAGCGCTTTACATAGAGTCCCTGACCAACAGCAACACGGAACGTGTAGAACGAGACATGATGACTGTTAGACGATATTACAATTTTTTTTTCCGACCGAGACAACGCTGTTAACGGCCAGGTATTCATTTTACACCTGAGTACGGTGAGAGAATATGAGCAAGGAGCCTTTTACAAAAACTTAACTAAAACTTAACCGAGCGAGGCTCGAACTCAGGACCTTCCGATCCGAAAGCGAGTGTCATACCACAAGACCACATAGCCGAACTGTGATTACACATGGCTTGTTGGTTTGATAAATAGAGAATTTTAAAGCACATGTAACAGGGTAGAAACGTGGAAATGTATGGATAAATATGCATTTCTGTGTCTTCTGAGTTCTTTTATTGTTATTTTCTTAATTGGTCTGATATATACATTATGATTCATAATATAAAATATTGGACACAAAATAAAGCATTGGACATAATATAAAACATTGAACACAACATAAAACATTAAACACAATATAAAACATTGAACATAATATAAAATATTAAACATAATATAAAACATTGAATATGCTTTAAAACATTGAGCATAATAATATAAAACATTGAAGATAATATAAAACATAATATAAAACATTGACCATAATATAAAACATTGAAGATAATATAAAACATAATATAAAACATTGACCATAATATAAAACATTGAGCATAATAATATAAAACATTGAAGATAATATAAAACATAATATAAAACATTGACCATAATATAAAACATTGAACATAATATGGGATAAAGAAACTCTGAAGTGGAAAATTCTTTCCCTCATTTTTTTTATTCATCATAATATAAATTTCTGTTTATGGAACATGACAACAATGGACAAATGAAACATTATATTATCGTCTATTGATGTATAAATAATTATCATTCTTTTGTGAAAATTTTAAAAAGATTCTCTCCTAGCAGAAAAAGTACGTTTTTCATGGAAACTATTGTCTCTAAAATACTTGAAAAGAAATAGCTTTGTAATCTAATCCAGGCTTTTTATTGACGTCTGGTATATATTATAAAAACTCAAATGTATATGTTGAAATAGGACACTTTGTATTATATGTTAATAGATTGTACATCACTCTTTGCTTTGATTGTGAGTGCTTTATTCACAAGGTTTCTTCCAAATTGTAGAAAATAAAAATGCCTTTGTAAGCTGTTACGCGTAATCTATTGAATGTCTCCTGTCAAAGCAACTGGAAATCACATGTGGAAAGTTTTAAATTTACTAAACGTGTAAGAAAAAAAAAAGGAATACTATATTCGACTGCCCTGCTTTGCTTATTCTGATTCATATTTTGACTCGCTCTCTCTCTCTCTCTCTCTCTCTCTCTCTCTCTCTCTCTCTCTCTCTCTCTCTCTCTCTCTCTCTCTCTCTCTCTCTCCCAATCAATCAAACTATGTATCTATCTATACTTGTCCACATCGATCTTTGGCTAATCATATCTATCTATCTATACATCTGTCTTTCTGTCTTTAGTTTTATCTTATCAAATTTAATAAAATAATATTAAATGAGGGAAAATGATTGATGTTTCAATTTTGATTTTGTTGAAATTAATAAACGTTTATAATATACTTTTTTCAATGTTAGATCTATATTTATTATAAGGAATTATTGTTGATGGTGGTGTCAAAAGTTGAATTAGATTTTTAACTTATTGATGTGTATAACTCCCTTCAAGCTAGTATTGTTTCCAATAACACCCTTCCGAAGTATCACATATTACAATTCTTTATCAAGGATTCATTTTTCGCATAACTCATGTCTTTCATATTCTATTCATAACTATGCTAGTTGTCGAGATAGCCCTGACGTCATAGTGGTGCATGACGGACCGGATGAATCGGCTCCTGTGATTGGTCAATTTTGTGGCATGCACAATGGGGAAGAGTTTAATTCCAACGGGCCTAATTTATTTGTCACTTTTTCTTGTGACGATCGAGATCAACGGCAGGGTGAGTATGAAAAAAATTAACCTCTTTTTAAACTTTCTTTTATATAGCCAATATCCAATAAAGGTACTCAAATCGCTTTACAAGAGGCTTCAAGTGAACAAAATGGCTCAACTTGTCGCACGAGTCATGGCGTCATTCTATTTTCTCTATTTATTTTTCTATTATCTTTTATTCTATTATTACGCTGTTGCGGACCGGGTACTTATTTTACACTATATTGCGGTGAGAGAGTGAGATTAAAGAGAAAAGGCTTTTTTCCAAAGACTCAACATTGTGTTATCCCGAGCATGTGCGGCGTGCGGCTATGTGGTCTGGAGGTATGACACTCGCTTTTGGTAACGGCTATTTACTCACATTCTCTCACCGTTCTCTGGTGTAAAATGAGTTCCTGGTCGTTGACAGCGTTGTAATATCGCCTAACAAGCGTCATGTCTCGTTCTACATATTACTTTTTGCTGTTGGTCAGGGACCTTTTGTAAAGCGTTTTGAGCACGTTAAGTGGATATTGCGTTCTATAAAAGCTCAAGTTTGTTTGGGGTTTGTTTACAACCAGGGACCTACCTGCTCGAAGCGAGTGTTACACAAGATGACCACGAAGACGTGTAACATCTTCTTTTGCGCTTCAATTTAGCATTAGGAATTAAAATCATGGTCCCGTCGTTGTATCCTTGGGCAAGATGGTTAACCATTACCCCATTACCCCACTCGACTCAGGTGTGAATGAGCTCCTGGCTGTAGGCAGTGACGGATATTGTAAGAGTGTTAGTACAAGACGGACGCCTAACAGACGACTGGTACTATGTGAAATGGAAATATAATAATAATGTAAATTATTTATACCGCCCTATTCCATATACAAACTGCTCTAGGAGCCTGGTTTCATGTGGCCTACTGATGAATAAATGATGAATTATGTATCGCATTGAACATGTAGATTCATTAAATTGATCTATATAACAGTTCAAATCATTTATATTTATCTAATATAAAATCTATAAGTTAATCTATAAGGCAAGCTTAAAATTGAATTTCAAGAATCTGGTTTACCTCGACTTAAATACCGTTTCGGGACGGTCGGTAATATTTTTGTATTTTCAAAAGGTTTTTCTTCTGGTTTTTTTTTTTTTGTTTTTTTTTTTTTTTTGGGGGGGGGGGGTTATTATTTGTTTTTTTCCCAGATATTTCAATTCTCAATTAAAATGTAGGGCTTCTTTCCACTTTCAATCTTCTTTGCATTTGTATTGCAAGTCTGGCCAATTTTATAAAATCAAAAGGTTATAGAAAATGAGCTAATACGATTCACATGGGGTTAAAACTAACAGCAACATTCAATGTGTGACACAAGTAAATATTACACCTTCAATACACTGGTACCATTGTTGTTGTCGATTAGAGACAACGCTATTTACAGGTCACGTACTTATTTCACTTCTGAGTACGGTGAGGAAATGTGAGTAAGGAGCCGTCTTCAAATACTCAACTTTAAGCTGCCCACAGCGTGACTCAAATCAGAAACCGAAAGACGCCTAGGAATGTCATACTACAATTGAAAAATTTGTACAAACTTGATGGCATAGCATTTTTTTTTAATGTACCCAACTGTTAAAAGTTACTCTCACTCTCATGAATAGTAATAATCAAATGCTCTCGAACTCTGAAAAAAGTATACTGTATATAAGTTTTATGGCCAAAAAATTCGTCCATCAAATATCGATCCATTAAAATGGCCCTCATCTTGTCAAAAACTATAAACCTGTAGCTTTATCAAAGTTCCAGGTCCCTGGTTTTAGAGTTTGTGACAAGATGGGGGTTATTTAATAGATCGATATTTGGTCGAACCAAAATTTTAAACAACTGTCTTTTCAAAGTTCAATAGAATGGCTCTTACTAGAGTGAAGTCGCCGATATCGTACATTAAATACTTTCGTAGTGAAAGTGTACGATATGGGGTACGACGAGGGGAGACTTCACTCTAGTATCTCATGATAGGAAGCCAGCTTGCTCTTCACAATTATCCATTTCAGTAAATTTCATTAATAAAATGTGATAATTTTTTTCTCATCATTTCTTTTTGGCAGTCCCCTGGGGAAGGTCAAGGGCCAAAACTGTCGTTTCTTGAATTGTTTCAAGTCATGTCTGCCATTTTTACAAATTATATATATAATATATATATATATATATATATATATATATATATATATATATATATATAACATTTTGACTTATTGTTTAAGGAAGTCCTCGTTCGTTTTATATATATTTATTTGTTAGTTTGTACTTTCTCTCTCTAAATTTTCAGGGTTTGCTGCGACATATAAATTCATTAGTAAATCGTCGATGGTGCCAAAATCTGTCAAGAATCAGTCAGGTAGGTTTTCAGATTATCGATCTAGAAGTGTTATTATCGTGGTGGTGGTGGTTGTGGTAGTCGTAGTACCGTAGTAGTGGTGGTGGTAGTAGTAGTAGTAGTAGTAGTAGTAGTAGTAGTAGTAGTAGTAGTAGTAGTAGTAGTAGTAGTAGTAGTAGTAGTAGTAGTAGTAGTAGTAGTAGAATTGTTATTAGTAGTAGTAATAGTAGTAGTAGTAGTAGTAGTAGTAGTAGTAGTAGTAGTAGTAGTAGTAGTAGTAGTAGTAGTAGTAGTAGTAATAGTAGTAGTAGTATTAGTAGTAGTAGTTGTAGTAGTAGTAGTATTAGTAGTAGTAGTTAGTAGTAGTAGTAGTAGTAGTAGTAGTAGTAGTAGTAGTAGTAGTAGTAGTAGTAGTAGTAGTAGTAGTAGTAATAAGAGGAGTAGGAGGAGGAGGAGGAGAAAGAGGGTTGTGGGTGTAATGCGTGGTTTAAGGTGGAAATTAAATTTTATTTAATAGAAAAATTAGATGGAAATGCTCCAGCTACTCAGGCGTTTTGCATAGGCAGTCAGCTTCTACACCCGTAGCATCGCCCTATTAATTTCGTTTTAAAAGATTATGATTTCCCCGTTACATAATAAATGATAATAAACAGCGTTAAGTAATAGCTCGTATAGCTGTCTAAGAATATAACCTTCACAATAAAATTAATAAATGATAAGAAAAAAATAAATTTCATTCCCTTTTATATTTGACAATAAATGTTAGTCTGATTTATTGTTTTATGTGTATCAAAAGTACGTATTTACAGATTTTTGTTTCATGACACCATAGAGCACTTAAACATAGCCACAGTATTTGATTGTTTTTGCGAAGATTTTATCTTGTGGAAGCCGAGGTTTTTAGCCGGTCTGGTTTTCTCTCTGATCCTCGGTGCTTAGTGCAGGGTTGATGTGTAAGGATGTCTGGCTGGAATTCCTCGTCATATTCCAGCGTAGGAATGTATTGAAATCTGGCTTGATATTATAAATATGCACATGCTGTCAGATTTCTCCGTGTTAAACTCCATTGGCCTGTCTGAGGGATTTGTGTACCCTTAGACAGTGAAACATTTTGATAAATACGTGTACATTATATTTAACAGTAATGAAGTCCTAATCTTATGAGTCAGACCTTGCACACCATTTCAAATGGTACAAACGGCTAAACAAGCCTACCGACATTATAATTTAAATAATCTACTGCATAAACATTATAAGTATAGACTCATAAATATTCAAAGTAAAATAAATAGTTCCAGCGTCCATAAAGGAAAATCTTATTAGCATGGGGTAACCAAAGATAGTTACGCCGGCCTTGTAAACTTTAAAAGACTGCACTAGGCTAGATAAAACAGCGAGATTGTAATGTGTGATCAAATTACGAGTACATTTATCCAAGTCATACAATCATAGGGTATATGAAGAGTAGGCAGATAATGTTGTTGATACATAGTTTTAAAAAATCAAATCAGTGTTTTCACTCACCCCTTTTGAATAGTACACTACTTAATAGGAATTAATGGCAGAGACCATTCCTTGGAAGGTTTATTTCAAGGGAATCATTAGGCTCAATGTACGTGGTTAAATAGGTTTCGAGCGAACCTCTCCTCGATTCACAGGCGTCTGTTTCGAAGCTAGTATGTGGATTCGGTTTTTCATTGCCCGGTGCCAGGCGAACACTGGGTGGATTAGGTCTTTTTGGCAAAGAGGCGTGAAATGTCATACTCGGCAGAGGAAATACTTTCGTTGTCCAAAAATTTAACAGATGGCTGCTGTCATTGTAAGGTATGGGACATACCTGTTGAATTTCTATCGTCGCAGTGGTGCGAATTATGATGATTATGATGGTAATGGTGGTGGTGATGGTAGTGGTAGTGTGTGGCAGCGGTGATGATGGTGATGGTGATGGTGGTGGTGCAGGTGGTGCAGATGTTGGTGTTGATAGTGATGGTAGTGGTGATGATGATGTTGATGGTTGTAGTGGTTGTAGTGGTGGTGATGGTAGTGGTGCAGATGGTGCAGATGTTGGTGTTGGTGGTGATGGTAGTGGTGATAATGATGATGTTGGTAGTTGGGGTGGTAATGATGGTAGTGGTGGTGATAGTGAAGGTGCTGGTGGTGATGGTGATTGCAAGTCGACAGTAAATTACAAATATTACAAATAAAATGGTCTATTACATGTATTCAACACAAAATAATGTCCTCCAACCATTGCTATTATTACAATTACTATCCACGCTCAATTTCTCTCGCCTTTTTGGGGTGGTTCTATTGCTCAAGAGGAGCTAACATTAGATCTGACAAAGATAACCCCCGATTAACTAGCGTCCTGGTTAGCGGTTAGCGAGCTATTGTTACTTTCCGTTTTACGCTCCGATATCATGGTGACAAATTAGAACGCAGGCATTTGTGTTTGGTAAAGATTTTAAATAGGCACGGAGTGGTGCCAGAGGAATCAATAAAGAAAAATACAAGAAAAAAAAACATTCCAAGAAGTCAGCATTCCTCGAGGCAGGCTTATTTTTTGGGATCGTTTTTTTTTCTTGTATTTTTCTTTCTTGCTTTGTCTGGCACTGTTTCACACACAGGTTTTCACATCTATATCGATATCAGGATAGGCTACGACTTCATTGCCATGGATTCAAAATAGTCACGTTTTTATTATACTTTTTTATATTTCCATTGCGCTTTGTCATGTTAATTATGCCTGCTTATAAACATACACTTTGTAGTTATTTGATAACCCGGATACACTCTTGAAAGTCGATACTTAATCTATATTTAATTGAACAGTAGTTCTCCAAAACTTCCTAACTCCGTTTTTCTCATTTTGAGATATTGAGGATTATTTCCCATAAAATCTCTTATTCGATCTATAATTTTATTATAAACTAACTTCAAATTCACACAAATCTGGGGAAATTCTAATGCCCAATGATGCTTATAATAAAATTTACGTTTCAATTTATCATATGGATGGAAAATCTCAAAAATGAAAAAAAATCGACTTAACGAGTTTTGGAAAACCAGACTTCAATTGTAAAAAACACCGATCTCTCTCTCTCTCTCTCTCTCTCTCTCTCTCTCTCTCTCTCTCTCTCTCTCTCTCTCTCTCTTTCTTTCTCTCTCTCTCTCACTCTCTAAATCTCTCACGAACACAAACACAAACACACACACACACACTCATACACATTCCATCGTTGAATTCACGTATTGTCTGTCGAAAGCGACAGTTCTACATACCATCAAATCAGCAAAAATTATCGACACACAGTCATAATCATGAAATATTTTGCATACTATCGTATGTGCTAAAATCATGACTTATCCAAAATCCGCCAGTTATTTATAGATGTTTTATCAAACACATACAAAATATAAAGACAAAATATTTATTTTAGATGTCATTAAATTGACCAAATGTCACTTACGATAATTCGTGAAATCAACGTCGATTCCCACATACTTCTATTTTTACGGTTTTCATCAATTCTTTGTTTCATCAGCTGACGAAGGGGGTATTCCCACCACAGTTGGAAGTGAGTAGTTTACCAAATTAATTATTGTTGTTCATGGCTGTTGTTTTAGTCCATTTTTGGGGGCGATTGTACGCATGCGCCGCTGGTGTATACGATCGTTTCATCCAAATTGTCAAAACTTGTCTTGGTATATTATTTTGTTTTGATGTTAATATTCCACATCTCAATTTGGTATTGTGACCCAGTGAACTCAATGTATACAAAAATGATTTTGATCGAGCGTATATTATAGTTTGGTTGTGGGGTCTTTTTTAATTGGGAGGCGGGGTGGGTAGGGTGAAGAAGGGAGATTTGTATTCATCGCCTTGTTGTGATTTTCTTTTTTGTCCGGGATATTTTTTAAATTGTCCTTGGGGAACGAGCTGTTATTTGTTTCTGTTTAAGAATATGCATTCATACATTTCAAGCAAATCTTGTTTGTCTTTTATTTGATTTTAGCATCTTATTCACTCCGAAGTGTTACAGGATTGAGGTGTAATTATGCTTGTTTTTTATCTACTAATAAAAAGCCCGAAATTTCGCGGGGAAGGGTAAATTTTCTTTTTTTTCTTTTCAATTTTGTAATTTATTGATTACTATCAATGAATGAGAGAATATTTCAGTGCCACAGTTACACAGTGCCACTAATTCGGAAATAGTACACCCCAGGAGGCAAGAAATTTTCATTCACACACACAGTGAGGCAAATGCATAAACAGAATTATTCTAAGCATGAATATGTTGGCGATATCAGATAAGTACAGCCTGTTTAAATTATCGGGAAGTGGTAAAGGCGGCAGTGATATTTCACCAATGGCACAACAAACATAATGAGGATGACACAGCATGCCAGAGTTTTGGTAATCAGAAACCGCAAATGTTGTTTATGCGACCAGTATTGTGTGGCGTGAGACTCCAAATAAAGGAGTTGGTAGGGGAGTTTCTTCTTAATGACTTACAAATAAATTGATTTTTTTCTGATGGCGTGCCTGCTACCCAGACCGACGATTTTGTCGTTGCTGTTGTGTTGTATTTACCATCTTGTTTCATTATTCTACTTATCTATGTCAACAGATCAAATTACTAATTTAGAAAAAAAAAGTGGGGAACAGTGAGCCTAGAATAATATAATAATAATAATAATAATAATAATAATAATAATAATATATATAATAATAATAATAATAATAATAATAATAATAATAATAATAATAATAATAAACTTTATTCATCCAAAACAATGGATATTCGTTTGCAGACGTGGCATGCATGAAAATGTATAAACACAAACCAAATTCCTAAAACTAAAATGAATATGAACTTAACACGACGGGTTTGAGAGTGACAGTGACAGAGGGATAAACAGGGACCGTCAGAGTCTAGCATATTTATGCAATATCGATCTATCAAATCTAAATACAATAATGATAAAAAGTATTGATTTAAATGCAATGCTATTACATAAAAATTTTGAATCGAATACAATGTCAAATCATGTTTAGCAGACAACAACGACAATGGATGAAAACAAAAGTCTGAAGACAATGTTGACAAACTTTTCTTCCAGTTGGATAGATGAAATAAATTAAATTCAACCATGACCAAAACCATGTATTTTTGTTGACAAATGTATTCTTGCGATTGGACAGATATAATAAAATAACTTCACCCATATTGACATGATCCCTTAATGATTAAAATCCTCTAGGAAATGTTTTAGAACCCTGAAAGTATCCGCTTAAGCTCTTCGAATACAATATTATACTTGCCATTTTTGCAGGTAAAAGCCAATCTGCCACTTTGTCGGTAAGAGGCAATCTGCCTCTTAATCGAATTGGCCAGATATCATCCGAAGGCCAAATAGTCCAAGTTGAAGGTCAAATTAAGGATCCAGCAGCCAAAAAACAAAAAACAAAAAGGACTTATGAATGCCCCCTTGCAGATAGTCTAAATAACCATTGGAACCAACCGGCAATAAATATAGTTCCACCTTATCTGTAGGACTCTGAAGAAACACATTTTCAAAAGTTTGGACAAAAAACTTTTCCTTCAAATATCGATCGATTAAAATAACGCTCATCTTGTCAAAAACTCTCAACCCTGAGACTTCAAGAAAGCCATGCATCATACTCCAAAGAAGTCCCAGGTTTTGGAGAGTTTTTAAATAAGATGAGGGTCATTTTAATCGATCGATATTTGAATGAGAAATTTTCTGCCAAATTTTTAGAATGTGTTTTTGTAGATTACGGCAGTTTAATCTTTAGTCGTTCGTAAGGGAGAGCACACACGATACTGGTTTCTGTGATGGACGAGCATCAGTTTTATATTCTTATTTTCATTCCAACTTTTTAGCCGCAAAATCTTTGAATCCCTACTCTGGTATACTTGTCAATGTTGACTTTTGTAATATAATCAAGAGGTCGAATTTTTCTAATTAAACCATTTGATTATACCTCAACCATGCTGCTATGTCTCTATTCTTTTGTTGCTTAAATTTACATTTTAAGTGCCATGCTCTATGTCTTATAACTTCCTCTAGATGAGTATTTGCTCTTTTTGTGAATGCAACAAATTGACAGTATATTTTCTATTTAAATACCCTTATAAATATCTTTAACGTATGCTCGTTTTGTCTTTTATATTTCAATATCAAAACTATATAATTACTTTCTTATTTTCTTTATCCTGATTTTTTATTTTATCTGGGATTCTTTTTCTTTGTTTTTAAATGTCTAATTTTTTCATGTAGACCAACCCACGCGGGAGTGAGCTTTGACATAATTTAGCAATGAAGATCATAATGATCATATATTTTTGATAACGATTAACCAAACTAAAAATCGTTTTTAATCACCATTGATAGTGAAAAACAAAGAGAATGAAACCCCAAAAAATATAGGACACTGTAGCAATTTTAACCGTATGCCAATGATTATACTGATACAGTAGAATTGTAATTTCCTGTGAGAATTTTATCAAGGAAATCTAATTTTTTTTTAATTAGACCCGTCTTACGAGGTTTTGAAATATTTACGCACCAATTTTAGACAATATTTCTTAATCAAGAAGAAGAGAAGAAAGAGAAAAATGAAAAAAAACTTAACTCTAATATAGCTTTATGTTTTCTCTGTATACTCTGAAGAGACACATTTTAAAATGCTGGCCAGAAAACTCTTTCTTTAAATTTCGATCAATTAAAAATCCTCATCTTGTCAAAAACTCTCAAAGCTGGAAGATCCTGGTCTAATAGATTTTGACAAGATAATGGTCATTTTCCTCAATCGATATTTGAAGGAAGAGATTTTTGGCCAATTTTTTTAAAATGTGTTTCTTCATATTACGGCAGTAATAAAGTTTTATGTACTCACTGCGGGGCTGCGGCGATCAGAGAACGAACGACTACTCTATTTCCTGCAGGAGACAAGTTCTGTGAACAATAGGATTATCGATCTTGCTTTGTCTTTCTTCATTGTCTTCCTCCTCCTCCCCCCCCCCCCTCTTTTTTTTCTTTTTTTTTTTTTTTTTTGTTTCTTTCTTGACCATAATATTAATGTTTTGGCTTTGTGTCGGATTGTACGTCATCAAAAGAGAAAGTTAAAACAAGGAATTCTTTGAATGCTTTATGTGATCATAAGGTTACCGAAATCTAGTTTGTTTAAATATTGTAAGCTTATTGTGCTTTGTTGATGTTTTGTTCTTTCTATTGTTTGACCATTTCACTGACTCTCACGTTTTAACGATTGTCATAATGTGAGAAATATATAAATTATATTTCAGGGATTCCTTTTCCAAAACAGAAATTCTCTCTCTCTCTCTCTCTCTCTCTCTCTCTCTCTCTCTCTCTCTCTCTCTCTCTCTCTTTTTTTTTTTTTTTTCTTTCTTTCTTTCTTGCTTTTTTTAAAAATCTCAACTCATTCTCTTTCTATTCCTCTCACAAGCTATTTATCTCCATCTATTCAGTCATCTATCGTTCTTTCTATCTATTTATCTATCTCTCTATCTATCATTCTATTCGTCTATCGATCTTTATATATATATATATATATATATATATATATATATATATATACATATATATAACGGTTCTCTCCTTCCCGCCTTTCTCTCCTCTCTCTCTCTCTCTCCTCTCTCTCTCTCTCTCTCTCTCTCTCTCTCTCTCTCTCTCTCTCTCTCTCTCTTTCTCTCTCCATCTGCCTGTAAGATGATACGATGACGGTTCTTTATAAGCATCAAGGAAAGAAGTTATCGAGAGATCATTTCACGCATGACTTGTTTCCCTGTAAGATTCCATCCACGAAGTCCGTGTTAAATCCAAGATGACATTCCAATCAGTATTGACGGAGTCTCGTCACCAACTATAAATGAAATACATTCATTTTCATATATACTGCATTTCCATAGTTGTAACAACGCGCATTGAGATTTATAGATAGAATGAAGTTGACGTCACTCGGGTCTTTGTTATTGTTTTTTGCCATCCGCGTTATGAGTAATTCTCACTAAACTATATTAACCAGACTATAAACGTTTAAGGTTACATATAGTTTTGTGTGTTGGTCCATTATACTTCCGGATGGCAATGTTGTGAGCTTCTTAGCCAAGTGCACAGCATCTATAGTGATTAATATATGTGACCTATCGTCTCATAAATTAGATCATGAGATAGAACATGTTTTATGATTATTTCAATTAATTTAATCTAATTTTGGCACAGCCTCACCTTATAGTATACATGTTATATGTAGTGTGTGTGAGAGAGAGAGAAAGAGAGAGAGAGAGGGGGGGGATAGAGGAGGCGGTTTGTAATTTGAGGTGGGGGGGAATGTTGATTTTTGTTGAGGCTTTTGGAGGAGGTCTGGTTTTTGTTTTGTTTTTTGTTTTTTTGTTTGTTTTTTTTTTTTTTGTTTTGTTTGGGTTGGGGGGGGGGGGTTGTTGTTGTTTTGTTTTGCTTTTTGCTCGTTGTTCTTTTACTTTGTTTGTTTTGGTTTTGGTTTTCTCTTTTTGTTTGTTTATTTGCTTCCAATTTTTTAATATTTTTTTTTATATTTAGAGGGTGGGCGTTCTGGGTTTTGTCTCGTTTTGTTTTGTTTTTTTAATCCTTTTGTTTTATGATTATTCCAAAATTGTTGCCATTAGTGCAGGGTATTGTTCTTAATAGGGAATCATTTGAGCAATTTGGACTGTAGTGGGTAAATTATGATTATAAAATTACTTTGTCCTAGAACCTTTTCTGACCTTTTGGTCCCGTGTCATTTACATGAATCACACATGGAATAACCTCCTCCAGTAATCATTTAGAACCATCAGGCAATGGGATCTGAAATTATCCCGATTTCTATAGCGTTAAACAGACAGTGGCAAAAGCTTGCTACCCTTTGGATAGGACGATAATCTATCGCAAAGTATTTTTCCGCCAGATCTAAGAGACCAAGCAACACAACCAATCACCATTTGTTGGAAAGATGGCTCAGAATAAAATTTCGACTGCTTGGGAAATATTTAAACATTATGAAGCGCATTGAACATGATATATATATATATATATATATATATATATATATATATATATATATATATATATATATGCTCTATACTGGCAATTTTCATATTCATATTATCATTTTAACATATTGAAACGTTTACTAATGCTTTCTTTCATAAACAACTCTGAGTATGAAAATAATAATAAAAAATATTGTGCTGTGATAAAATGATATATGATGTGTCCATTTATCTGAGGCATTTCCATGGGTTCACCCTGGTCAGTGCACCACAGGGGCTAAAGTTTATTGTAATCATTTCATTGTCGGTGAAAAGGACACTAGTGACGCTGATGCTTTCTGACTCATATGCAGATTCAACTATTTTTGTAAATGAGTTGGATCTAGAAGGTCGCAATATAATCCATGACAATGTAATTTCATAATCATAATTTACTTAATACAGTCCAAATTGCCAAAATTATTCTCTCTTTATCTCTCTTATATCGTATGGCTCGGCGGCTTAGTGTTACCAGTTCTCGTCTAGTCTTGGTAACCGGTTCTGAGGCCAATCTATCTGGTAGAACTGGTGAGTATTTTACCTATACGCATACCATCGATAGAGGAGAATAAGCTTGCGTTGGGAAGTTCAAAATTTCAAATGCAAGAGTTCATGAATACGTTTAGGATCTTTCCTGTGTTATTTCTCATCAAATTTGATCCTCTTTTACACCAGCGGTTGTAAATTAATCGATATATCGAAATATTTGACCATAAGAAGTATTATTCTACGCGTCAAAATCTATTTTTAGTAAAGACCGGGTGCCTGCGGGAGAAAAATACTTGTTGAGTTCCTCCGTTTTGTTTTGTTGTTTTTTGTCTTTGTTTTTTGTTTTGATATATGAAAGATGATAAGCATACCTCTTAAATTTATTTGCTAATTGTAGTAAAATCGGGGTTTCCCAAAACCGAAAGGACTATAAGTATATAGCTTCGATGATTATTGCAGTGGACTAAAATTTGTAATTCTGACCAATTTTTCGTCAGAGTTACTTGCTGAGCATCCTCTGTAACCCCGGGTAAAAACAGATTGAGATGATGTGTTGTAAAACGTTATCGTGTACTACCTGCTGGGAGAATGATTGAGGGAGCGATATTCAAAACCGGCTTTTTTATTATTCAAGGAAAGCATCAAAATTTTGTCATTTATTTGGTGACTTAAAGAAAAAGAAAAGCTTATCTTGTTTGCCTCAAATAACACATGCTATCCTGAGTGTCTTGAAAATTCAAATTTTCTCTGGTAATTTTAAGGTGTCAAATAGATTGTCCATTTTCTGTCAGGATGTGACTTAGCAGGTTTTTTATGCCACCGCCTCAATTAGCATAATGAAGATCATTTTTATCAAATCAGTATGAACTGACAACATCATCCTCACCGTCATCATCATCATCATCATCATCATCATCATCATCATCATCATCATCATCGTCATCATCATCCTTACCATCATCATCATCGTCATCATCTTCTTCATCATCATCCATAGTAATAAGTAATTTGTCTAAAACAATGATGTGACTATGCTGGTTTTGTTTTGTTTAAGTTATAATTATGTTTTGATTTATGTCCTGTTTTGGCACACTGCCTAAAACAAGCCTTGAGTCTTGAATCTTTGATGATCACCCTACAGGTGACGGAATTCAAACGGTTATTAATAATGTATACAGTGCGTTTCCAAGAGTTTACCATGCTCAATGTGCTTCCAATGTTTCAATCACTCCCCAAGCAACCATTATAGAACCAAATACACATTTCATTTTATACAACATAAGTTGTCTGTTAAGCGTCTTTTGTGTCGTAACACTCTGACAATATCCGTCATTTACCTACATTCTGATACTCGTTCATACATGGGTCAAGTGGAGTAATATTTGTCAAGGTCTTCATCTAAGAAAACAACGTTGGGGTCAAAGATTGGCATTTATTTACACCAATAATTTCATTTGTCACGTCCAAGATCACCTGACCTATTTACAAGTCGAGACACCATACAATTATCAACTGTGCGGCTATGTGGTCTAGTAGTATGACACTTGCTTTCGGATCGGAAGGTCCTGAGTTCGAGCCTCGCTCGGCGCATAGGTGAGGCCTTGGAAAAGGCTCTTTACTCACATTAACTCCCCGTACTCAGGTGTAAAATGAGTTCCCGGCCATTAACAGCGTTGTCTCGTTCTACATGTTACACGTTGCTGTTGGTCAGGGACCCTTGTAAAGCGCTTTGAGCACATTAAGTGGATATCGCGCTATATAAAAGCTCAAGTTTTGTTTGTTTTTATTTTGTTTTTGTTTTTTTTTGTTTTGTTTTGTTTTTCTGAGTCAACAGGTGATATAATACTTTTTTGTTTAAGTCTGCAAATACTCGTTTATCATCTGTAAAAATAGTTTTCAAATGTTGAAATCTGTCAGTAATTCTGTGCTCGTTGACAAATATTTAACAAGGGCTGTACGGAACTATTCAAACCCCCAACCCAATTATTTTTAAAGAACAGATTCGTTATAATCAAATTATAATAACAACAACCTGACAATAAAAAGTCGAAAAGAAATGTCTTTAATTAAAACGACTATGTCATTTCATTTGCTTCCAAAAAGATCATCTATGTGATAATGAGACCCCGTTCCTTGTAATAAACATATGAAGGAAGGAGTAAGAATAGGACACGGACGACAATGGAAAAACACTTTTTAAAAAAAATATTGGGATTGAAAGAAATCAATCTAATTTTATATTGATATATAAATATGAGCCCAATTTAACAAAACAAAATGTCTTTAACCGCAGACTTCGTTAGAAATTCTTTAAAAGTCTCAGGTTTAAGTTGTCTTTACAAGCCCGGGGTCATCTTGATTTATTAATATTATATGACCGTAAAAAAAATTCTGACCAAGGAAACTAAGGAAGAGGATTTGTGTTATTACATGGCAGAGTAGCTGTTTGTGGAAGCAAAGATCGTCAAAAGGGGTGATTAGCATAGGACATATTATTTCTTCTGTCTCAGATACAAAACAACAGATGTTGATAATGGGGATGGAAATTATCATATTATTTCTGTAATGGAATTCTTGCTCTTGAAAGAATGAAAACAGGTGGCATTAAAATTTTCCTGCCAAATTGGCATTATTATAATCATTCGTGGTATTTGTTTTGGTTTTGTTTTGTTGTTTGTTTGTTTGTTTTTTGTTGTTTTTTTTTTTTTGTTTTTGTTTTTTTTTTTTTTGTTGTTTGTTTTGTTTTGTTTTGTTTTTTGTTTTTTTTGTTTTTTTTTTTTTTTTTTTTTTTTTTTTTTTTGTTTTGTTTTTTTTTTGTTTTTTTTTTTTTTTTTTTTTTTATTCCTTAGTATGTGAAGAGCCTAGAGGAAAAAGTACTTAAGCCACAGGAAGTTGGTTTTGAGATAATGAAGATTAAAATTTGGATTAGACTATATAGAGTATATAAAAAATAAAATTGTAATATATAGATAGGGGACTTAGGTTGTGTTTATCATAATCAAATTGATGAGTGAACTGGGGTGATTATGCAGTATGTTTATCACCGATTAGCTAAAATTCATGAAAATGTGACTTAAGTACTTTTAGTACTGGGGTCTTGATATTATTTCATCTCCACAAAAACAAGTTTTTTACGTGTTTATAATCAAGGCCTGAGCGTGGAAAGAAGTAGTCGCGCTGAGCGTTTTTACGTTAAGTTGTTTACTATAGACTGCAAGTCATCTTATAATATTATGCAATGCGTGGTTTAAATAAATTTAATTTAAACACACAAAATAGTGATACTTTTCCAGACTACTCGGGCGTTTTACATAGGCAGTCAGATTCTACACCCGTAGAATCGCCCCTATTAATGTAGTTTAATATTATAGAGGTCTGCAAATCCTATGATTCCCTCTTTGCACAAGAAATAATAAAAAATATACCACAATAATTCATAGCGCGTAAAGCTGTCTAAGAATATAACCTTCACAATAAATAAGTAATGAATAAGAAAAACAAAAATAAGTTACAGACGCACATATAGTTGACAATTAATATTAGTCTGATTTATTCAGTTTTATAAGTAATAATATCTACGTATTTACATATTTTTGTGACATCGTTGAGCATTTAATCATGGCCACAATATTTGTTTATTTTTCCTAAGAGATTATCTTGTGGAAGCCTAGGTTCTTACCCGGTCTTGCCATCTTTCTGGTGCTTGGTGTCAGGCTGAAATTTCATATTCATATGACGTCAGATTTCTCCGTGTTAAACCAAAGAGCGTTTAGGTAACGATTGTTATGTTACCAAGAGCTCTCACTTCCCGCTTTTGGTGAAGCCACGCATCTTCCGTCTTCTACTCGTATTTTCTTCATTGTATCAGTAAGCCTAGCGCGCTTGATATACGCGGAGCACACCCACCTCGCTGTCTCGCCTGGCACGCGACAATAGCATTGCGGTTAAGAGAAGTGAGAGCTCTTGGTAACTACGTTACCCTACACACTCTTTGGTTAAACTTACTTGGCCTGTCTGAGACAATGGTGTGCCCTCATACATTGTTACATTTTGATAAATAAAATGTCTTATAGTTAATAGTAATCAAGTCGTGATCTTATGATAAGGATAATGTTTGGTTCAACGCTAGTCTACAGTTAGACTTAGTGAAAGGGTTCAAATTGTACAAACGGCTAAACAAGCCTACTGACATTATAATTTAAATAATGTACTGCATGTTCATTTTAAGTGTAGACTCGTGGAGATTTTAAAGTAAAATAGAAAATGCTAACGCCCATATAGCATGAAGTATACAAATGATTTTACGCCGGCCACATGAACTTTACAAGACGACACTGGTTTAGATCAAATCTATAATCCAATCATATATCCAAGTCATAATGATAAATTGCATGTCAAATACATAATATTACAATCATAAAGTATAGGAAGAGTAGGCAGATAGTGTTGTTGATACGCAGTCTGTCAGAAAGATTTTTTAAAAAAATGAAATCAGTGTTTTCACTCACCCTTTTTAATAGTGCACCACTTAATAGAACAAAACACAGCATCCTTTCCTTGGAAGGTTAATTTTTGAAGACAATGATTCGGTTTAATGTACGGGGTTAAATAGGGTTCCCTTACCGTTTGTGTCATTTCAAATCGACCCACTAACGAATATACAGTTCTCCTTGTGATATTACGCATTCTTGCGACATTGGTCACAGACTGTCCAGCTTGAAGATGACCAATGGGACGTGCATGTTGTTCTTAACTAAGTCGTGACATCGCGTAGATGAATGGATGGTATTTTGCATTGTGTTTTTCTGCCTTGAAAATGTTTCAAGAAGATACGGAAGGCAAAAAAAAATAATCTACACATTTCCTGTCCACAGTAAGGGGCTAAAAGGTCATGTTAGCACGTGCGCGAAGTGATCAAAAACAAAAACATCGACTATCGGTACACAAAGGCTAATGGTAAACATCTCACTTCAAAATCATTAGCCTACGCCAACGGATAAACAAGGAACGACGATTTTAAATGTGTATACTTTCTTTTGATCGCAAGTATATAATACATTTAAAGGATAATTCTATATTCAGCCTTAACTACTCGTAAGATAAGATATTGGACAGTATAACAATCAGATTGTTTCACAGACTATAACATGTAAATTTCATTCATAATTGTATTCTTGTAGAAACAAAAGTTTAACTATGATGGTCACTGATGGTACTGAAAGAGTCGGAGAACCGGAATTAATCCCAATGTATGAAGCATGAAACAGATATAGCGAATTGCTTTCTGCCACTTTGTGTTCGATATGTCGCAAAATACTTTTGAGCCAATCTCAAA
>NC_088362.1:74803701-74836201 GCF_034508935.2 Berghia stephanieae
TCGTATACTAATTCAATTGTTGAGAAAACCAAAATGGTGGTTGTATTTTATATATTTATTTAGTCGTGACTTTTGAATAAAAGTGTTTTGTTTTATTAGACGGAATACAATATAAAATTACATTGTAGTGGTAATTACTTTAAGAATTTAAAAAAAAAGAACTAACAAATTAATTTGTTAAAAAACAAAACAAAAAAAAACACCCCAAAACAACAACAATAACAACAAAAAACAAATAAGAAAACAATTTAAATAAATGAGTTTTGAGAAGCACTAAAGAAAACGAGAAAAAAAGAAAAGTTTAAATGGATAAACAAATATATAAAAACAACACAAATTAATACTAAATTGATATAAAATTAGTAAATTAATAAATTTAATTCAATACTGGAACATTCCCAAAGTCATTACATCAATGGTAGGTACCAGCACAAGTAAGGCAATAAATAAGAAAAAGTTCGTTTGCCAAAATCTCTATTTAGTTTTCACTGGTTAATAAGGTGGGCTCATTTGAATTAGCCCGACCTAGTACTAGAGAGGCCAGACAGCAAAAATCGGAGTTAGTTCACCGTCAGGCGACGTAACGATGAGATGACGATGTGGGCGGAGTGAAGTGGCTGGGGGGGGGGGGTGATAAAAAAGAACAGGAGCGTATCCTGGTTTATGCATTACGGGATGCATGGTGATTCGCAATCTATTAAAAATACACACAAATTGATTTCAGTACGAAGTATAAAGTTTAAGTAGTAACTTTTGAAATTATCTAATTTAAATTTGATTATTTCAGACCTGGTAATACAGCATATAACTTGAAAAAAACAGGCTGGTATTTGCCCACCCTGCCCATTATTACCAGCCGTCCCTGTCTCTCTCTCTTTCTTTCTTCCACACTCTATGTATCTGTCTTTCTCTCTCTATCTATCTAGTTCCATGATCTATCTCTTGACTATCTACGTATGAGTGGCATCTGGGTCTCATCACTACTCTCTCTCTCTCTCTCTCTCTCTCTTTCTTTCTTTCTTTCTTTCTTTTTTCTTTCTTTCTTTCTTTCTTTCTCTCTTTCTCTCTCTCCTCTCTCTCTCTCTCTCTCTCTCTCTCTCTCTCTCTCTCTCTCTCTCTCTCTCTCTCTCTCTCTCTCTCTCTCTCTCTCTTTCTCTCTTTCCCGCTTATCAAAAGACAAAGAGATCATGTTATCTAGAATGTGAACCACCAATGGTTATTATGTGCAGTATGGATTGTGTAAAGCGTTTTATACTGATAGCAAAGTAAAGCAATATTGAGAATTGCCATGTCGAGATTAGTGACGATTAATAACAAATGTTGATCGTGGCATTGTTCTTGGACACGACTTTTTACACTTATCGACCTCCAAGATGAGCGTCATTCTTATCCATTGATATTTGAGAACGAGTTATCTTACCAAAATTAAAATACGTGTTTTTTGTGAGTATGTACGGAACTACTCTCCAGGGTTTTGAACTAGTACCAAAATATAGATAGTGACTGATATTGATCTTGTGCAAAAAAAAAAAAAAGCATCTCCTTATACCATCCTACATTGTATGCAAGAGTACATTCCATGAGACATGATGGGGGAATATATGAAGCATTTTAAGCGTTATACTCAAGAGTGAATGAGCACTGTATAATTAATGTTATTATATTTATTAATTGTATTGATTTGTTTTTCATTGGCACTTTGTCTTACAAAACGGGTCGGTATTTCAAAACTATCACATCTCTCTGAGTCTATGAGTAACAAATGACAGCGAGACTGGCATAAGATAAGAATATGACAATGTGGGTATTAACAGGAGATGAATTGAGTAGAAAAGTGTCAGAAGACAAGAGAGAATAAAAAAAATTTCGCGGTTGTGATGGGGTTTGAACCAGCGACCTTATTGGTACGACAACTCCGCCTGGCCGGTGAGAGCGTGACTCTACCGTATGAGCTGTCCACGAACCCAAAAATATTCGTCTCGAACTCAGGTCATTCACTACTAGAGCTCTCTCTCACCGACTACTTACTGGAGACCGCGGGTACAATACACAACTATCGCGAAGTTAGCTGGCCAGCAATTAAGCTTAATAGCCCGAGTGTGGGTATTATATACATTGTGGATCAAAACAGAAAGAAAAGTTATAAAAAATGAATTCCAAAGCAACAACCCGTTGAGCAAGGCTAAGTTTTTTCCGAGTCTATGTTTTATTGGTTTTCATTGTACAGACATTTTCATATGCTGTGTTTTGGTTGTTTTGTATCAAAGACGGCTTTTATCTTCTGTTTGTTTGTTATTGTTTTTGTTTATTTTTATATTTTGCTTCTCACCAGTGTAATACTACATTCTAAATGTTCAGATATAACGCGCTCAAAACCATTCGTGGTTTCATTCATTCGTGCTGTAGACGGCAATTCAAAGTGAAAGAATAAAAGACATATTCGTAATGTTTTAATCTAGTTGCTGGATCTAATTCGGATATAGCAGATGCACACTGCAGTAGATCACCTACGAGAAAACACTATTACATTGTTATGGTCCATTTTACTTACAGAAACCAGAAAAAAAATTCAAACGCAAGTCGTACAGTGGTCGATAAAGAACTGAACAACTTGTATTTTTCTTCCTTGCCTTGTCTGGCTCCTTTCATCCACACTTGTTCAGTCTTTATCTTACAACGGCGCCTGCTCCTCAATTTCTTAATTTAATACACTGGTCACCGCCTAATATCACGTTGTCTCAACCTCGGTCCGGGAAAGATCCCGGTTATCCCACAGATTAGAATTATGTCTGTATAAAGTCAACCCTCTTTATCTCCATGCTTTTTAGACAATCCGTCGAGGATCTCGTTTGTGAATTTACTTTGAGCATAAATTATATCCTATTTCCATTTGGTGATGGTGGTGATTGGATCTCACGACGGAGGTAGAATTGACAAGACCTTGTGACCAAGATTGTTAATTTTGAAAAGAATTCGCTTTGTTGCAGTCCAGCAATTGTGTTAGGTTAACAACTTACTCAGTTCTTTGCTATTCAAATCCTATTTATACCATGAACAAAATTGTTCAGAATTGAAGAAGAGTATTCAGTTTGTCCTAAATTTGTTGGTCAGTTACGTATTTAGTACTTTATTAACCAAAAAAAATTCTCCGATTCGTGAATTGACTGATGGCGAATGTAAATGAGAAATCAAGATTGTGCACTGTTGGCAACCATGCTGGGTCACAGAAAAAATGTGGTCTGAAATAAGGTGTATGTAACAGTACCAGAAAAGAGAAGAAAATAGATACAATTTTTTTTGTTAATCAGCTTTTTTCAGACCTTAATCATACACCAGTGCCTGCGCCATAATTTGTCAGAAAGAATGTGGGGACGTCTGAGAATATGAAACACATTCATTGAAAGAAACGAATAGTTAAACTCTTAACAGGGGGTGGGGGTTCAAGTCCGTCTAAGATCCTGGTCCAGCTAAGTTTCTGATTTTTTTATGCTCTCAAATGGAGAGCACTGTAATGAGTTTGAGCTAATTGCAATGAGATATCTGCACGAGTGCATGGAGAAAAAGAGCGATTTTTCCCCTTCAATAATTGAAATGAACGTTGCAATTCTATAGCCTCCCGTTAGTGAAGATTGACTCAAGGACGTTCATGCGAGCTGACGAGTAATCAGAACCATCTCTCTTCTGCCATACAAATATAATGACAAAACGCATTTTTCTATTTTAGCTAGAACAAAATTTCTTGAAATATTGATATATAAAAAAGTAAACTTTTTTCATGGTTTCCAAACTGTTTGACAAGCTGGTATATATATATATATATATATATATATATATATATATATATATATATATATATATATATATATATATATATATATATAATTGATAAAAATTTACGATGTATCGTCTCAATACGGTATTATATATATATATATATATATATATTATATATATATATATATATATATATATATATATATAATTGATAAAAATTTACGATGTATCGTCTCAATACGGTATTATGCAGGTATGGTCAAATAATGAATATGAAACTTGTGGAAGTTAATTGATTTATTGAGACGGATGAGTACAATTCCTTAAAGTGCGAATAACAAAAATAAACCCGATGTTTTTTTTAATTGTTATTTTGACGATAAATTAATTTTTGGCACAAATTTCACACAGACATAAAACCGACTTGAAACAGTGAGCCACGAATATATACATTTCTGGCCAAAAAGTTCAAATGCTTTCTGTCATTGAACATCAGTCTTGACTGAGTGGAAGAGGTAGATAATGAGGGTGTGCACGAAGTAAGGGGAGACAATTAATTCTCCGTCGTGTCAACTCTGGCCACCAGACACAAATCAATACACTATATTTATTCTTATACCTTTGTCGTGCTTTGTTTCTACAATATTGTAAGTCTTTACCCCTTTGTCTTTTGGGTAACAATCTCATCTATTCTATTTTTAGAATAGAGTTGGGGGTCAAAATTGTTCCTTTAAAATTTTGCCAAAGAGCACAGCATTACTGACAAAAGCCTTTATTTCGATTCAAATATTGCAGGTTGTCCACTAGTAAATATAAATAAATATTTACGTACGGATTGTTTGTTTGTTTGCTTTAATATAAGAAAAAGAATGAAATTCCATTTATTTATCTTCAAGAGATTTTTTTTAATCTTTACGATCTATCTCGAGAAATGACCAAGATAACTCTTCCGTCAACCGCAGCGCAGCGCCGCAAAGTAGGTGATAAGGGTTACGTTTCTCGCTCAAAGAAACTCGAGAGGCAAATTGCGAGACCGAAACCAGGTATATCCGATGGAAATGCCTCGTGCACTTTGTCGGATTGTGCCTTTCAACTGTTTTTGCCATGTCCAGTATGTTTTGCAGTGCTTATTTATTAATCCTTGAGACCTTTAAATACCATACCAGGAGGTGCAAGTATCCTTTTTATTCGATATGGAGTGGTGGATGGCGTCGATTGTAGAGCATCCCTCTCGTGACTAGGTGGAGTCGCCGTGACAGTTGGGTCGTTTATGGGAATTCTCATCACCACAACGTTTTTATTATCTTTTGTCTTCTGGCACTTTTCTACTCACTTCATTTCTTCTTGTTTTTAATATTTTGTTTTGTTTTGTTTTTGTTTTGTTTTGTTTTTAATATGGGACTTTAAGCGCATCGGTCATTCGTTTAAGCAATCGCATATGGGTGAAGGGTTCAGCTTCCTATTTAATTAGAAGAAGTAGTTACTTAGACTAACCGAGATTTAAGCTGAGCACATTCGGGTAATAAATTGTCGTTGCTTATTCATTTGAGCACACTCGTGTTTGTTTGTGCGTGCGCGCGCGTGTGTGTGTGTGTGTGTGTGTGTGTGTGTTGTTTTGTGTTGTATTGTATATTTTTAATATAAATTAGTATAAAACCTTTCCCGAGTCCATAAAGCTAGAATTCGACCAATTTTAACACAACGGTAAAAATTACCTGTTTCCTCTTGTGAAAAACCATGTCTATTTCAAAGAACTTATCGCCAGATATGTGACTATCGCCTCAAAACGGTGATATTTCGGGGTAAATCAAATGTCAAAAAAGACTATGTTTAAAATGACCAGAACTATGAAATCTCAGTTTTATGAGTTAAAGAAGTTATATTTATATATTCATTCTGTATATAAATTCTTGGGCAGCAATGTAATCTAGTGGTGTGGCAATCGATTTTGATCTGAAAGTCCCTGGTTCAAAGCCCCGCTTTGAACGGCGCATAGTTGAGTCTTTGGAAAAGACTCTTTACTCACATATTCTCACTGTTCATAGGTATAAAATGAGTACCTGACCTTTAACAGTGTTGTCTCTGTCTGAAAAAATATTGATTGTATTACCGCCTAACAGGCGTCATGTCTTGTCATGACCTACATGTTAAGTGTTACTATTGGCTATGGACCCCTTTATAAAGCGCTTTGAGCATGTTAAGTGTATATTGCATAATATAAATGCACATTTTTTTGGTGTGTTTTTTTTTTTGTTTTTAAATCCACGTCTCGTATTCTTACTGTAAGTTCAAATCACTGTATCTAAACCATTCCGACATGGTAGGTGTTGAGTTTTGAGGAGGTAGTTCACACATTCTTAGACCAAGGCGCACAATCACTGGTAATCGACGGGGAAGGGGCTGGGAGAGGCTGGGGGAGGGGGAGGGTAAAAAAAAAAAAACTTCCGATTGAAGTTGGATCCGAACTAGGCCCATTTGTAGATGAGTTGGGTATTCTACCAAATGAGTTAAAGGGTTATTTCTGCCTTCCTTGTCTCCTTCAGTGAACTATGGCCGATCTTCCATTGATTGTCTAGCCTTGTATCGACTTTTCTAGAAATGCAATGACCTTTAAGGGTGGCCATTGACCGGTTAGGTAACATTGAGCGCGAAGTCACATTATCATCTTTGATTCTCACTTGTAGTCTTGTTTAAGACACTTTATTTGCATTACTTTCACTCGACTCAGAGAGTGGATGAGTATTTCTTTTTGATTGTTTGATTAACTTTTTTAGAAATGTAATGACATTTTACCCTGGTTACCGACTGCGTAACAATATAGGCAAAGTGATATTATCATTATCTTTTTTTCTCCGTTGTACATAACCTTGGGTGAATCCTATTTTAGACATTTTATATACATTTCTCCCACTCGACTCAGAAGTCGATGATAATCAACTGCTTGCATTTAGAGCATCAATTCAAGAAAGATACTTTAGGTGTGTATTATATGTGAATGAAATTATAACCTCTATGGTTTGGTGTGAGAGTGGATCTTTTAGAAGATGATAATAGATATTTATTTAGCATATGTGGATGCCTTGTCGTGTTTAATGCGCTTTGAAATGCTTCGGTTATTCCGCCAACAAGACACATGGAAACGTATCCTTGGTCCCATGGTAGTCACCAAATTATAATTTTAGGAGTCTTACAATATCCATCACTGCCTTGAGCACTCATTCCCACCAAAGTCGAAGGGGTTAACGTTTGAGTAAAAACGTTACCCAAGTAAAACACATGGACCAGAATTTTGAGATTTTGTCACTCATCCGGACACTGATCCAGCTCGACAGAGTTTGAATTTTTCGTTAGATGAAAAGAAACACCGCTGACTTCACACTCTAATTTTGACATTGTTAAGCGCATTTAGTACGGTGTGGCCTAATGCAATGTCCTTCAAATACTAAAACAAAAAAATAATGAGATATTATTGATATTATTGTGTGTATAGTTGTAAAAAGCATACAAGTCGGATTGGATTGCGCAGTAGGTGATTGTTATCGCTGACCTCCTTATCTATCCTTGACAACAGTGGGTTCAGGAATTTGAGTTGTATCAAAAGTCAGATGATTCGATATGTTGGTATAGAAATAGATAGATAGATAGATAGATTGATTGATAGATACACAGATAGATAGATACACGGATAGATAGATAGATAGATAGATAGATAGATAGATAGATAGATAGATAGATAGATAGATAGAAAGATAGATAGATAGATAGATAGATAGATAGATAGATACACAGATAGATAGATAGATAGATAGATAGATAGATAGATAGATAGATAAACAGATATATAGATAGATACACAGATAGATTGATAGATATATAGATAGATAGATAGATAGATAGATAGATAGATAGATAGATAGATAGATAGATAGATATATATATAGATAGATAGATAGATAGATAGATAGATAGGTAGATAGATAGATAAAGAAGTAGATGGATGGATAAATAGACAAATAATATGATAGATAAGTAAATAGACAGAAAGTTAAGTATATCTATAGTTAGAGAGGGTAAACGATTGATTGATTGGTTGATTATTGATTGTATCAATTGATTGATTGATTGGTAGAATGCAACGATCAACTTGATTGATTGATTGATTGATTGATTGACACGTTAGTAAGGGACAGAGGGAAGGATTGGAAGATCTTTTAACGGAAGAGGTAATGAAAGACTGACCCAGGGATGAATGCAATGATGAATCTTCACACTAGAATAAACAAGTTTGCATGAAGGGAAACGACAGCCTGTGTCAGTACGTATGTGTATGTTGTGAAGGGAAGAGGACGGAGGGAAAGGGAAGGAGGAGGGAGAGAAAGAATTACAAGAGAAACAAGAGATCGAAGACATGGGTGGGGGTATCCCCCGCTTTCTTCGCCGCCATGTTCTTACAAAACGGAACAAGAAAAGGCCAGCAACTTGCATGCGGTGAGTGCGCGTGGAGTTAGTGATGAGTGCTTCATTCTCTTGAAACAACTCAACGGTGTAATAGGATCTAGTGAGTCTCTGTCACATTCATCTCCATTCTTTACGTCATTAGTGATAATAGCCCAAAATGACGCGTGTTTTCCCTTAAGTTTTGTGAATGTGATTTACGGTGATGATTAGAAGTGTGTGTTTTTTTTCTATTATGTGGAGTTTGTAAAAATAATTTGAAATGTACAAATAATTTGAAGTGTTTGTTTGAAATAACTAATCACAATTTATTATTAAGCGAATGATTATATGAAATACGCTATGTGGTCTTGTGGTATGACACTCGCTTTCGGATCGAAAGGTCCTGGGGTCGATCCTCGCTCGATGCATAGCAGAGTCCTAGGAAAAGGCTCTTTACTCACATTCTCGCACCGTACTCGGGTGTATAATGAGTACCTGGCCATTAACACCATTGTCTCTGTTGGAAAAAAAGATATAATTTCGCCTAACAGGCGCCTTGTCTCGTCCTACATGTTAAGTGTTAATGTTAGCCGGGGACTGTTGTAAAGCGCTTTGAGCACGTTTAGTTGATATCGCGCTATATAAAAAAGCTCAAGCTCATATAGACATACCTTCCATTTTTGATGCTTTTTAAAATGGTAAAAATATTTGTTTAATCTAGCCAACCGTCTCAAATCGGTATTAATTCGGGATAAACCAGTTGTCGAAAGGCAAACCTCAAATTAGAATGATTGAAAATAGGAAATATCAGTCCTTTTCACTTGTAAAAAAATATGTTTAGCATTTCTTCTTCTTCTTCTTCTTCTTCTTCTTCTTCTTCTTCTTCTTCTTCTTCTTCTTCTTCTTCTTCTTCTTCTTCTTCTTCTTCTTCTTCTTCTTCTTCTTCTTCTTCTTCTTCTTCTTCTTCTTCTTCTTCTTCTTCTTCTTCGTGGTTGTTGTAGTAGCCTCCTAAAAAGAATATCCAGACTACAGTTCATATTTATGAATGTCAGGACACACGATAGGGAACAAGTTGAGAAATGCACTCACTGTTTCTTAATCTATATCATGTTTTTATTTCATTTTTGCTATATCGACCACTATTAATACTGTCGTAATTGTCATAACACATAGTCAGAAAATGTTGACATCGTATAAACCACTCGATAAAGATGCCTCTTCGACCCCCCCTCCACCCCCCTCCACCCCCCCCCCACCCCCTCCACCCCCCACCTCCACCTCCCCTCCACCAGCCCCCTCCACACTCCCACTCCACCCCATTATAAATTATAAATGGCATAAAGTGAAACCCTCTAAATATATTAGATTTACTGGTAAATATATTTTTTTTAATTGTGACCGACCGTATCAAACTGGTTATAAGCCCCGTTACCTACAAATGAATGATCAGAAATTAGAAATCGAAGGTGGGTTCTTTTTGGTCATGTTTTATTCTTTATATTGTGTTTTTGTTTTGTTTTTTTTTTGTTTGTTTTTTTTGTTGGGTTTTTTTTTCTGGTTGTTTTTTTTTTGTTTTGTTTTGTTTTTTAAAATATTTCTTTCTTGTTTTCCTTTTGCTTTTGTTCTTGATTTGATTTTTTTTTTTTTTTTTGGGGGGGGGGGGCAGTTCTTTTTTTGTTTTTTCATTTTCTTTTGCTTTGACTTTATAAAGAAACTATAAACACACTAAAACGTTTAAAAGTATTCTAAGTTCCATAATTGTGAGCGTACATTCAATTTTTGGCATTAAAGCCACTCGATTTATAATACAGATTTGAGGCGGTGGTCACATTTTATCAGCGGGGACCCCCTGTCTACCAAGACATTGGAAAATCAATAGAATCCCTGTCCCGGTGGAACACCAAATCCGATTGAAGTCATATCTGTCATTTAAAAATGAAAAGAATGAAATATGATTTTTTTTTTTTACTTTATTGTCTGGCCTGTTGTTAATTCAGTAATCGGTTAACTGCTGTACTGTGGAAAAAACACGTAATTAAAAACTTGGCCAGAAAACTCGTCCCTCAAATTTCGATCGATTTAGATGACCCTAATCTTGGTAAAAAAAAAAAAAGTCGCAAATCTGGGACCTCGCGAGAAATTCCTTAGCCCCGGGTTTGAGAGTTTTTGCCAAGATGAGTGACATTTCAATCGATCGAAATTTGAAATACGAGGTTTCTAGCCAAATTTATAAAAATACGTGTTTTATCCAGAGTAGAACAGTCAACTGGTTAATATAATAACTAGATGGTAGGTCATGGCTTCTGTCGCAATCTGATATTACCCGTATTTTATATTATATTTTAGCCAGACACCTTTTACTTTAAACAACGATTAATTAAGATTATCTTCACCCACCTAACCCAAGCACAAACTCACACACACACACACACAAACAAACACACACACATACAGACACAGCCAACATACCTACACATTTCTCAAAAAGGCCTTATATCGAGAGCTATCACTTGTCTTCGAGATCTCAGATTTATGATATTTTACTAGTTGTGGTAACGTAATCGATCGATATTTGGAGTTAACGTTTTTCTGGTCAAAATGAAAATTTTTTTAAGTGTTTTGTCAGATTACATCCTCGGTGATAAAGGCGCCAAATTGTTAGAAAACGTCACTGAAACTGAATCGGTTTGTAACTGTAAAGGAAAATATTTTGCGTTGGTTTGAGGGTACTTCTATTACAACAATGAGCCCATAACAATTTGTCTTTGTCAGACTTGCAAATGAGTTCACGTTAAACTGAATATATAGGAATATTCATTTATATTCATAATTCTATTCGACTCATGAAAATTGAATGGTTCTTTCAACATTAAAAGAATAATAGAACAAAAAGCTATTTCACCTCTTCAGACATTATTATCATTTTTTCACTCTTATTATAGACAAATTTTAAATTTTAAATTGTCGATCCATATTTTCAAGTTTTGACGATATTCCTACCAGAGGTAATACGAAAATAGAGAATAATTTGTGTGTGTTTAAAGCAAAAAAGTGGAACCATTATATTATGATGAAAGTCAAACTCAAATATTTAAGAATAACAAGAGATTAAAAGAGATACTTTAAGGTTTATAATATAGATAATCTCGGTTTCTCCAAATTTAGAAGAACGGACTGAATTTAGTTTTTAAAAAGAAAGCTCACTGATAGCTTTGAATCTTTATCTCGAATGGATTAAAAGATCCGCCATAAAGGCAGTAGATCCATTGCTCAATCCAAGTCGTCAGTCTCCGACTCCTCCCTTAAATGCCACATGTTCAGCTAATCAAAATTTGCATAAATCCCTCGTGACGTGTGCACAGCGTTAGAAAACAAACAGCATCACATGATTCAGGAATGTTTTAATGTTATGTGCACGTCAGAGAGAATCCCTCCCCACACCAGTACCACTCACCCACATCCACCATGGTAAATGATCGTGTGGCATTGTTAGCAAAGCAGATTATGTTAATAATAAAATTATTTTCTCTGAATGCTTTCCACTGAATTCGAATGCTGATTTTTCTCGTATCAGTCATAGAACGGCATTTTTAAACGTGTGTGCGGATTTCTTTATTCCTCATAATATTATGTGCTAATAATTTCAAAACAGTTTTTTTTTAAAGCTAACTATCATAAGTCTTCTAAATATGTTGTCCCAATATTCAGTTCAATAATTAATAACTACAAATTAAGAATATAAAACACGGAGACACCATGATTATCAACACAAGGAAACCCCATTCTTCATCTAAGTGCTTGTTATACATGTGTAGTAAAACGATCAGAACACACCTCGGTGCGTGTACTATTACTCGATTTCTGGTCTTGATCCTTCTGACCATCTCATCAGCGTCCATAGCAACGGCCAAAAGGATGGCGACAGCGGCCAATCAAGGTAAGATTAGTTGTCTTAATTCTCTACTGGACTCGTCTCTCTTTACCCGCTAAACAAAACATGAATATAATAGCTACGAAAAAGACAAAATGCCAAAGACGGAACCTTCGGGGTCAAAACCCTTCCCCAGCCAATAACAAAAACAATATTACTTCAATTAAAATCCAGACAGACAACAGAAAAATATTTGGCACGGCTTGTTGGCTAGTCCGATTTCTAGAAATCTCCAGAAATTTTTAGTACACAGCTTAATAGCATTTTATTTTTACTTTTTTCTCTTTTTTTTTTAATTCTATAATTAATGTTTTAAAGAGCGCGGTGAGGCATTGCACCGCTACCCGAAAGACCCGGATTCGAGCGCCGCTGTCGGGGTTATTATTTTTTTTTTTCTTAAACAAGAAATTGAGAGCCCCTATTTCTCATTTTGTGAGGCTCACAGCGGCTGACGTCTAAGTCATCCTGATCAATTTTTGAAGATCGCCCTAAATCAAAAATCCCCCAGAGGACGATCAAATGAACTTTTTATATTATATGTTTACCGTGAAGTTTTAAATTCGAGGCAGGCTGGGTTTTTTTTTAGATTTTTAAACATTTTTTTTTATTTCTTATTTTTCTTTCTGCATTGTCTGGCACTGTTTCATACACATTTTTTTCAGATTTGTGACTTAATTTGAAACATAATTGAGTATAGTCTACCACATAATCCATAATGCTCTCAATACCAATTGTTGTTTAATGAAATTTAGGTTTATAACAACTGACATTATAATTTGTGTTATGCAATACAACCAAAATACATCCCAAAAAAGAAAAGAAAACATGCAAGGAGATAATAGGCCCTGTCTGACTCGGAGTCTGGTTTCTTGTGTCTCTGAATTCCTTAAATAGTGGATGACTGTCTAAGTCCGGTCTTGTTTGTCTTTGTCTGTCTGTCCCGACCGTCTGAGCACATAATGAGTTGGATAAGGACGACGTAAGTAATTGTTTCCTTTCATTTTCTTTTCCTTTTGTACCGTGCTACAGTCATCAGAGACAAGATCTGGAAGGTTTTATGTTAACGGATTGGTCAAAAATGGTTGTCTAGACCAAAGAGAAATTGATACAAGGGAGTGAGTCACTTCGAGGCTCGCATGACTCGAAAGAGAGAGACTAGTATTTGGTGATATGCGTTTAGCCAAAAACATGATTACATCCACCAGCTGGATATAACGTACTAACACACAAAACTAAGTGTAACCTTGAACATGTATAGTCTGATAGATAGAAGTTAGTGAGAACCATTCATAAAAAATAGTTGGCTAAAAACAAAAAGAAAGAGCAGAGTGACGTCGAGTTCGTTCCTTCCATATACTATTTCTGTCTTGCTAATTATTCTCAGTTGTTTCTCCATAGACTGTCTGTCCACTTGCAAGAGTGTGATTGTACTGTATTTTAATGTTGAATTCTTTCGTATCTTTTTTTTTTCGGGGGGGGGGGGGGGGGGTATAGGGGTGTATTTTGTTTTGTTTATTTTTTCTTATTTGATTTTTCATTGGTTTTCTCGTTTTGTTTTTATTTATTTTTCGATTTATTAAAATATAAATTAAAGTAAGCTAGCGTATTAGAAATAATGTCAAGTTTAACTGTAGCTCTAATTATCCATGGTTAGTCTACAAAAATCGTGTGTCCAATCAGTAGTGATGAAACAAGCAGAACAAAAGAACACGGATATAAAGAGCAACCTTTAGCATAAAAATAAATAGTTCTTTATATCGGTAGCTCTATATATCAGAAACAGTAGTTCTTTGTATCAGTAGCTCTTTATATTATCTTGATATCAGCAGGGTTTTTTGTCAGAAAATATAGATCATTATATCAGTAGTTCTTGTATCAGAAAATATAGTTCTTTATATCAGTAGTTTTTATGTCAGAAGAAATAGTAATAGGGCTTTATATCGTGTTGATCTTATATCATAAAATATAGTTCTTTATATCAGTAGTTCTATATCTGAAACCATAGTTTTTTTTATGTCAGTAGTTCTTATATCAGAAAATAGTATAGTTCTTTATATCAGTCGTTCTTATATCAGAAAATATAGTTCAGTAATTTTTATATGTCAGAAAATATAACTCTTTATATCAGTAGTTCTTATATCAGAAAATATATTTATATAAGTAGTTCTTAATTTAAGAAAAAAAATATAAAGAGAAACCAAGGGGGCCCAGACATGCTTTCTCTCTCTCCATCAATACGTTTCAACAAAGCGTTCTGTGTTCATTATAAGTGTACTCTACTTTATTTTTTATATTGTTGGCCTCATAGACTATGCAATGACTTCATGATCCCTCCTTCTCATCAGCCATCCAAGATGTGCGTGGTGTGGAAAGCTAAATCAGATTAATCTTATTGAGATTTATTTGATTTCTCCCCGCTGGAACGAATAGATTTCTTTGCCCAGCCCCGGATGTGTTGTGACTCTGACTGCTTCACAACATGATTTTGAAGACAAGATTACATAGAAAATCTTGTTTGACAGCACCAACCACTTGTTCTCTTTTCACTCCGCTTCTTTTGGGAGAGATGAGATCGTCCCTTGATTGATGTTATGTTTTCATTCTCTCCTATTTCCCTACATAGTAAAGAAGTCCTAAGTGATCTGAGCTTGTCAGTTAGTATTATAGGACACAGCGATACTTGATGTAAAGCTCCATTCTATTGATTTATGTTTTTTTGTTAAAACCCCTATAGAAATATTCCACTTATTATTTTTCAAAGAAATTGAGTGATTGGTGGAAGAATACTGCCCGTGCCCTGACAAAGAAACTTTTTTATTCCAAATATCATTAGATCAAAATTACTCTCAACATGTCAGAAACTCTCAAATCTTAGAGATATTAAAGTTTCAGAATTGAGACTTTTCAATGAATTGAGGATTTTTCAAAAGTCGATCGATATTTGAAATAAAATATTGTTTAGTCGAAGTTCGGCAGAATAGTGCCTATCGAGTAAAGAATTTTTGAAAGCTGTGAGCCGATTAAATACAAAACCAAAACCCGCTTCGTTTTTATTGGGGTCTTGTTGTTGTTATTTGAGTAGGCGTGGGAAGGTCCTGATTTTTTTCCCTTCCATTTCTTGGTTGTCTTGCCTCTGATGAGAAGATGAAAACAATTCATGATCCCCGATCCCCTTTTCGATTGAATGCTTTGAACGTTGGGAAAGATTGAACACGGGGTTATCCAATGTATCAGAGACAATTTTGTTTCTCTTAATTCCAACATTGAAGCTTTTTTCTATTAGAACTGGTAAAACATAACGGTGCTACCGATCAACAAACTTTTAATCTTTAAGCTACTGAAGGATGGCGATACTGGTTGGAAAATAATCGAAACTCTAACAAAATGTCCACATCTTTATATCTCTTCAAAAAAAATGAAATATCAAAAAAAATTCTTAACTCATCTGCAATGGAAATCATTGTTTGGGGTCATTCTAAGAAAATTTTGAAATATTATATAATATGTCAGCCGCAGTGCCGCGCCGCAAAGTGACTTGGGCCGATATGATTTACTCGGGCAACACATATTGGTGGGGAACCTAAATCGGTATCCTCTGGGTGATAAAGAAAAATAATAGACAAATTAGACAACGAAATCAAAGACGCCCACGAGCTCCGTAATTTTAGGAAACGCAATTGTATATGCTTTTTGTGTTACCTATTGACTTTGTACATGTAGCGCATTTGAGCACTTCTTGGATTCTACGTGTTGTATAAATTAATAATTGAGAAACTAAAGAGCAGACACCGGTGTAAGATAAAGATCTGAACAAGTGTGTATGAAAGGTGCCAGACAAACCAATAACGAAAAATACGAGAGAAAAAAACATCCAAAAAAATCAGTCTTCCTCGACTGGGTATCGAACCTCAGTAATCAGAAGGTCTGAGGTTTGATCCCGAGTCGAGGAAGACTGATTTTTAGCATGGTTTTATTCTTGTATTTTTCTTTCTTGTTTTGTCTGGCACCTTTGATACAAACTTGTTCAGATCTTTAAATTAATAATTACATTACATTACATACCGTACCGCTGTGCCACACTATCCCCTAAAAACCAATAAACTTGTAGTAAAGAGTTAAAACCACGCCCCTTGACCTAATTCGGACAGTCAATCAATCATTATTTAGTAAACAACGGAAGTGATTGCTAGACTGAGTGAAATATGCATATATTATTATCGATGGGATGCGTTTATGTAAAATACTCACTTTTTCCTCTTTGACTATGTCAAAACGACAACAAACTGTTGATTTATGTCAACGGCATTCTTTCAGCACATTAAACGTATGTGACTTGTGGCCAACCTGACGGATGTGTGTGTGTGTGTGTGTGTGTGTGTGTTTGTTGTGTGTGTGTTTGGATGATTACCCTGATTGATACCAAATTGAATGGACGCTTCATTAGGATGACATTTATGTCCCTGGGACAGACATAGGAGGTCGCTGGCCGCGAATTTATCATTCTCGTACACTGACAAAATTTTATATTTTATTCTAGCCAATTTCATTCAAATATCAATATATTAGGATGATTCCCCCAACTTTTCATTTAGTCTTAAGCCTACAACGTTAATTAAGAATTAAGACTTTTGACAAGGTAGGAGCCGTTTTGAACAATGAAATAAAAGTGTTGTGACTATAATGAAAAATAGTTATTTTGTCATTGTACAGCAGAGTTGTGGTTGGTTGTTGGTATTGGGAAGGGGCTAAAGAGACGCGAATAAGGGCGCTGTGCGTAGCCTTTGTTGATTCATAGCTTGATGCTTTATCAAAATTTACTTCGCATTTCACGGTGACGACTACCAAAAGAAAGTGGAAAGTAAGTAATCGTTAGTGATATTCAGTGTTACTGGTGATCCCATTGGTTGTATTTTCAATACAACTCCATCTGTTCACGTTCCTTTGGTGGCCGTCGCATTGAATTATGACGTAGTATTAATGGGAGAGTTTGGTTGCAAGTCATCGAACGATGCGCGTTGTGTTATAAAAGCTGTTTAAATGCCAATGTCCTCTTAGAGGAGGAATGAAAGTGACGCCATGCCACTCAGCTGTTTGGTATTGTATTAAACTGCCAGTTCGGCAATTAGTTCTCACTAAAATATATCAAACTAACTGTACTTTCAACGTTACACATATTTTGTGTGTAGGCGTGTTTCATTTGGCTAAGAATTTTACATAAACGCATATCATCCACAACTACTACTAATCTATTTAACGGTCATAATGTCGCTTGCTTGATTGGCCAAAATGGTGAGACGATGTAACGGTTCGGTCATAAATTATGTAATGTTGAAGATAAAACAAAAGAATGTTGGGGGGGGGGTGCCTTTTATTTTATAAATATTGAGAAATGATTTTAGTACATTATATTGGAAAAATTCATATTAGCTAAATTGTCCGTTTTAGTGTCGTTCCTTCTCTCCGCGCACCAAACCTTTAACTCAAACCTTTAACTTAGTGCCGAGAGTGTTACGGATGGTGGTAAGAATTTGGGCGGAGGGGCGGGGGCGGAGTTTTGGGAATCTGAAAACCTATAATAATACTTAATCGTGATGGAAAGCATTTCACTGAACAGGTTGGTAGTACACTGCAATTCTAAATGCATCGTAGATAGCCACAATCTCCCACGATTGCGTTTTTGCATGATTAATCTGACTGATGACCCGTTTGATGGACGATTCATCTACTCTACTAATCTTTCCATGGGGCAGGCACGAAAGCGAGAGAATAAGGAATGTGAGCTTTGCACAATGTGGTGATCCCAAAATGTTCTTGTCTAACTCAGACTTAGAAATGTGAAATTAATCTGAGTTAATCGTCATGTCTCTATATTTTGGCCAAAAAAGGTACTTAATACAGAGTCGTGAATTTCGCCAGAGTGAAAAATTATTCATCCTTTTGTCAATATATATTTCATTATTTCATTTCTTGTCTTCCCCTTTTTCCTTTTTTTAAAAATTTGTTTTTGTTTTTGTTATATGTTTTGTTTTGTAGCACGAAACAGGATTTTTAAAATTGGCTATCTTTGAATTATAATTAGTTAATTTCTCACAAGGTCCTTTTTGCAAGATCTTAATTAAATCCAGCTATTCATACTGGGTTTTTTAAAATCACTACTACTACCATTAGGACAGTTTTAAACCTATACAGTTAGTTTCTGATAGGCGGACAAGGAGGATAGAAGAATTAAACCAACATTTCACGAAGTCCGGATTAATCCAAAATGTCGCAAATGATCTGATAAGACCATGTCTTTATCAGCTTTTACAGGCCTGGTATTATTTGGTATTTTTTTTTTTTAATTGAGCGTTTATATAGTGCAATATTCACTAAACGTGCTCAAAGCGCTTTACAAGGGGTCTCTAATCAACAGCAACACGTAACATGTAGAACGAGACATGACGCCTTTTGGGCGAACTTACAGAGACAACGCTATTAATGGTCAGGTACTCATTTTACACCTGAGTACGGTGAGAGAGTATGAGTAAAGAGCCTTTTCCAAGGACTCAACTCTTCGCCAAGCGAGGCCCGAACCCAGGACCTTCCAATCCGAAAGCGAGTGTCATACCACAAGACCACATAGCCGCACATTCAGAGTTGTGAGACTTTGTGGTCTTGTGAAATGAGACAAACCCTTGGACTAATAGGTTCTTGGTTTGAGTAAAGCATTGGATAGCGCAAAACTTCCGTGGGAAAGACTTTTTACCCACATTATATCACATGTAAAATAAGTACTTTGCCTGTAACAGTATTAGCTCTGTACCCAAAAAAATGTAACGTTATCGCTTTAAGGCCCCACATCTTGTCCTACTTATCAAACTAATACTTAAGTCCTCGTTTAAAGCACTATGAGCACATTTAATGGATATGCAATTTATAATGTCATATCTTGATATGAAGACCAAACATAAATATATCATGGAACCGATCCTTATCACGGTTTGGTTTACGTTAAACACACCATAACACATACAACATTTTAAAACTAAATTGATAACGGACCTATCCAAAAACCATTCCGCCAGATCTAAATTGATGAATTCAGTGACTTTAGGACAGGGGACCTGATTTTTTTTTAATCCGACATATTGGACTCGAACGTTCATCCTTGGCATATCAAGCGGACGCCACTGAACGACCTGTGTGCAAATAAAAAGCATAGGGCATCAGATCGATGAGGATAATCTAGTAAGAAAAACAAAGCTGTCGCGCACTGCTAAAGCTACTTTTTAATTCATTTTTTCCACAAAATTATTTCACATTTTCCTGAGATGAGGAAAAAGTCGTAAATCCGACGTAAATCTTCTAAGACTTTTTGGCAATTTCTTGGTCATTTCTATGGACAAAATATAAGTAAACATTTTTGGCCAAATAAAGAAATGTTTTTCATTATTGTTCTTCTATAAGGTCGTAGAGTTGGAGGAAAATTAAGAAGCAGTGGGAGACAAAAGATTTGAATAATTGGTATGGTTTAACCTTTTATATTCGGTGTTCGACTTAAGTCTAATCTGGTATTAAATCTTATCATTTTCTTCAATAAAGAGAAGTAAGACCAATGTCATTTTGGTTTCATATAAGTTGCCATTGCTCCCTTGGTGATAAGAATTAGATCTGCTGATTGCTTTTGTAAACAGATGTTTTATTAGATGAATAACGATTTAAAAGGAAGATAGTCGTGCTGTTTAGGGGTTAAAGTGTAATTTAAGAATAGCTACGAAACATCAATCAAGGGGAAAATAATAGCTTGAAGGAAGACTTTTTTTCTTCTTTTTTTTTCTTTTTTTTTTCATCTTAAACGTAAAGGGCCGTGCATGATGAGATCAATATCCGTTCTGTGTTTACCACACGGCCATCTATTTGCTTAGGGTAGGGGGTAAATTCGTTACAGGGCATGCTTTAACCCATGGGGGGTGGGGATGGAGAGGAGTACATATTGGCAAAGGGGTTCGTGTGGGGGTGGGTGGTGGGGGGGGGGGTGGATGACGGCGGCTAACACTAACAGGCAGCATCTGGCATTGATAGATCGAGGATGCGCTTCTTAGTTGTCCATGTTCAGGAAACAGGTTGTGTCGATTCCTGCCAGAAATTAAAGTGGAACAGGGCAGTATCTTATATACATACGTCAAATAAGCAACACACCTCCTCAAATTGGTAACATGTCGGGGTAAGACTTTGACGAAAAGGGAATACAACTTTGAAATAATCAAGAATTTCAAATTATTGACTTTTGCACCTTACATAATTATTTTCAACCTTCTCAAGTATAAACTTAAACATCATCAAAGTTCCACGTATATCTCTTCCGCATAGGTAAACGTACAAAATGGAGCTACTTACTTTATATAATTTAAGCCAAATATGACGGATCGATGGAATTTGGCACTAAAGAGTTTTGGGCGCTGAAAATATTAACCACGGGATTCAAACTCAGGACGCACAGTTCATACCACTGGACCTCAATTTTTGTTGATATTCTATCTCTAATGCCCATAATATTGTGTCAGGGTTGAAATCTGGGACTAAATCTCATACAGATATATCATCATCGGATCATATTCAATCTTAAAATTCGGGTAATACCTTGGGGTTCATGTAACTTGAGATTCTCTCTCAGGGGGGAAAAAAACTATTGGAAATTGAAAACTTCTTTAGGCATTTTCGACATCGATCAATTGCCCCTTATGGATTTCAACGAATTTGAACGGATTTTCTGGGATTTGATCCATTTTCATTACTGGCTCCATAAGACTGAGCTGTCAACGAATTCTGCAGATCCCCGCGTCCGGTGTTCAGGGGAAAATGGAAATTGATGATGAAAACTCGAGAGCGGGAGGGGAAGGAGGGAGAATAACTACAAAACAAAACAAAAGCAAAAATACAGCATATCTATTTTTGTCTACGCTCGCAGCAATATTAACCTTTCAAAGCCGGTAATTGAATTTTCTTTAAATCATAATTACTTCTCACATATTATACACAGACAAGCACACACACACACACATACATACGCACAAGCGCGCGAGCATTATATAACATGTGTAAAATTAACTTTACATTTTTATACGCTAAATTACTATTGCTTAACTATGTGTTTTATATCATCTATAAGAACAATTATTAAACTACATGCGTGTTTAGTGGTATTGATATCTATCAATTATAGTGGGGATGGTGAATATTTTTGAATGAAAACTTATTTCGACATCGGAAATAACGCAAAGAAGAAATAATAAAATGTTACATGGACAATCGTGAAAACGCAAGTTCTTAAATTCTCGAAAGAAACATTTGGAATGACACACGATAGACCAACCTCGATACGTTCATTGAGATTTCGAGCAGTGAGGGAAATTGTTGTGCCATATCAGTAACTTAGTGTCTTTTTTTTTCTCTTTCGAAGCAGAAACCAACGTGTCTTGACTCTTTATTTAGAGACACTAATTTGATTAGACCACAACCTTTCTGTGATATACAATTACTTTTAAACTCAAATGATAACTCAAAACACTGTAATTACTTTGCTCATATAAATATAATTATTTTAATATGATAATATTGTGTGGTGGTGTGTGTGATATGTGTGTATATCCGCGAAGTGAGTTCTTGAAAGGCGCTTCTCACATCTATCGTCTCAGGTAAAATTACCTCACAGCTTTCCTATAAGAAAATATATCTTCTTACAGGCTGTGCTCTCTACACTAGTTAATGTTGGCTAGCGACCCAATGTAAAGCGCTTTGAGCACGTTTGGTGGATATTGTTAATATAAATGCTCAAGGGTTGTTTTTTTAAAAGATGTTTGTGAGAATGTATATGTGTGCTTGGTGTCTTCTATGAAACAACATTATCCCTTTGAAAAAAAAAAACCATTATAATAACTCTTCTGCCTTCCAGACGCCATGACTTGACCTCAGTCTGTTTAATATCGCTGTTGGTTTGGGACCCGTTGTAGGCCGTTTGAGTAAATTTACTCATTATTGAAAATTGATATTGAATATTATAAAAACCCAAGCTCACTTTTAGTATGTAACATTAAGTCGCCCGTGAAAAAATATTCAAGCCATCAAAGAATTATTCGATTATATCATTGTCTTACAGTCTCAGTGGAATAGTCATGTGTTGTTGTATCAAAACAATTGGTAGACTACAACTAATCCAATGACAAAGTCTGTTCAATAATAATTACATTGAGACGGGCAAAATAATGAGATCGAATTATACGGTCTGATGGAATCGATTATTTTTTTTCAAAATAAATAATCGTAGGAGTATTTTGATGTAAACTGACAAAACGTCTTCTTTTTTAATAATATACTTAAAACATCGACATTTTGAGATAACCGACAATTTGTCAGAATTCTTAAACCTGAGACTTCACTGTCGAAAAGAAATCTGGCCAAAAAGAAGGATAATGTTTTTTTCTATTTAGTGCACTATCGTATTCTATTTGGAAAAATAAAAAAAGCATTATGGTCAGAAACTTGATTACTCCGCAGATGACCTCCAGCTTGTAAAAGAAATTAATCTTAAATCTGAGAGTTCTTTTTTTAATGTTTCGGGGGTAATAATTCTTTTTGCAAGCCGAGGTTTATTTCAATAGATCGAATTATAAGATATTAGCTTTCTAACCATGATATTATTATAAAAGAGCGTTTCGTCCAATCAAATTTCCGCAGTGTTATCGAACGAAATCAACTCTATTACTGGATTATTCTTGATCGCATCGGTAACCAAAAGGATAATTAGGTACACATTGCTTGCTTTATTGTCTTATCTATGTACGTTCTTCAATTCTTCATAAATGCCTACACACACTCAACACTCAGATGCCCTTTGTGTTTGATTTGAGGGGGAAAGTAGAAGCTTGTAAGGGGCGGGGTGGGGGGGGGGGATAAGGGAAAACTAGATTGGATTATAAACGTTATCTTATCATTTGATAACAATCGTTTAATTCTAAATTGCATTGTTGTTATCAGATTTGACTGCCGTACTCTGGAAAAAAAAACACTTTTTGAAAATTGTGGCCAGAAACATTCGAATATCGATCGATTAAAATTACCCTAATCTTGTAAATAAAATTTAAAAAAACAAGCCTATGACTTTCTTGAGATCGCAGATTTGAGAGTTTTTGACTCGATGCGAGTCATTTTAATTGATTGATATTTGAAGGAAGATGTTTTTGTTTTTTCTGGCCAAACATTTTTAATGATTTCTTTCAGAGTACGGCAATACTGTGTAATAAGATTAAGAAGAAATAAATAAATAGACATCGTTGGAATTGAAGCATTCTATTTCCCCATAGGTCAGTCCGTTCCAATTTGAGTCATAGTTAAATTATTAGATTAGTGTTAACCTTCACGAAAATGATCAAATGTGACTCATCGTCTCGAAACGGTATTATGTCGGGATGTACCTGATGCCAAAAAAAAAAAAGATCATAATACACTTGTGTGAGCCCGGGATTGCAAAGGCCATTCGGGCACTTGTTTGAGTCACCAATTAGTTCATGAATATCCGGGCGCCAGCACACGGCTAGTCTACATATATTTATATTTAATATAATTATATATATATATATATATATATATATATATATATATATTTATATATATATATAATATATATATATATATATATATAATATATATATATGTTTATTATGGCAACCCTGCAGGATGCGGGACACGCTGAAATAAATAGTCAGCATATGTGACCCAAAGTGTCAATCTAGTAATATGTCGGAATGAACTGGTTAATGAAAAGTGATGTTGAGTGAAAAAAAATATCAAAGTGAGAAAACTTGAGTTACTTGAGGTTTACGATACTGAACTAAATTTTCCCTTTTTGTTTTAACTGCAGTTTTGTAAGCTAAGCTTGAAATTCGAATGTAAGTGTTAGGTCCACCCTGACAATATAAATACCGTTTTGATAAGACGACCACGTATCATAGGTGCACGAATTAGCAGGGCTGATAGCCGATCGCAATTATGGGCCTGAATTAACATTGTTACAATGGACAATATTTTGCGTTAGTTTGAGAGTATTTCCATTACAACAACGGGCCCGTAACTATTTGGATTATCAGACCTTCAAACAAATGCACGTCGATTATCGTATTATCTTGCTAAGAAAAGAAACATTTTGTGAATTGCGTGACTTGGTCTGAATCTTCTGTTTTCTTATTTAATTTGTTTTCCTGGCGAGGATTTTTAGTCTTTTTTTTTTCGTTCCAAGAAAAGACAAGATTGCAGTACCTAGAGATGTAAGTGTAGTCCAGGTTTAAGGGATTATTGACAACATCCCGTAAGCTATCTATTATATAGACTTGTTTTCCGGTTCCAGTTTTATTTTATCTCTTTCTTCTTTTATTTTTTAGACTGATTAATTTGCAGTTTCTCATTGGAAAATTTATGTACGAGCGTGTACAAAAAAAAAATAATATAAAATTGCATATAATTCAGGAAGTAATTAATTTATTATAATCTGCAAAAATGGATGAACCAATTATGTTGATTATCTATGTTTTCACATTACCTCTGGTACAATCCTCGTAAATAGATATCTACTTGGACAATCAATGTTGTGATGTAGCTATCGTGTATCTGAGTACAACGTGGCTTTGCGGTATTCTCTTTGCTTCGAACCCGAAAGGTACCAAGTTCGTCTACCCATCGCTCTATGTGGCCTTGAGCAAGTCATCTAGCCTTAGCTCACTTTGCGGCGCTGTACTGGAATAGATCCTAAAGAGATGAATAAAGGGAATTTATTCATCATTATCATTTATTATCATTATTGACTAATGATCTCATAGCAATTTACTCTATAAAGAATTACAAAAAAGTTGTTTTTTTTATGTGTGTTTTTTTTAATATTTTTATTTTCACTTCATCTACATTAAAGTTCTATTTAATTTTAATTCGCTACAAGCAATTTGCGTTTTAAATATTTCACACGTTAATATATACAAAGCCCTACCCCGAACCCCGCCCAAAAAAGTGTCCTTTAGAGACCGTGGGGTTACGATATTTCAGTTGGTAGAGCACTCGTTTTACACGCAAATGAACCGAGATCGATCCGGGGTGAAGTCGGGATATTTGGTGTATTGATATACCTTAAGGCAAAATCAACATCAGTCTACATTTTCTCTCCATATAGACAAACCAAACAGAAATTGCACTTAATGATTCTCATTGGTTTTGAGAGTTTCTATAAGCTTTTAGATGAGTTGCCAGATTACATTAAGAGGCAATCATGAACGGCCATAATCAAATTCCAAACCAGAGATTGGAAAGCTCGCACCATTTATATGAGGTTTTGCCTGATGTACGATGATAGCAATGAAGGGGCCACTCTAGTCCATTTCTGGACGGTGTTTGGCGCTAATGACACTGAAGTGCTCGTTCGGTTGACAGGAAAATTGTTCGCCAATGGCGAACCAATACTCTTTCTCTGGGTGGTAGTGATAAGTTGATAGTCTTTTATCTTTTGAAGTGGATGATAGTTTTCAAGTTGTTTTCTCCTTCTTAGGAAATGGCTTAAATGGCTTAAAATATCCATAAAGATGCTGGACGTGTCATTATAGTACACATTAAAGCTGATATGGACTCAATATGATCTTTTATCTTTTGAAGTAAAATATGTCTGTGGGGATTATCCTTTTCAAAAATAGCTAATAATGCTACCAGGATGATCCTCCTATTTCTATTCATTTTCAATCTAGGTACGCATATTGGTAGGTTTGATAACCGAACGTAATAATGAGCTTGCTTTAACATTTTTGTAGTAGTTTGAGTAGTTTGAGTTGGTTTAAGAGTGTTTCCTTTACAACAATGAGCCCAGAACAATTTGTCCTATCAGACCTGAAAATAGTACATGACGTTTTTAATCTCTTTATATTTCTTTTGAATGTTACAATCGACGAATTTATTCAAGTACATAAAGAAAATCAAAAATTATTTTGATTTTTATGTTTGATTGATCAATTTAAATTAAGTTTCATTAGTCACTGCGTTCGTTGTTATTCATTCTAAAATAAATGGGCTGAATCGAAAGTCAAACATATTCCTTCTAAAACGAGTTACAATATCGGTGTCGGTGGCTCAGAACTATGATGTATCGTCTTGACACAAAAGTCTAACGATGTTAAGAGTGGTTAGTAGTCAAATGAGTGACATCGTTAAATAAAAAGTCTGATCAAGGTGAATATCCTTGGGTAAGTCACATTACACATTTTGCCCTATTCAACTATTGTGTGAATGAATACCTTGCCAAAGACAGTGACGGGGAATTATAACGACAGTGGTACAAAAAGGACGACTTTTACTGCGCCAAATAGAATTATAGTCCCATTTGACCTGCTGGTGGAATATAAATGAAGCATTATGAAGCGCATTAAGAAAAGTATAGACGCGAATATGCGCAATATTAATCTTTACATTTACTTTCATTTATTGTAATACATACATACATATATATATATATATATATATATATACATATATATATATATATATATGTGTGTGTGTGTGTGTGTGTGTGTGTGTGTGTACATATGTATATATTCAGCTTATTTTGATTTTATCTGAATGGCCACTGCACTCAATGATATCTATAAGAAAATGTCAGCGATCCATCTCAGTTGGTGGCTATAAGGAAATTCAGTGGTGAGATGGAAGGTAATTGCTGAGATTTAGATGCAGACAGTAGTTCGTGATTCGCCTTTTCAATTCATACCCGACAAAACCGCACTGAAGTGCAATGAGAAATCGATCTTGAATACATTTTTACCGACAAAAACCGCCGCGAAGTGCATTAGGAAATCAATCTCCAACATATAGATAAAGAAGTGTTGATTTCTTAAGAGAAAAAGAATGCATTACTTTAGCAGCATTCGCTACAAATGTACTCCAATATTAAGTTAAATTGAAAAACTAAGCAAAACTCTGTTATAGCTAGGGGGGGGGGGGGGAATCATTATCATCAGTTTCACTAGGTTTAATACTGAAAAATAATCCAAAGATTGACCGTCTAGCATCAAAGTATTGTAAACTGTTGAAAAATTGTAGACAAAGTTGATACTCTGTCCACACTTTTTAAAAACTTTTGAGAAACTATTTCTGCTGTTCTATTGAAGCTACATTTCCAGTTTTATTTTTTTTTTCCCGTTTATTTATACATTTTTCAACTGACAGAAACTGATGAAAACGATTATTCTCCTTAGTTTTTCCAAATAACTTATTATTGGAGTATTTTGTGTGTGCGTGTGTGTGTGTGTGTGTGTGTGTGTGAGTGTGTGTGTGTGTGTCGAACGTCATAATAACGAAGTTTGAAACAGCATCGTATACCAAAATCGGTGTCCAATAGTAAAAATAATACTTCTTGTACATGTAGTGTAATTCCTTCACCAGGACACATACTTAACCCCCTGTGTAAACTATGTATAAAATAGACCCAAAATACCACAATGCACTTTTTGATTAACAAAACGATGGACAGAAAAGGCTCTATATAAATGTTTTTATTTTATAGTATACAACACTTCGGTTACATTCGTAAAACTACTACTTCTTAGACGGCTTGCCATTTGTCGACACATACTAAAACCTTATGATGTGAATGAGTATCGGTTATAGGCAATGTAGGATATTTAATAGTCTCAGTTCTCAAAGGACGCCCAACAAGGCGACTTGCATTGCTTGAAATTGAAATATGGCCATGTTATGACCTGCTAAGAAAATAATAATTCAGGCATTGTACATCATAGTGAATCCCTGGAAATGCTCTATAGAAACTCTTATTTCCAATTTATTGTATACAAAAAGTAAGGCCCGATAGTACGAGTACAAATGATACTCCCTTCACTGCTGTAGTGTAAATCCTTCACTGGGACATTCCTTAAACCGACGTGCACTTATTTGCAGGTCTGATAACCCAATTCCTTATGGGCTCTTTGTTGTAATGGGGATCTCAAAAAAAAGACGCAAAATATTGTCAATTTCAACAATGTTAAACTAGGCCAGTAAGTGAGTTCGGATGTCAGACCTGAATATACCATAACGTCGTCTTAAACCCTGTGTAAACATTGTATAACATCGGCCTAAAATACAACAACGAAGTTTTTGATTAACAAAACGATGGACAGAGAGAACGGCAGATCGCCAAAACTAACATAGAGAATCAATAGAACGAAGATGAAGTCGTGGCGGTTCTTTGTTTTAATATTCTATGGCCAGTTTATGGGTTCTAAGCAAACCCCGTATACCATTGATTCATTTGATTTATGATTATAGCGTCTCTTCTTTATCATAGCTATGTTATATTTAATGGGTATTTATGTGTATTTACAGTAGACAGCAATAATAAATACCACCAACTCTCGGCCTATCGTAAACCCAAATGATGAGCGAGGAATTTATAGAGGTCACAAATATCGGGTGGTTAAAAAAGGAAAGAGCATCTGATTTATGAAATGTCGTTTCTCATAGGCTTTTTAGTGTAATTTTTTTCTTAAATAATATTCACAATGGTCCAATATTTAGCAGATTAGTATTAAAAATCTATACATATATCATTAAATTCATTCATTCAATCCTCTCTGCTCCGTCTATGCGGCTATGTGGTCTTGTGGTATGACACTCGCTTTCGGATCGGAAGGTCCTGGGTTCGAGCCTCGCTCGGCGCATAGTTAAGTCTTTGGAAAAGACTCTTTACTCACATTTTCTCACCGTATTCAGGTGTAAAATGAGTACCTGACCGTTAACAGCGTTGTTCCTGTCAGAAAAAAGCAATGTTGCCTAACAGGCTTCATGTCTCGTTCTACATGTTACGTGTTGCTGTTGGTTAGGGCCCCTTATTAAAGCGCTTTGAGGACCTTTCGTGGATATATAAAAAGCTCAATTATATTTTTTTAAATGCTCAATTTCCGTCCAATGCTTGAGGCAAAGCAAGTGATCGCCAATGTTCTCGATTCTCGGTCTTTCGTTGTATGAGTTGTGTGTGGTCTTTAGGCTGCGGCCCTGGGTTTTTACGTCTCCGCGCGATATCTTCAAATTTGTAATAAAAAATAGGAAGTGGTTATTCAGTATCAGATACTGAATAGTGCTTTGCCACTATTCAGTATCCATAAAGAACTCTTTTTTATAGAGAGAGTGAAAAGTGCGACAATCTCGGTTGAATGGAAAAAAACTGTTGACCTACTTCCAGATTGAACACATGCACTAACTGACAGCCCGATTCAAAGCTGTAAAAATATTTTGATCGTAATTTTTTTTAAATTTCTGCTTTTATGCAATTAACATAGATCAAAATAAGAGTGGCATTCAAATCCATTTTTAAATGTCTAAATAGACATGATTAAATGTCACTAAGAGTTCAGTGACACCATGGCTTGGTGGATATAAGCTGTTTGACTCTGAGTTTTAAGGTTCGAGAGTTCAAATCCCGGTAGGGGTAACTTGTTTTTGTTTTTCCCCATTATTTTTTAAATTCCTTCTGTCTATTGATATTTTTTAAACTTTTGTTTTTATAATTTTATTTGCTTGTAATATACTTTAATGTTGATATTATACTATTGTACTTTTATTATTATTATTATTATTATTATTATTATTATTATTATTATTATTATTATTATTATTATTATTATTATTATTATTATTATTATTTCTACTTACTTACTATTATTATTATTGTTGTTGTAATCGTCATCATCACTATTATGATTATGATGATTTTTTTTTAATCAAGTAGTTGGAGTAATTTAATCAGTTATCGATTTATTACGAATATCTTTTATGTGTTATCATCTCGTTGTTGTTTTTCATTATTGTGCTCTTCTATTGTTCATTATTTTTAAAAATCTTGTTTTTTTTTCTGTTTGTCTCATTTGTTGTTGTTGTTGTTGTTGTTGTTGTTGTTGTTGTTGTTCTTGTTGTTGTTGTTGTTTGTTTGTTTGTTTTGTCATCTAAGGCAAACCCGATTCATTATAAATATGTGGGCAGACTTTCTGCATTTTTTAATTGAGCGATGTACTTCCGTGAATTAATTGCCGTACTATATTAAAATTTACGTGATAATAATAATAAATAATAAATAATAATAATAATAATAATAATAATAATAATAATAATAATAATATAATAATAATAATAATAAAATAATAATAATAATAATAATAATAATAATAATAATAATAATAATTTAAATAGATACTGAATATTAGACTACAATTGACATCTATTTACTGAATACACGTGGTATTGTTAGGGGTGTTTCTTTTTTTACGAAACCTGCCAAAACACGCCGATACCCGACAAAGTTATGGGAAGTAGGCAGCAGTGGGGAGTGAACCTGGGACTCAGGGAAGTGTACACCGTTGGGGAGTGAACCTGGGGCTGGTTTCGTAAAAAAAAAAAGCAATTACTTTTTTACGAAACCCGACAATATCCGACAAAGTTATGGAAAGAAAGTAGGCAACAGTGAGGGAGTGAACCGGAGATTCAGGGAAGTGTACACTATTGGGGAGTAAACCTAAGTCTATGGTTTTTTGGCGGTTTTGGCGGATTTCGTAAAAAAGTAATTGCTTCATTCTCGTCTGGTACCCATCTCCCATAGTCCGGCTTCATTTCCCACTGGTATCCATCTTCTCTAGTCCCAGGTTCATTTCCACTGATATCCTCTTCTCACAGTCCCAGGTTCACTCCCAACCGGTGTGCACTTCCCTGAGTCCCGGTTCATTGCCCAATGGTGCCCACTTCCCATAACTTTTGAAAATTTCGGTAGGTTTCGAAATAAAAGTACATTCTGAGCTCACTGTCCACTGGAATCAGCCTCTCGCAGTCCCAGGTTCAATCCTCATCAGTGTCCAAATCCCAGATTCACTCCCCACTGCTGCCTGCTTCCCATAACTTTGTCGGGTTTTGGCGGTTTCGTAAATAAGTAATTCCCCCTCCCCCTTGGTATTGCTTTTTTACAAAATCCAGAGTCCCAGTTCACTCCCCACAAGTGTACACTTCCCTGAATCTCAGGATCACCCCCCCCCCCCCCCCCCCCCCCCCCCCCCTGTTGCCTGCTTCAATAAGTTTGTCGGATATTGCCATGTTTTGTCGGGTTTCGTAAAAAAGTAATTGCTTTTATATGAAACTCGCTGAAACCCGCCGAAAACCAGAGTCTCAGGTTCACTCCCTACTGGTGTACACTTCCTTGAATCTCAGGTTCACTCCCCACTGTTGTCCACTTCCCATAACTTTCTCAGATAGTGCCAGGTTTCGTCGGGTTTCGTAAAAGAGTAATTGCTTTAATATGAAATTCGCTGAAACCCGCTGAAAACCAGAGTCTCAGGTTCACTCCCCACTGGTGTACACTTCCCTTAGTCTCAGGTTCACTCCCCATTATTTGCCTACTTTCCATAACTTTGCCCCATTTTGTTGGGATTTGGGGCATTTTGTAAACAAAAAGTAATTGCTTTTTTTTTTACAAAACCCGCCGAAACCCAGTCCCAGGTTCACTCCTCACTGGTCTTTACTTCCACGAATCTCAGGTTCACTCCCCACTGTTGCCTACTACCCATAACTTTCTCGGATATTGCCAGAATTAGTCGGGTTTCGTAAAAAAGTAATTGCTTTTATATGAAACTAGCTGAAGCCCGCCGAAAACCATAGTCTCAGGTTCACTCCCCACTGGTGTATACTTCACTGAGTCTCAGGTTCACTCCCCACGCTTTACCGCATATTGTTGGGTATCGTAAAAAAAGTAATCCCCCCCCCACACATTTTTAATTGCTTTTTTACAAAACCCAGAGTCCCAGGTTCACTCCCCACTGGTGTACACTTCCCTGAATCTCAGGTTCATCCCCTCCCCCCCTACACACACACACACACACACACACACACACACACACACAATGCTGCCTACCTCCCATAACTTAGTCGGATATTGCCGGGTGTCGTCGCGTTTCGTAAAAAGTAATTGCTTTTTATTACGAAACCCGCCGAAACCCAGTCCCAGGTTCACTCCCCACTGGTGTACACTTTTCTGAGTCCCAGATTCACTCCCACAGCTGTCTTCTTCCCATAACTTTGTCAGGTTTCGGGAAAAAAAACACCGTACAAAAACCACTATTCAGTGTCAGATACTGAATAGTGCAAAACCACTATTCAGTATCAGATACTGAATAGTACAAATGCACTATTCAGTATCAGATACTGAATAGTGCAAAACCACTATTCAGTATCAGATACTGAATAGTGCTAGCCTAAAAAATAGTTGCCTCATTAAAAAAGTAATTTCTAAAAAGAAAAAAAATAGAGATCCAATTTTCTCAG
>NC_088362.1:74838701-74843701 GCF_034508935.2 Berghia stephanieae
TGTTTTATCGACTTAACTTGTCTTAAAGTTTTCCGCCTTCGATGTCATCCAACTTCGCAGCTTCCTTGTGGTGAAGATTCTCCAACTGTCTCTGTACCTTTTCTCTAATGTTTGATATATCTGCCAGTGGTATTAATCTGGTTTCGTCATTGTTTGTTTCAAGTCGCTATTGAAAATTATGTTATTAGGGGAGATTAACTCTCTCCTTACCAGTTATTTTCAGAATTTTATACGGAACTTCATATTCACTCAACACAAAAATAGATTTTTCAAACAGATAAGTACCGAGTATATTCTATATTTTGTTCAGTGTCGAGTTTTTATAGCTATAACTATAACAAAATGAAATCAGAATAAGAAAACTGTTGGTTACATCGTAACGAATGTGACGATTTTTCTTATAGGTGGTAAGGAGAGGGTTAAAGCATTTTTATAGCGTGCCAAGACCCAAAATATTGCATATCTGATTATTTCCACTTTAAATTCATTTTTTGGCATCCGCTATATTCCGACATAATATGTACCCGTTCTACGCGGTTGGCCACACATCCAAACATTGGAGCCATGATAAGCAAGCAACATTACAATGTCATAATATATTTTCTTTCTTTTTTATTTTTTCTTATCACATAGAAGTAAACTAATGAAAATGCGTGTGTGTGTGTGTGTGTATGTGTGTGTGTGTGTGTGTTGGGGGGTATAGATATTTCTCGGTGTTTGTAGGTATATATGTATGTATGTGTATGTGTCTGTGTATGTGTGTGTTTGTGTGGGCATCGACCCACCCGGGGCTATGGAGGGGACAATTTTCTTATAAGCACATTATCCTCCCAGACGTCTCCGATAAGAACAAACAGAATCTCTATAAATAGTTTTACATTAGTATGTAAATCCTTTTAAGAGCCACACATTTTCCTAATTCAGCAAGTTTTCCACGCATGCGCGGTCAGAATTGATTGGATAGTTTGGTCGTTTGGGGTTTGTTTTATTTTTGTTTTTTTTTTTACTTCAGATTACATGCTAATCCTGCGATAGTAAATACATATCTCAATATTAAACTCACGAAAGGATATTTGTTCTTATACAGTCAGGAAAAAAATCTTCTTGAAATCAATGTATATAAATACATGCTTATATAGTGTATGTATGTATGTATGTATGTATGTATGTATGTATGTATGTATGTATGTATGTATGTATGTATGTATGTATGTATGTATGTATGTATGTATGTATTATATATATATATATATATATATATATATATATATATATATATATATCGGCATAATTTTCTAATATGCCGATTTTAATCGCATAATGTTCAAAGTTGTTCGCTTTTTGCTATTTAAAAATATCATCCGAAATTCGTCATGAAATAACAGAAACATACGGTGACAACGCTATGTCTAACTCCCAGGTTTATCATTGGTGTTCCTCAGTATAAAGTGGGTCTCTAGAAAACGAACTCAAGTCTTTTCGGCCAAAATGTCAAAAAGTGATCAAAACGTTTACAGTCGACGAAATCATCAAATATGATAGGAGAGTAAAGATTCGGAATGAAATTCATGAAAGCGCTGTCAATGACATATTGAAGTCTCGGAAAGTTTATGTCAGATGGTTCCAGAAATGTTAACAGAAGTACATAAGCTTCAAAGATTGGAAGTTTTCCGAAAGCTTCTGGATCGATACCAACAAGACACCTCCTTGTAGGGCCTGATGGGGAAATTCTCCACCAAGCCCACATTCCAAATTTGTCGTGGTCTGACTTTCATCTGTTTAGGTCCTAAACTCTTTCCTTACCAGCCAAAGGTAATTCGACACATTCGTAGCGATCCAACCAGCACTTTTATCATCCAGATTTCTTTTGTAAATCACACAATTTAAAGAAATATGTTTTATTATAGCTATAAAAACGTGGCACTGTGTTATAGAGTTCATTTTGTTGATCAATATTATGTATAGAATGTATTTGTTGCTTTTCTGTCTGAGTAAGAAAAAAAATATTTTTGTGTTTTCGATGGGTTTGAAATTTTGGGGAAAATTCTGAAAATGGTTGGTAAGGAAAGGGTTAAAGCGCCATTTAGGGGGAAATATATTTTAGGCAGATGAACTTTTGGGGAGGTTCAAGATATGTTTTCAAAGCTTTTCTTTCGGTTGGGCATCCGTTCGCTGTTGTAAACGCTGACAAAAATACATCGAAATGCACTTTACCTGAAGAGTGTTTCTTTATCATAGGTCGGTTTCAAATGGAATCATTCAAAACCCTTTTCAGTTATGACTAAACATCGTTTCATCCCTCGTATTTATGTATATTGCCATTTATTATGCGGCTCGCGTATCCTGGTTTCACTAAGTCCCTGGCTGGGATTAATGTTGAGATGGCCAAGTGGATTTGGCACCGCACTTTTATCCTGTAGGCCTGGTCAATCCACGCCGTCGTCATCTCGTTTATCGTTTGAATAAAAAAAAGAAAAGAAATATATATATACATACATATAATATTATAATATCGCTATATGAAATGCTCGCTCTTTCATCAATCATACAAGAGAGTAATCATAGTTCCTTAATGGATAATTGAATTTTATCTCACCATATCAAATCGTATCTTATCTTATATTTTTCTTATCTTATCTCATATCTACAACTCTCTCCTGCTTGTTCAACATTTTCCCTTTCAATGGCGCTATCGGCATGAACTAAAAATGCATCAGCCATCTTTCTTTTGATTCCAAGAACCAATGAAACGCAACTATGCAGCATTCTGTTGTAATGTGACAGTTTACCAAATTATATTCATGGCAAACATCATTATGTCATCTTTCTCTTCCAAGAATAGATCAAGGGATCAACTTGCCGACAAGTGAGACAATAATAATGAATCTTTCATTGATTTCCGTTCCTTTTTTTCCCAACCTTCGTATTTCTCATTCTATGGATATTTCATCTTTCATGAATTCATTGTTTATTATTGTTCCGGGTTTTTAAAAGACATTCAATTCACTCTGTTTCTCTTCAATTTAATTCAATTTTTCAAACTCAAATGAAGAAGTAATATTTGAGATACTTTCTTGCTTCCTATTTTTTGAAACAGAAAAAATAGAATTGATGTGAGGATTCTTTTCGAGTGGTTTTCTACTCATTTTTATTTTGAAAAATCGGCAATTGCCTTTATATGACAGTAAGTAGGGACGTACATTTGTTGATGTGTCAAAACTTGGAATGTTAATGAGCACTATTTACCTTCAAGGACATAAGAATGTAATTATGATTGGACAGGATTCAAAGAAAGAAAAGCTTGGAGGATGTTTGGGTGGAATAGTTTGTTGTTGTTTTGGTTTTTAATATACGATCATAGGGACCAATGTTTATTTCATAGTAAGAAATGTAAATTATGACTCTGCATGTGCCGTCGTGCACACATACGCGCGCACGCGTGCACACACACACACACACACACACACACACACAAACACAAGTAATATATATATATATATATATATATATATATATATATATAAACGTACATATTTACAATATAATAATTATTATTATCATTATTATACATTATTATTATTATTATTATTATTATTATTATTATTATTATTATTATTTTGTTGTTGTTGTTATTATTATTTATTATTTATTATTTTTATTATTATTATTATTATTATTATTATTATTATTATTATCATCATCATATTATTGTATTATTATCTTCATTATTATTATTATTATTATTATTATTATTATTATTACAATCATCATCATCATAATCTTCGTCGTCGTCGTCGTCGTATTTGTTATCATCATTGAATTATTTGCACACTGAAATTCGTTGCCTCTTGCCCTCAATATACCCCAATGTTGACCATCGTTCTCGCACCGTCATTCCCAAAGGTCTAGATCATATTAGTGAGGGGAATTGTTTGCGGCTTAGATGAACTCGCTTCTCTGTTAGTTAACTAATTGCTTTTTCTCCTTTAGGACGAATATTCCAAGAAAAATGGTAATTGAAAAATGTTGTTTATTGACTGTTTCAGTTAAATATACTATGAGTGGTTGTCATCTTCGCGACTTGTGAGTTGTAAAAATTGAACAATTTAGAGCATTCCGATATTCTACATTGGTCAACCTTGAATTTTATATCGTTTTCCATTTTTGTCTATTATTGGGCCGGTGGGAGGGGGTATTGTTTAGGGTATTGTTTTGTTTTGTTTGTTTTTTGGGGGGATTTTTTTTTTTTGTTTTTTTTTTGTTGTTGTTGTTTGTTTTGTTTTTGTTTGTTTGTTTTTTGTTTGTTTGTTTTTTGTTTTTGTTTTTTTTTTTTTTTTGGGGGGGGGGGTGGGGTTTGGGATTTTTTTTAGCTTGCTTATTTGGTTTGGTTTTATATTTTGACTTCTTTTTTTTTGTTGTTGTTGGGTTTTTTTTCTGTTCTTTTTGTTTGGGTTTTTTTTTTTTTTTTGTTGTTTTTTTTTTATATTGTCTTACTAAAGTAGGATTTTGAGCACGAAACGTTCATCATTTATTATTTTGTTCTTTTGTAAGGCTTTTATAAATTCATATTTGTTTAATGCCCATTCACTTCTCACGTGAAGAATGTAAATGGCCCGATGTACTCAACCAATGTATTTATTGAGTTATTTTTATTGTGCTCAATAACACAGCGAGCTTGCGAATATGTGTTATTGCACGATAAAAATATAACGAGTTTAATAAATAAAAAAGAAATGAAAGAAGACGTTTATTCCACCCCTACAAGTATTATTATTAGATATTTTGTAACCAAATGGTATGGTATTAGTATTATTACTTCTATTCACCAAAATTGGCATCTTTCTCCTTCTGCCTGAATGACCCAAAAACTAAAAAAAATGTTGGATTTGTATTCATGCGCACCAAAAGATTATTATAATTGCCAATCAGCTGTCTTTTACACCTTATTTCAAACCAATAAAATGTGCGAAAATATTCTGCAATCTTTGTCAACGCGTTCA
>NC_088362.1:74848701-75016201 GCF_034508935.2 Berghia stephanieae
CTCACTCTCTCTCATTCTCTTTCTCTCTCTCTCTCTCTCTCTCTCTCTCTCTCTCTCTCTCTCTCTCTCTCTCTCGTCCTTGTTCCAGTCGAGGCTTATCAAGCCTAACCATAGCCTTGAAAGCTTATCAGATCATCTGCTTTTAAGAATTTGAAAGCTCTCATTTTCTCTCTATCGACCAAGCTATTCCATCGCTTTCACTGAGTGTCCATTATCCCACCCATTTCATTACTACACTAAATACATCAATGAACGTAAGACAAATTTATTTCATCTGATGAAGCCTTAACTCTTGAACGGCGACACAAAATTTCTTTCAAATCATAATTTCCTCATTATCGATCGTGTTATGATGGTCAGACATGTCCGTTTTCGCCAAGAGACCAATAAGCAAAACCAGTCTATGTAATCTGACCAAACATTGTGCGAGGGGGGGGGGGGGCTTTCTTTTTTTTGTTAATGTTTTTTATGTTTGTTTGTCTGCTTGTCTTTTATTGTTGTTGTTTTTTGTTGATGTTTTTTTTTTATTTGGGGGGGGGGGGGGAAGAGGTTTGTAGGTTGTTTTTTGTTGTTGTTTGTTTGGTTTTTTTGGGGTTTTTTTTTTTTTGTTTGTTTTTTTGTTTTGTTTTGTTTTGTTTTTTTGTTGTTGTTTTTTTTTTTTTTGGGGGGGGGGGGTATTTTTGAACAGTTACTTCTGTTATCAGTCGATTGAGATGACTCTCCATTTTTCCATACTCTCTAAATACACGTATCTAAAATTTGGCCAGAAACGTTCCGTCAAATATCGATCGATAAAAATGACTCCCATCTTGGCAAAAACTCTCTAACATGGGACTTCCCGAAGATAAGAGTCATTCCATAATTTCAAATACGTGTTTTCCGGAATACTGCAGAACTGGCCCTGAAACTTGTCAAAACGGCTCAAAATTGAAACATAAGAGGTCTGAACCACGAACCCTGAAAGTTAAGAAGTATCGAATTTGAGACTGATTTTAAAGTTGATCGATATTTGAAGTAAAATTTATCTTGTCAAAATTGAGAGAATGTGTTTTGTCAGATTGCGGAATACAGATCTAAACGTTTTTACCAAGAGAGCAATAACATAGATGCAACTCGAGCATCGTTCAAGTCTAAGTCATGACGCTATTTCTGCTCCTTTGTTGAAAATTCTGGTGTCCCATTGACTAGAATCGGCTTTGTGCGGTTATGTGGTCTTGTGGTATGATACTCGCTTTAAAAATCAGAAGGCCCTGGGTTCAAGAATCGCTTGGAGCATAGTTGAGATCTTGTAAAGGGCTCTTTACTCACATTTTCTCACCGTGTTCATGTGTAAAATGAATACCTGGCCGTTAACAGCGTTGTCTCTGTCGGACAAATTGTAATATTGCTTTACAGGCGTCGTGTCTCGTTCTACATGTTACGTGTTGCTGTTGGTCAGGGACCCCTTGTAAAGCGCTTTGAGCACGTTTAGTGTATATTGCGCTATATAAAACCTGAAGTTTTGGTGGGGTTTTTTTAGAACCAAGGTGTAGCCTCTTATTTTCAGGTCTGATAAGGGAACACAATAATTGACTTGTAATGGATTAAATATTGCGTTGGTTTGGGATTATTTTCGGTAAAGCAATGAGCCCATAACAATTTGGGTTATCAGACTTACAAATAAGTACAGTGCACATCGGCTATAACCCACCCTGGTCTGCAATGGATTAAAAGTATTTTGAAAGTTTAAAATTTCAATTATTTTTTTTAAGCGGATTAAAATGCATTAGAACATTATGTTAGTTACTCGACTGTTTGAATCTATTTTTTTTTTCTAATTTTCTTTGTTAGTTTGCATATTTGGTTGTGGTTTTTGTTACAGATTGAAGGAGTTGGGAGTTGTTGTCTTGTTCTTGGATACAAAGGCTCAACATCTTTATTTCACGTTTTCAATACCGCTTCAGTTGTAGCCGGACAAATTGTTAATTGTTTTAATGTCTGTTATGATTTGTTTTGATTTTAATGTTTATTTTGCTAGTCATAGGTTATCAGTTTCCACCACATTCTGGACATTGGTTAACGATATACAAAGGTTTCTTTGATACAAATATGTCATTGATTTTCCAGCCAAAATGTAGTGAGCATGTTATTTATGTTGAACCCATTACTATAAACATTTTATCTATTTAATTTTTTTGAACAGATTTTGGAATCAAAGGCGGTGAACAAGACAACAGAGGAAGTAAGTGGAATGAAGTGTTACTATTACTACCGCCTCTACTACTCCACTACTACTACTACTACTACTACTACTACTACTACTACTACTACTACTACTACTACTACTACTACTCTACTACTACTACTACTACTACTACTACTCCACTACTACTACTACTACTACTACTACTACTACTACTACTACTACTACTACTACTACTACTACTACTACTCCCACTACGTACTACGTAGTAATAGTTTGGCTGCTGCTGGTGCAGATACTTGAAATGCCAGTAACTATCCACTACTTCAATTCCTACTGCTACCTCTGCTACTTCTACTACTGCTGCTACTATTACTACTACTACTACTACTACTACTACTACTACTACTACTACTACTACTACTACTACTACTATTATTATTATTATTATTATTATTATTATTATTATTATTATTGTTACTTCTACCACTACAACCACCACTAAAACCATTACGACAACTACTGTTATTTTTGCCTACTATTTTTGCTATGCTGCTACTTCTACTGTTACTACTGCCACTATCCGCTACTATGATTAAATAGCTAAATAAATACATACACCTCATCTAGAAGAAGATTAGGTTTACAAAATTAAATTACACGAATGAATAAAGAAGCGTTATAAAATATTTACCGTACATAATTTCTTAAAGCGAGGTAGTAAAATATAAAAAAAGATAAATGTAAATCTATGATATTAATACCCAAAAAAAATGACATTCTATGTATAATGCGTTACAACTACTACTCTCCAACTACTACTACTACTACTACTACTACTACTACTACTACTACTACTACTACTACTACTACTACTACTACTACTACTACGACTACTACTACTACTATTACTATTACTACTATTATTACTACTACTATTATTACTATTGCTACTACTGTTATTACTATTGCTACTACTATTACTACAACTACTACTACTACTACTATTGCTAATACTACTACTACTTTCACTACCACGACAACGACTACTACTACTACTCCGACTATTTTGACCAAAACAAATACTACTGCTGTTTATTTCTTTACTTACATTGACCATTCCTCATCCACAGCGTGTGTGTTTAACTACCGCAGTACCCAGAAATCCAGTGGCGAGATCTGGTCCCCCAATTACAAAGGTCTGTACCCCCGAAATACAGAGTGCCACTATCTCTTTTATGGACGAAGCAACGAACAAGTGCAAATTGAGTTCGTTGATTTTGATGTAGATGGTATTAATCCACGGTAAGATTTAATTCATTAGTTATCATAGTATCAATAATATTATTGTTACTACTACTACTACTACTACTACTACTACTACTACTACTACTACTACTACTACTACTACTACTACTGCTACTACTACTACTACTACTACTACTTCTACTACTTCTACTACTACTACTACTACTACTACTACTACTACTACTACTACTACTACTACTACTAATACTACTACTATTATTATTATTATTATTATTATTATTATTATTATTATTATTATTATTATCATCATCATCATTATTATATTGTTATTAACATCACTATCATCATCATTATCATCATTATCATCATCATCATTACAATTATTATCGTTATTATTTAAATCATTATTCTTATTTTTATTATCAACACTATCTTCATCACTATTATGACATCATTCTCATAATGTAGCAATGACTATGAAAATTTTTGTTTTCTATTTTTGTAGGAAATACTACTCTTAAATCAAAGCCCTTCCTCCACTGAGTAAAAATCTTTTTGAATTTTGAAAATCCATTAATATATAACAAAGTTATGCAGTTTCAAAGATGTCATTTATTTGGATGACTCACAAAGAGAAAAAATACGGAAAATATGGGACGCTTTTTCTGCGTTTTATTCTGGTTTGTGCTGTATCTCGCTTAATACGTGGAATAAGATATTAAAACTTGGCATTTTTATGGCAAAATTATCAGAAAATATGATGAAGACATCAGAAGAGTTCTAACTTGTATAGTTTTAGAGCTGTATGGCTAGGGTCAACTATAAATTTGTTTTAAAATATACATAATATTGATCATTTGTAACTTTTCTGAAGTGTAATCTTGTGTCTACAACCCATACAAATGACACGAAAAATGCCTGCTGAATTATTATCAATCAGTTCCCTGAGACCATGGCTTATGTTAGTTCTAGTATTTATTTGAGAGAGAGAGAGAGAGAGAGAGAGAGAGAGGAGAGAGAGAGAGAGAGAGAGAGAGAGAGAGAGAGAATGTGTTAATCTACTATCCCTATGACATAACAATGAAACAATACCGTAATTTTTAAAAATTTTGTGCCATCCGTCGTCGCGAACAAGGTTGCCAGATGGTCACGTGTGTGGCCAAATATATAATTTTGTTTCTTTTTTTTTTTTTTACATTTTATTCATCTATGTCTCAGTGACATTTATCCTAGTCTATTCAATTTTCTGTTTGTTAAAATTTAGTTCATTTTAAGTGGGCCAGTCTTAATATTGAAAGCCATATGATTTTCTATTTAGCCACTTTTGAAGTCGAATTTGGTCAGGTCTGGCTATCTGGCAGCCTTGCCTCGCTCACGTCATTTTCGTGTCGCGAGCAAAATGGCCGTCTCCATATTTTCACTTATTGAAATGCAAATTGGGTTGATGTTTTGTGAGAATACGGGAAAAGTACTTATCATAATCGAATGAAATTTGAAATAAAATAAAAGAGATGTGCATATATAACCTTATGAGCGACAAAATCTCTCCTCTTTGTAGTTTTAGAAATATTGTACTCCAAAGAGTAAAAATCGTACGAGTTTTGTCGTTTGATATAATCTAAAATGACCTCTTTTCTAACTGTGTGCCAACTTTCAGTCATATTCAATTATAAACAGCGTCGTAATTAATTTTTAAAAATAGCATGTACGAAACGGCTTCGTCCTACATTTTGTCGCGAATTTAGGCACTTCGTGAGCGAAAAAGAGGCCCAAAGATTTGTGCGGGATAGTCATTGTTTATCAACGGCGGCTCGCGTGAAAGGGCAGGTCAAGCCTTAATGTGTCCTTAATCATGGGACAATTTACCATAAGATTTATTTATAGCTTTCAATACAGGTTGATTCGATGTGAATAGCTTATGGGTACTACTCTAATTGTTGTAATAATATGTGCGTAGTTTTTCATATAGGTAACTTTACATTTTATTGAATCTCCATGTCTAATAGCACCTGCTTTTCTATAATGATTAGTTCTTCTTATTATTCTCCTCCTCCTCCTCCTCCTCCTCCTCCTCCTCCTCCTCCTCCTCCTCCTCCTCCTCCTCCTCCTCCTTCTTCTTCTTCTTCTTCTTCTTCTTCTTCTTCTTCTTCTTCTTCTTCTTCTTCTTCTTCTTCTTCTTCTTCTTCTTCTTCTTCTTCTTCTTCTTCTTCTTCTTCTTCTTCTTCTTCTCTCCTTCTCCTTCTCATTCTCCTCCTTCTCCTCCACAATACAGTAGTATACTAAGAGAAATAGATGAATGTCTATTCTGAATAGCCCTTACTTCCCCGCAAAATATTGCAGTTTCTCCAATAGTTAGGGAAATGTGAATAAATTTGCCTGTCAACATTAGCTTGAAGAATCCTTTTAAAGTCGATGTCTCGATTGCCTTGTTTGTATTTTATTTGACTTCATTGATATACTTGTATCTCTATAAGATTATTAGTCCCATGCTATTATCTCTTTTTATTACTTTCACTATTTCTAGGTGTGAAGAAAGTACACGAAGTGATTATGTCAGTTTCTCCAACTTTGCCGATACAGAGGACCGGAAGATGACCAGACTGTGTGGACAATCGGTCAATTCGAAGCGGGAGATCTGGTCAGATGGACCATTCTTCAGGGTCATTTTCAAGTCTAACGATATTTACGATTCCACTGGCTTCCACGCTTATTACCAATTCAGAAGTTCCCACGAAGGAACAAATGGTGAGTAAGATTTACGTCTGCCATCCCTACCCCGACCCCACCCCAACCCTCATCCCACTCCCACGATCACCTCCTCTTTTTTTGCAGATAAGTTCAAAATCATGATTTGGGCCCACAATAACCAAAAAAAAAACAACATGTAAAATAAATATATTTGACACATGACGGAATAAACAAAGCAAACAATGTAATTAAGATCGGTGGATTAGCGGCTTGTAGTAGAATTCAAGCGATGTTGAGCGAGGTCAGTTACCAAATAAACGACAATAATTGCAAACCTCCAGCCAGGGTAAACCTATTTAAATACTTTACCCCAATCGACTCAGGCTGTAGCGGATACTATAAGAGTATTTATGCCAAAGATATGTCTAGCAGTCGACATGAGTTGTAGACAATGGAAATTTTGTTTCATGTGTCCTTCCATTGGTATAATATACAGAATTATAATAATATATTATTATTTGATGCATTCTGAAACGCAAAGTGAATTGATGGAAATGGTCTTAATATATATTCATAGTTTTTGTTCATGTTGCTAATAAAGTTAAATAAAAACAAAAATTAAAATTAACTAAAGGAATTCACCCACAAATGATTAGAATATAAGGTGTTTATAAGACGAGGTTTGAAAGAGAATTAGAACAAAACTACTGGGGGTGGTGAACTCAGTGGTTCTTGGATGTACATATTATGTTTTGACAAGTCTCACATCTTCTCTCTTTTCAAATGTCTATCTAGCCTCTTAGATTGATGGCTTTCCATCTATCGAAAATTTGAATCGTGTACTCTCTCTCTCTCTCTCTCTCTCTCTCTCTCTCTCTCTCTCTCTCTCTCTCTCTCTCTCTCTCTCTCTCTCTCTCTCTCTCTCTCTCTCTCTCTCTCTCTCTTCTCCACCTTCCGGTTCAAGAACAGCCTAACCTCTTGCTAGTTACTTGACAATTTGAATTTATTCCCAGACGGGCGCACCTCATCAGGCCGTTTCTCCACTTATTCCAAATCAGGTGACAGCCATTACTCCGTCGACAATCGAGATGTTGATGCGTTGCCTAGCAACCGTGGTGACGGAAATGGAAGCCGGAGTAATGTGCATGTGACGACGTCATCCCTGTGCCTGTGCCTACTCATTTCGATGTGTGCTGTGTTTTCAAGACTACAGATAACACATAAATTACTTACGGGTACTTTGTCAGAATTGTGATGAAACTCGTATAACAACAATAATATAATGTGAAAGCCCTTTACAATACCATGTGGATGTCTTGTTTACAAAAAAAATGTGTTTATTTGACATGTTATATGGATTCTGTCAGGTTGTGTTTTTAAAAACAATTGAATTTATACGTATTATCGCGTTAGATTTATTCATTAATTGTGAAATGACTTGATAGCACTGATTGACCTCAAATGTATTTTTTTTTAACATGAATTTTGAATACGATTTACTTGTCCATGGGCTGAGTTGAATTTTTAATACCTCACATCCTCAAACTGGTATTATGTAAAGGTGATTTAGATGCAAAGAAAGAACAAATTTATAGTTTTATATTGCGAAATTTAGATTACATTTACCGATTTTATTAAGGAAAAGGGATATTGCTTCTCCAAATGCCGAAAACTGAAAATAAAATTAAATACTTCTAATCATCATTAAAATTTCACTGTTTAGCATATTATGATTGACATCTGCTTCGCCTCAACTTAATACTGATTTAAGAAGGTGGGTCGCATCTTTAAAATTCGTGAAAATCAGCCAATACGTGTCACTTGTATTAGAATTATTGCTTGAATTGCATTCGTTGAATTATGATGATATCGTAAGCGATTTAATTGTTCTAAAATATTCAATATTCATAACGTTTGTTCTATGTTTAAATGATGACATCTTTTAGAAACTTTCACCAAATTGTTGAATGATATGTGTGCGATAATTCTAATGTGTCGTGTTGAATTGTTGAGAATGACTAGGTGCAGTTAAACGTAGATTCTTCTAATGCATATTTAACATAATATTCTAGACGATCCATTATTTTCAAATCGACAAGTAATCTAACTTTTAAAAATATCAGATCTATTGAGCGACATTGCAAGACATCGTCGTCTAAAAATTTATAGAAGCAGAATAGATCATTCGTGAAAACAATAGCACGATGTCTGTATTGTTAAATCGTTGGTATGCGTTAAATTAAAATTCTTTCCAATTTTGTCCACCAGACCAATAGTATCAACACAGAAAGCTGTTTTCAATCTTCTAAATTCTGATTGAAAGAATTAAATTACAACTAATCAGCCAATGGCGGTCAAAAACCAATAACAACGAACTGAGTTAGGTCATCGTTATCCATGCTGTTGACTTGTTGTACATTGCATTGACGTATACTAATAAATAGCTTCTTTCATTTTGGAAAGAATGAAAAGTACTTCTTCAAAATTTGGCCTTAAAGAGGATGAAGTGAGATGATCCTAATCATTATTGGGAGGAGGCTACTTAAACCTGAGCATTGATAAATGATGGGGTTTTTTTTCCAAGAGAGTGCAAATTATAGTTCGACAAAAAAAAAAAGAATAAATTTCTTTCTTATTCTGCCGTTGTTTTTAAAAACACAGTATATGCAATTTTAACCAAATATCAAATACTATGTTCTTTTAAAAAAGGCAGTGTTAGTCTGATATTCAACTTAATTACCTTTATCTGTACCACTGTACCAGCCTGACTAGATTGGCTATAAACTACTTGCACATATTTACAGGTTTGATAAACGATTGCAATTATGGGCTTGATTTAACATTGTTGTAATGGACAATAATTTGCGTTGGTTTGAGAGTATTTCCATAACAACAATGAGACCATAATAAATTGGGATATCAGACCTGCAAACAAGTAGACGTCGGTCACAAAATGTTTAAAATATCTTTTACATGACCTTAATTCAAAGAGCCATTTTCTCCACATTGGCTTGTCTCGAGAGTATGTGAATGTGTCAGGGACAGCTTTTACATTATTTTTATCTATTTTGTATTACAGTGTTCAAGTCAGTGTTTGTTATCAGATAGTTCATAATGATATTATTATTATTAATTTATTATTATATTATTATTATTATTATTATTATTATTATTATTATTATTATTATTATTATTATTATTATTATTATTATTATATCATTATTTATTATTATTATTATTATTATTAGTAGTATAGTATAGTAGTAGTAGTAGTAGTAGTAGTAGTAGTAGTAGTAGTAGTAGTCTTAGTAGTAGTAGTAGTAGTTTAGTAGTAGTAGTAGTAGTAGTAGTAGTAGTAGTAGTTAGTTAGTTGTTGTTGTTGTTGTTGTTGTTGTAGTTGTTGTTGTTGTTGTGTTATAGTAGTATTGTTTGTTGGTTTGTTTATTATTATTATTATTATTATTATTATTATTATTATTATTATTATTATTATTATTATTATTATTACTATTATTATTATTATCATTATTATTATTATTATTATTATTATTATTATTATTATTATTATTATTATTATTATTATTATTTTACGGATGGTAACTTAAGCGAGTTTGGCGTTTTAAAAATTCTATAGCATCTGAATTAGATTTTTTTAAAGCTTTAACTCTAAAGTTTCTATCACAAAATGTACGTGGTTACGACCATTCTTTTTTTCTCATGAATGTGTTCAATGGATTTTGACTGCGTATTGTTTTAATACAGTGTATAAATAAACATCATGTAGCAAATCTACCTACGTATAGCTGACGTTATTTAACGTTTACATGTTATTTACTTGTTTATTTATTTATAATTCAATTTCATAATATTGGGTCTTTATTGATCTAAGGAATAACGGTGGTATAATTGCTGGCTCCTTGTCTTAGTCTATAATGAATTAATATGTTGTAAATAATTTATTATCTACAGTTTTATATATATATATATATAAAAATATATATAATATATATATATATATATATATGTGTATGTGTGTGTGTGTGCGTGCGTGCGTGTGTGTGTGTGTGTGTGTGTGAAAAGAATCGTACTCAATTGTCAGATGTGTCACTTTTCGAATCGTCCGCAAACACTCAACAGATTTTGATTATAATATGATGTTTCATTGTCATTTTTCAACGTTTTCTTAAAACATTTTTTAAAAAATAGACACGACCAAGGGAAAAATACCAAAAATGATTTTTAACAAATTGTATTATAATTTAGACACAAAAAAATAATTATTATTTAATATCTAAAACAGAACGACGAAGTACTTCATATACATCTATAACCGCGGGGGGGGGGGGAATAACATAATTTCGAAAGAAATTATCAAAATCCCAAAATTCTAATTTGATTTATTTATGATACAGTGCTAGACAAAAAATAGAAGCAAAAAAGAAAATGTCAAAACTCCTACCATGAAATTGCCGGACAGATGTGTGCTGTCAATTACGTTGTGATTGAAACAACTTAATGCCGATACTTGTTATAAAGACTACACATGTCGCCATTCCGTAAAATTTGCTACTCATATTTTACAAATAGCCTTTTACAAATGAAGACAAAGGCAAATTTATTGGTTTTAATATTTTAAATTTCAGTGTAAATGAAATATGTTGTTCTAAATCGTTTGGGGTTTTTTGTCCAATACTTTTTTATGAACGTATTTAATTTTCTTTGTATTTTTCAAAGTTTTTCTTGGCAACAAATGATAATGTTATAAAGTCATATCTAGAATTTTTTTTCCTCGATGCTCTTAACCTTCGCTGAAAAATAATGAATTTTATCCTGTAATAATTATTATATAGTCGGGGTATATTAGATCAGCTGGCTCACATAAAATGTCACGTTCCATGATATGCGTTTTTTTAAATTTAGGTTTATCTGTGTGTTCCTGCATAAATATATTTTATTGATTCTGATATCACATTCAACAACAAAGGAAACGAAACAGCTTCTGTGTTGAAGGCTTAAAACAGACTTCAGTATAAGATCCACCCAATTGATATGACCTTTCACACAACTATTAATTCAAAGGTATTGCTCATCTTGATAAGATTAACATTTCCCGTTGAATTCTTAATTACATTGAAAATATGGAAAATATTTGTCGACAATTCTTTCAGATAAAATCATGATACTCGTACAAGGATTTTGCAGTTAATTGTAAAAAAATTATCTTTTTTTTTCTATTTGTTTTTATGGGATTTTTCTTCTTCTTTTAGACAACGTGTTCATAATAATTATTTATTAAAATGTATAATTTTGCAAATAAAAAAGGCGATACGAATGAGTAATTTAAGCAAACAATGAAAATAAATAAACTACCTAACCAAAATGTTTGTCGAATGACGTAACAAAGACATTTTCGTTGGTTTGATTAATCAACAATCTTCTTTTTGCATAGTCTTTATTGTCATATATAATATTTGATATAACCTAATGTGTTTAAGGCCCTCTCACGGTGTGGTTAATAGAAATAGTGGAACTATGCTGCTAGAAGTTGTGGACTGTAAAAAATAATAAACAAAATTGAATATGACAGCTTAAAAAAAAAGAACAAAATACCAAACATTCCGTGTTTGGTATTTTGACCTATTTTGAAGCTGTTATATTCATTTTTGGTTAATAGAAATAAGCAGTTACAATACTTTTGCTATAACACAGTCATAAATGATATCGAGAAAGAAGTATCATTTAGAATTTGACACGGAAAAGATTGGGAGAAAGACATCGTTGTTGTCTTGGCTATGTCACATGCCTTAAATGTGTCATCTGAGAATTACAGCAAAGTACAAAACATTTTTAATGAAAATCCATACATGGAAGATTGTGGGAGACAAATATCATCAGTGTCGGTCTTAGACCCGACACGTGTACGAGTATTAATCATTAACGTAATTGGAAACTCGTAATTTAATGTTGAGGTTTAAGATGCTTCCTTTAAGGTAATTTCAACGCGTATGAGAAACTATTGAATCAAAAATGTAATACATTGAATGTTGTAATATGGTCAAGATTAAGAGAATGGATCCTAAATAATTACAACTTTATGATTGTTTCCTGCATTAGACATCATGTTTTAAAGATTTTAAGATCGCATGCTAAACTTTGAATCTTGAAACTTTGAATTTTTATGCATTTCAAATAACAAGTTATACCATTATCGTTTCAATAGCCATGTGCATCGTAATTATCCTCACGAATAGTATGTGTTTTAGTTGATAACGTTACATGATGCAAAACAAATTGACACATTAATCTTATGAAAATTGTTAATGTTTAACATTAATATGATAAAAACAGAAGTGATTTATTTACCATGTCTTGTTGAAGTTGCCATAATAATTCATTATCATTGTATTGCATAATATAATATAGTCTTATCATAAATAATGGAATGGATCACGCCTCTTTAATGAGTTTCTTTCTATAACTACCTACTACTGATTACATATTATTTAACATTAGCGAATTGTATGAATCATTATCACAAAGACAACATGATCACAAATTGTGTGAGAGTTCAGGTATTTGCTTTTAATTGTTATCATTATTATATCAATTAAACCTCATTGATAAATAATAGATGGACCTTTATTTCTCTTTAATTATGACATATGTATTACAATTACATCTATAAGTATGTTATGAATTAAATTGGATGAAAGAAAGTATGAGATACGATCACAGACATCTTCTACCAGAATACAGATAAATGAGTTGCAGCATGTGTGTCAAAGCTTATGAGAACGTGTGTCTTGTATAAATCATCATCATCATCACCGTCATGGTTATTATTATTATTATTATTATTATCATTATTATTATTATTATTATTATTATTATTATTATTATTATTATTATTATTATTATTATTATTATTATTATTTTTATTATTATTTTTTATTATTATTATTATTATTATTATTATTATTATTATTATTATTATTATTATTATTATTATTATTATAACATAACATAACATGTGGTATAGGGCAAAATAGGATAAGATCCTTTGAATGCCCTTAATATTAATTAGTAATGCCATAAATCTATTGATTAAATATTACAATAACGATACACGTGGTAAAGATAGTATTTCAACTTAAATGTACTCATGTGGTGTACAAACATATATCTTTAACCGTGACATGCAAAGCGCACACACAACCACACACACACACACACACACACACACACACATACACACGCGTATAAGAAGATAACCATAATAATATAATAATGCATAATATATACATACAAGATTGAAAGCCATGTCAACAGCAGAGCAAACAAGTATTATTCGTCATATATAAATCTCCCATCATATAATTCCCTGTCTACTAACACCTTGAAATAATCCATAGATTTTGCATTCTTTGTTTCAAATTTCAAACTGTTCCATTTCTGAACAATACGAATACCGAACCAGTTTTGTCTTATGTTTGTTTTGCATCGAGAGACAAAAATCTTAAACTTGTCCCCTCTAGTAAAAGTAATATTAGAATATGAAAAAAAAATCAGAAAAGTCTATCCTATCCAGACCATGTACCAATCTATAAACCTGAATTAAATCCCCACGAATTCTTCTATATTTCAAACTGGGTAAGTCAAGAAATTCTAACCTTTCCTTATAAGATAAATAATAATAATAATAATAATAATAATAATAATAATAATAATAATAATAATAATAATAATAATAATAATAATAATAATAATAATACTTTATTGCATCCCAAAAAGGAAATTTTTTGTACAGACGTGTTATAATTGTACTGTATTGTATAATTTTTTTTGGTAGCTCTCCTCTGTACACTTTCAATACTAATAGATTGTCTTTTATATAATGGGCTCCAGATGCAATTTCCGTATTCTAGAATTGGTCGAACGAGCGATTTATACAAATATAAAAATGTGGTTTTATCAAGACTTATAAAGGTTCTATATATTATTCCCATCATTCTGTTTGCACGGCTTACACAATTATCAATATGTAAATCAAAATTCAAATGTGAATCAAAAGTAACTCCCACATCCTTTTCATAAGGCACAACGGAAAGTAGATTTGACATAGAAGTATCGGTAAAATAATTATGACATGGATTATTTTTTCCTATATGTAATACTGTACATTTCGAAACATTAAAATCCAAATGCCATGTTGTAGACCATTTGAAAAGTGAAAATATATCATTTTGTAGAATGTTATGATGTTCAGTTGTACTATAGATCTTTGTATCGTCTGCAAACAGTTTGCAGGCTGAATTTATGCCACATGGTAAATCATTTATATATAAAAGAAATAAAAGTGGTCCCAATACGCTTCCTTGGGGTACACCGCTAATTACATTCTTAAAATCCGACCCCACACCATTGACAATGACCCTTTGTATTCGATTATTAAGAAAGTCTTTAATCCAGTTAAAGATATTCCCTTTAAATCCATATGTTTTTAGTTTAATGAATAATCTCTCATGAGGTACAGAATCAAAAGCCTTGCGGAAATCAAGATAAACAACATCAATGCATTGATCACGATCAATTAACTTGGTAAAATCCTCCATCACTTGTAAAAGTTGAGTAATGCATGATCTCTTTGATCTAAAACCATGCTGGTTATCGTTTAGCATCGTATGACTTTATTATTATTATTATTATTATTATTATTATTATTATTATTATTATTATTATTATTATTATTATTATTATTATTATTATTATTATTATTATTATTATTATTATTATTATTATCATTATTATTATTATTATTATTATTATTATTATTATTATTATTATTATTATTATTATTATTATTATTATTATTTTATTATCATTATTATTATTATTATTATTATTATTATTATTAATAATAATAATAATAATAATCTTTTTTAAATTATTATTATTATTGTTGCTGTTGTTGTTTTTATTATTATTATTATTATTATTATTATTATTATTATTATTATTATTATTATTATTATTATTATTATTATTATTATTATTATTATTATTATTATTATCATTATTATTATTATTACCTTCACCACCACTACCACTACCACCACCACCACTACTACTACTACTACTACTACTACTACTACTACTACTACTACTACTACTACTGCTACTACCACTACTACTACTGCTGCTGCTGCTGTTACTATTACTACTACTACTACTACTACTACTACTACTACTACTACTACTACTACTACTATTTACTAGTACTACTACTACTACTACTACTAATACTACTACTACTACTACTACTACTACTACTACTACTACTACTACCACTACTACTGCTAATAATAATAATATAATATATATTATTATTAATAATAATACTAATAAGAATAATAATAATAATAATAATAATAATAATAATAATAATAATAATAATAATAATAATAATAATAATAATAATAATAATAATAATAATGATATAATATATAATTATTATTATTATCATCATCGTCGTCATCATCATCATCATTATTATTATTATCATTATCATTATCATCATTAGTACATTTATTAACACCATTATCATCAGTAATATTATTGTTTTCATTTTTGTTATTTCTTCTACTCAGGTGTCTCTACTCTCTGATATTATCTTATTCATACTAAATAAAAACCAGTTGAGAAATAACTGAAAATTTAAATAGCCATTATGGACTGACAAATAATTATCAGAATGGGATCATGCTTTGAGCTCTCCTTTATTTTATTACTGCTAAATACATTTTCTAATACCATTTCGATCACCACCATTAAGATCGTCATCATCATCATCATCATCATCATCATCATCATCATCATCATCGTCATCATCATCATCGTCATCATCATCATCATCATCACCAACATCATCATCATCATCACCATCATCATCATCGTCATATGAAAAAAATATCCTAATTAATATGAGCTTATGGTAACGTTTGTTTCCACCCTGTCATTTTTTGTGTGACTTATTCCCAATTTCCACCTTTTTCTCCTCGTGTTATGTTTTGGTGAAAAAGCATTCTTTTTACATTAAATTAATGTCTAGAATTGTTTTCAAATTATAGTGAACTTTAATCTATTTTGAAAGAGGACATTAAAAAATTATCCATGATAAATCGGCAGAGAAGGCCATTAATGAATAAAAGAACTCTTATTTAATCGTAATACTGCTAGAAAAGTATGGTTGACCTGTTTATTTCCATGTGACATTTTACTGAGAATAGTCGTGACCGAACAATCCATAACAAGTTACCTGATTAAAACACAAAAGAAATTCCTGAGAATAATTCACTTCCATCGACGTGTAAGGAGATGCAGGTCTAACAACCAATAACAAATCGAATTTATTCTGAAAATAATGAAGATATCATTATGAAATTTATTTCAATTCTTAAAGAAATCTTTCAAGATTTTATTGTTGCCACGTTTAAGATAGCAATTGAATCAGTCAGTAAAGAAATGATCAAAAACAATTGGAGAGAACTACTGATCACACAAAATTGTGGACGCGTTGAAATCCATTAAAAATGTGGGGGTTTTTTCAATCGTTAAAAAACTGTTGTTATTTCTCGAGTTCTGGTTTGCGTTATACAAAACTTGAATTTTTCTCTTTATTTTCGCTAATATCCTGTGCTTAGCTTGGCTTTCTGGGTCTTCGTAAACTATTTTCTTATTGGTTCCAAACTTCTGGGACACCCTGTAGAATGGGTAATACTGGGTGGGGTTCCTGACCTCCCATAGTGGGCAGGGAGGTACTTACTGTGTCTTCTAACCCCCCCCCCCCCCCCTACATCTGTTTCCCAACTTGCGTTTTTGTTTTTGCTTTGGAATGAGATTACTTGGTTTTGCCCTGGCCGGATACCCTAGCTGGGAGGGAAAGAGTCAAATGTATAGTTAGAGTTTTGGGAGATGATATTTTTTCCTTGTAAGTCAGTCTCTGTTATGTACTGTATTGTTTTGTTTACATATTATATATGATTTGTAAATATTTCAGTGTATCCCTTTTAGTTGGGACCTGTGCTTGTGTCTGAATGAGACTTTTAGGTGATCTCAAACTAAGATCTTTGATAGTGTGCTCTTGGAATGTACATCTGTTTCCTATTTGAACCAATTCCTCTTTGTCTTACCTTTTCTTGTGTGCTTTAATTGTAATTCTAGAACATTTTACTATCCCATTTTCTTCCTTTTTACTGGCGCTGATATGACCTTAATGTGTTGCAAGCGCAGTAAAATTATTAAAAACAAAACAAAGTGATATAGCCCCAGCATAAGATAAAATCGATGTCACCAACTTGTGCCATTTTCCGTACAGCTTATATACACTTTTCTGTATGTATCATTGCTAAGATTTCTTTTATGTTATTTTCCATTTTATATATTAAGTATGGTACTTATCTTGCTAAATTTGTTTGTTTATATTATTGCGCTTTGACAATTCTTTAAAAGGCATAATTTTATCAAAAAATGTGTCTAAATTATCATCAACAACAACGCTATTTTTATCATCGTCATTATTGTTGTTGTTGTTATTATTATTATTATTATTATTTATTATATTATTATTATTATTATTATTATTATTATTATTATTATTATTATTATTATTATTATTATTATATTATTATTATTATTATTATTATTATTATTATTATTATTATTATTATTATTATTATTATTATTATTATTATTATTATTATTATTATTATTATTATATTATTTATTATTATTATTATTATTATTATTATTATTATTATTATTATTATTATTATTATTATTATTATTATTATTATATATCATCATCATCATCATTATTATTATTATTATTATTATTATTATTATATTATTAGTATTATAGTAGTAGTGTATTATTTATTATATTATATATTATTATTATTATTATTATTATTATTATTATTATTATTATTATTATTATTATTATTATTATTATTATTTTAAATTATTACTACAATCATCATCATTGTCATCATCAACATCATCATCATCATCATCATCATCATATTCCTATTTATATCAATGCATACATATTCTTATTTGTTTCCAAATGATTTCTCTTTGAATTACTCATTTCACGTATAATGAGAGTCAGAAAAATAGAGGAAATCTAAATATCGATATGAGTATGTCCAACAAAAATAATATCGATTTGACTACAGCAAAATTGATATTGATTTGAGTATGAACAACAAAACTGATATCGAAATGAGTATGAAGAACATAAGTAATATCGATTTGAGAATGGGCAATAAAATTGACATACATGTGATTCCTTCCAATTGGCCTTGATTGACCCTTCACATGCTCGGTTGGCTTTGACTCTAACCTGACGTCATAATATCCTACCATTTACACCAAGACAGCAGTAAGAACTCTGGGACTCAAAACGATATTATGTCGGGGTGATCAAGGTGTCAAAAAAGTGATTTTAAAGTAAAAATAACACGGCATTGAGCTCATGATTTCTCTGTTGGTAGAGCACTCGCTTCATATGCAAATGGACCGAGATCGACCCAGGGTGAAATTGAGATTTGTTTTCTGACCCACTGTCCGCCCGACAATAATTTGGGTAGCCGAGTCGGTTAGATCTGGCGGAAAGTATTCTTGCGATAGACTAGCGTCCTATCCAAAGGGTAACACGCGATTGCTATTCGTTTTACGCAATAGAAACCGAACTGCTTCAAGAACTACTTCAATAACCAGGAATGTGAAATATTAGTTTTGTCACTTTAAATATTAATTCATTCTCCTAAACAAAACAAACAAGGTTAACACAAGTCCATTCTTTTCTTTTACCATAAACTCGATTAAATAGATATAAATAGATTATAAATATAAACGACATAATTGCGTTTTGAAGCGTAAGGCCACAAATGAGGCATATCGTTGTTCTGCTGTCTTAAAAGAATCGGTTGAATCCGTAATTATAACAAGATAATCAATTAGACATATTATGATTGAAAAACAATATGTGAGTCTCGCTGTTAAAGGGTTAATTTGGCTCTGATTGAATATATCATCACCAGATTGTTCGAATCTGTAAGATTTGAATAATTCTAATTATGGGAATGGCTTTAAATGACATTATTTCTATGATGTGGTCGTTATTCCTTGTTTGCCAAATAAATTGTCACCATTTGTTTTACTTTATTTTAATAGCTCTTTTTTATTATTAATATTCGACGCAAACAAGATGATTTGAGAAACTGGAATGTTATATATATCAAGTAAAAGATTGCATTGTTTAAAAGAATATAATATGAAAGGTGAGAGGTGGAGAGTGGTAAAAGAATTGAACATGAGAAACATAGTGGGAGAAGGAGATGTGAGAGAGTGGGAGGGAGGGAGAGAGAGAGAGAGAGAGAGAGAGAGAGAGAGAGAGAGAGAGAGAGAGAGAGAGAGAGAGTTATTCGTGTTATTGAAATTCACAATATAATGAAGACAAAACTTAAAATGGAAAGGGGGCTTTTTTAATGTAAAAGATATTCGTTTATATTATTATTTATTATGCTCGGCTGAATGGTTTACTGTGTTATAATTTGTCTGATATAATATAATGTCGTGTTGATAATTAAGTTCACATTTTATTTTGTGTTTCTAGTCACCGATACGTGTACAATGCGCTCAAAATTGTGTGTTAACAAAACTTAAATGTTTGTTTTTTTCTTTTTTACAATACTATTGTGTGTTGATAAAAGTGATGAGAAAATACGGCACTTCCAAACAAACTGTTTAAAAACCATGATTTCGATGAAAAAAAAATATGCATCACTCAAATGGACATTTAAATCTACAGCGGCCATACACGTCATTTGAATTTGACGAGCCTCGTGTGTTAGTTGTTGTTGTCGTCAATTCAGTGTTTATAGCGTTTGGATTCTCTTGTTAAGCACAGCATTAGTTACTAAACAAGTAAACTGGATTTTGAAAACGATAGTGATTTTTCACTTGATGCCACCTTAACTGCGGGATAGAATTTCAATTTAAGAAAAATCACAAAACTTCGCTAAGTCCCAGGTTTGAGAGTTGTTGCCAAGATGAGAGTCATTTAAATCGATCGATATTTGAAGGACGATTTTTCTGGCCATTTTTTTTAATACATATTTTTTCAGTGTACGACAGTTTCCTAGTAAAAAAAAAACATGACCGATATTTTACGGTCAGTCTTTTATCACTAATTATCTTGATTTAATGATCAAACCTATTTTTAAATAAATGCTAGTTTCATTTAATTTAGTTTCCCAAATTGTACAACACGTGGTTTTTATACCTGAATATGATAAAAGATAAAAAAGATTGAAAACTTGATTATGAGCACGAGTATAAAAATACGTTCAAGATTTTTATGACGTCAAGTCCACGAGAAGGGGACATTTTGGCATCTATTTGTGGTAAATGTCAACATTTCATTTGAAATTATTCATTAATGTTATGTATCTCTAAAAGAGCCGGGGGGAGAGGGTGGGTAAAAACAAAACACTATTTGGGTTCCGGGTTTAGCTCTCGCATCAGCACATGAAAAACGTACTTGACTCACATGTAAACTGACCTGGTTGACCTTACAGAGAGTTCCCAGGTTTACCTGACTTTAAAACATTCGGTAGCTAAGTCGAATGGTTCAACTTGCGGAAATCTCTCTCAAATAAGTTGCCATCCTGTTCAATGAATTTTCAGCAACTATCACAGTCAATTTCGCGCTAATATTTTTTTAAATCTCTGGCTCCGTGTTCTTAGTGTTTTCTTGGAAGAGTGTAAAAAGCCAGTTTAATAAACTGTAAACTACATGCAGCATTCTGAATACGGCGTTAAGGCTTTAAGGTATCTCAGACTACTTCTGTCAAAACCAGTGTATTTTACCCAATTACTGCTCTGCATATATTGAGGTGAGGAAGATGAATACGATGTTAGACGATGATAGAAGAAAAAAAAATAGGATCGGACAAAGTCCGTTTGTTAATGAGCTACACACTCAGTAAATCTGCCACATTTCGTCGAGAGTTGAAATTCCACTTCCGAATGGAATTGTCTACGAGTAATTTGATCAATTTAAGGACATTTGAAGACACCAAGTTATGATTCAGTTTGTTTTAAATGTACAAGATGTTAATTTTGTTTAAACGGTTTATCTTCTTTTTTTTTATCGAGTTGTTAATTATCAATACTTTAATTTGAACCCAAAATAGTAGCCATCGTGATTATTACAAGAATAATATTATGTATATCATTCATCATAATACAGATTGTATGAAATAATTCAAAGAATTGTGAGTGAATGATGATATCTCTGTATTCTTGGAATAACATGCAACTTGTCTCCTCGCGAATTGGTGATAAAATAAAATTCCATTTTACATCTCTCTTGGTGTTAATTTGCTTAACTATTGTGTTGTCAGAGATTGGTGGTGGTGGTGGTGATGATGATGATGATGATGATGATGATGATGATGATGATGATGATGGTGGTGGTGGTGGTGGTGGTGGTGGTGGTGGTGGTGGTGGTGGTGGTTGTGGTGATGGTGGTGGTGGTGGTGGTGGTGTTGGTGGTGGTGATGGTGTTGAGGGTACCGCTGGTGGTTATGATGGTGGTTATGCGGATGATGATGATGATGATGATGATGATGATGATGATGATGATGATGATGATGATGATGATGATGATGATGATGATGATGATAGATAATTATGATTGTGACGGTGGTGGTTGTGGTGATGGTGGTGGTGATTGACAATTGATTTATGACTAATGGATGACGTGGATGGGTAGAGAGATGTGAGGAGGAGGAGGAGGAGGGGAAGAGGAGGAGGTAGTGATGGAATTAAAGTAGTAGGAGGGAGATGAAGATGATGTGATGATGATGATGATGAGATGATGAGATGATAAATGATGATGATGATGATGATGATAATGATGATTAGGCTGAGGAAGAAGAAGAGGAGGAGGCCGAAGAGGAGGATGGGGAAAAGACATCGTGACTCCCCATGACATTTACATCGACAGATTAGGACTCAAACTCAAACGGACTCATTCGATCTCTAAGAAGAAGTCTCTCTCTCTCTCTCTCTCTCTCTCTCTCTCTCTCTCTCTCTCTCTCTCTCTCTCACACACACACACACACCGGTAGTCGTCGGCATCCTTTCGTCTCAAGAGACGATGGTTTGCGCCCTGTATGGCTTTAGTCTCATAAGTCTTGTTGAGAGCAACGACGGGTGTGACTCAGCAGACCAATCCTTGCATGGCAGTCTCTACCGCAGTTGTTGCACACGTAGTTTGACTGTGTGTTTGGTATTTGAATCTGCTGCCTCTCTTTCCACCTTGCTCTCCTCTCCTCAAACTTCTTCTTTCTCCTCTCCTCACCCCTCTTCGCTCCCTCTATCACCGCATATCTCCAGCCGCTGCGGTCGTCAGCAAGCGACTCCCAGGTGTTTGAGTCGATGCCTGTCAATTTCATGTCTCGTTTGCAGACATCATAGAAGCGCAGAGCTGGACGGCCAGTTGGTCGCCGTCAAGAAGCTAGTTCACCGTACATGATGTCTTTGGGTATGCGTCCATCGTCCATCCTGTGTTCGTGACCAAGCCATCGCAAACGTCGCTGGCAGAGCATGAGATGCATACTGAGGGAGTTCGCTCTTTCTAGCACTGCATTGTTAGTGAGTCTGTCCTGCACTGATGCCGAGAATTCGTCGTAGACAGCGAATGTGGAAGTTTTCCAGGCGGTTCTCCTGTCTGGCATATGTTGTCCAGGATTCACTGCCATACAGTAGGCTACTGAGTACACATGCCAGGTATACTCTGAGTTTGGTGTTCAAAGTGAGTTGGTTGTTGGTCCACACTCTCTTGCTCAGTTGTGCCATGACAGCGGCAGCTTTGGCGATGCGCTTTTCTAATTCTGCATCAAGTGAGAGGTTGCTGGTGATGGTTGTGCCCCGGTATGTGAAGTGATCAGTGACTTCTAGCTCCTCGTTGTCAATGTAAATTGCTGGTATAGAGGGGACATCCTGACACATTACATTTGTTTTCTTGATGCTGATCGTCAGCCCGGATTCCCTGCATGCGTGGGAAAACCTGTCCATCAGCCGCTGAAGGTCTTCCTCGGTATTCGCGCATAGAGCTGCAACATCTGCAAATAGCATTTCCCTTATGAGGACTGTGCGGACTTTGGTCTTTGCTCTCAGCCGTGCCAGATTGAACAGCTTCCCATCACTTCTGGTGTGTAAGTGGACTCCTTCTGGGGACTGTTTTGAATGCAAACTTCAGCAGTAAGGAGAAAAATATACCAAACAAAGTCGGTGCGAAGACACAGCCTTGTTTCACGCCGCTGCGCATGGGGAAGGGTTCAGAGGCTCCACCGTCGTAGCTGATGGTGCCCTTCATGTCGTCGTGGAAGGAGACAATGATGCTAAGCTGCTGAGGAGGACAGCCAATCTTCTTTAGAAGCTGGAAAAGGCCCTTCCTGCTAACAAGGTCAAATGCCTTTGTCAGGTCAATAAATGCAATGTAGAGGGGCATCTGCTGTTCTCTGCATTTCTCCTGAAGCTGACTACTGAGAAGATCATGTCCACTGTCGACCTCTTGGCTCTGAAGTCACACTGCGACTCTGGGTAAATACGTTCGGCGAGGACTTGCAGTCGAGCGAGGACAACGCGCGCAAAGACTTTACCCACAATGCTCAGTAGAGAGATTCCCCTATAGTTATTACAGTCACTACGGTCTCCCTTGTTTTTGTAGAGAGTGATAATCTTGGCGTCCCGCATATCCTGGGGTACCTTGCCTTCTCTCCAGCAAAGACACAGGAACTTATGTAGTGGTTCCAAGAGCGCTGGCTTTCCACATTTGATTATTTCGGGTGCTCTGACACATCGATTGCTTTGCTGAGCTCCTCCATAATTTGTTCTGCGTCTAGTTCTTCCAGTACTGGCAGTTCTTCAATTGCGTCTAACGCTTTTTGGGTGACACAATTTTCTCTGGCGTAGAGTTCCAAGTAGTGCTCTACCCATCTTTCCATCTGCTTGTCCTTGTCTGTGATGAATTCCCCTGTCTTTGATTTAATAGGCGCAGTTTTTTTTGTAGATTTGCCTGTCGCCTGTTTGATGCCCTCATACATGGCCCTTATGTTGCCACTGTCAGGCGCTTGCTGGATGTTGACCGACAACTGAAGCCAGTAGTCGTTGGCGCAACGTCGTGCTGTTTGCTGTGCTTTGCTGCGTGCAGCTCGCAACGCCTGCAGGTTCCTCTGACTTGGTTCATGTTTATAGCTGACAAGTGCGCTGCGCTTGGCATCAATGACTGGCTCCATCTCAGTAATACTGGCTTCAAACCAATCATTGTTCTTGCGCTCCTTGTTGCCGTATGTCAGAACTGCAGTGCTGTAAATGGCGTTTCTAAGAGAGTTCCAGCTGTCCTGTGCGTTTCCTTCTGCTTTTCTATGAGCTGTGTTGAGAGTCTTCTCAAGTTGCTCGTTGAACTCTGTATTCTTTTTTCCGGTAAGCCGTCTTGCTGATGTTGATCCTGGGCTGGCCCTTTCTCTTTGAGTGATGAAGTTTCTTTGGTGTCAGCTTCACCCTTGTGGCAACCAAGGAGTGATCAGTGTCGCAATCAGCGCTTTGATATGACCTGGTGTTGCAAACATTGTTTAGAGAATCACGCTTAGTGATGATCATGTCCAGCTGATGCCAGTGTTTTGACCTTGGATGTCTCCTTGACACCTTATGACATGCCTTGTTCTGAAAGTAGGTGTTCGTCACGCATAGTTTGCGATAGCAGCAGAGTTCAAGAAGTCTCTGACCATTCTCAGTCTCATTCATCTTTCTTATGCCGTGGTGCCCCAAAACGGTTGGCCATGATTCTTTGTCGGCACCAACTCGCGCGTTGAAGTCGCCAAGAAGGCAGATGTGCTCCACTTCTGGGATATTGCTGACAATGGCGTCTAATGACTCATAGAATTGGTCCTTTACTTCAACCGAAGCTTGCAGTGTTGGGGCGTAGACGCAAACAAGGTTCACTGAGCCCTGCATGGATTACAGGCGCAGCTTTAAAATTCTCTCTGTGCCGTCTGTTGGCGGTTCGATCATAGGAAGCAATGTATGGCGCACTGCAAATCCAACACCGTGCTCCCTCATGTCTTCTGTGCCTTTTCCTTGCCAGAAGACTGTACAGTGTTCCTCCTTCAGGGATCCCCTCTCTCGGAGTCGCGTTTCCTGCAAGGCTGCTATGTCGATGTTCAGTCTGTTCAGTTCACGATCAATTACTGCTGTTTTTCGAGCATCGTCCATGGCCTGAAGGCCATCTGTCAGTCCTGAGGCATAGTTCTTACATTCCAGCTTGCTAATCGAAGAGCTGGGGGCTTCGTTTTCTTTTTCATTTGCTTGCCTGGTACACAGTTTAACGATCCACTTGTCAAGCTTGCAAGCTCTAAGCTCCAGGCACCCTCTGAAGCAGGCAGATCGTGGCGGGTCAACACCTTTCTGGTTGGGGGCTGCCCAGCTTGGGGCGGGCGGTAGCTGACCAGTAGGATTACGATGATCCCTCCCATCGTCGAAGACAACCCGTAGCGTTCAACTCTACGCTAACCGAGCAAGGACTTATCACTCGTAGACTGCTGTCTTCCGTGTTGTTACTCTTCACCGGTGAAGGTGAGACTGGATTGTCCTCTCCAGGGCGCGGCCTGGGCAAAGTAATGTGGAGATCCTGGGCTGCCCAGTAACCAGAGCCTCCCTCTCTTCCTCCCTGGTGTGGTCCAAAGGATCGCACAGCGATACGTTTGGCATCAGTTTTGATGCAGATTTCTGTTAGGTTTACTCCTTAGCCTTTCCTCCTCCCGAAGGTATCCACAAGGCAGTGGAGCCATACATGAATGACTGGGGAAAGTATGAATTATAGGGATAGATTAAGAAAAGTAAGAACATACAGAAGACACCACACTACAGAATGAGTGTGAGGTGGGTGGGTGAGGAGCAGAGCGTGTACCACTCACCGGTGGGTTCTGTCTCCTGCACCTTAAGTGGAAGGGGTCCCACCTACTCCCTAACCCGGTTATACCTCCGGGGACGGTCGCGCCCATAACAAACTCAGTAGAAACAGGGAACACCACGGGAAGGTGCTGTTATGGACACAATAATGCATGAGAGGCCATATGCAATAATCTCTGTCAGAAAGGATTACGCGGCGATCACTGCACCTGGAAATGAGAGTTGTTGGGTTCGAAATGCACATCAATTTCCTTTCAGCAAGCGGGACGTCCGGCCCAGACCTTGCAGCTCCCTACACACACACCACAGCACACATAAACACTCATTTACACATGCGCGCACACATATACACACACAGATACTGGGTGAGGTTCCCGACCCCCCATAGTGGGCAGGGGGGTACTTGTTCTGTCTTCTATTCCCCTGTATCTGTTTTCCAATTGCTTTCTGTCTTTGTCTTGGAATGAGATTACTTAGTTTCGTCCTGACCCTGCCGCAGTAATTGGCTGGGAGGGAAACAGTCGAATGTATAATTATAGTTTTGGTGGATGATTCTTTTCCTTGTAAATCATCTCTCTGTTATGTACTTTTATTTTTATTTTTTTAAACATATGATTTATAAACATTTGAGAGTATTCCTCTTAGTCTAAATCTGTTCCCTATTTGAACCATTCCCCTTTGTCTTACCTCTTCCTCAAGTCCTTTTAATTGTACATCGAGAATGTCTTTTCTATCCAATTTTCTTCCTTTATTGGCGCTGATATGACCTAAATGTGTTGCAAGGGTCGTAAAACCCTTTTAAAAAAAACAAACAAAAAACAAAAACAAAAACAAAAAAAAAAAAAAACACAGGCACACATACATGCGCAACAAACCTACACCCGGAAACAATATTAGCGCCAACTGAAGACATCTGCATTCCTCCCGGACACTACTATACAGAATACATCCCTGAAGAAGCCATCAAAATACCAACGGATAGATGAAACAACTATGTAGGAGGAGATAATCAAATGAGGTGAGGATTATGACCACCACATCACTATCCCTACCGCCTCTACAACCACCACCACATCACCATCCCTACCACCCATACTACAACCATCACCGTCCCTACTACCACTACTACTACAATAACCACTACCACATCACCATCCCTACCACCAATACTACACAATCACCACATCACCATCCCTACCACTACTACAACAACCACCACATCACCATACCTACCACCTCTTCTACTACAATAACCACTACCACATCACCTTCCCTACCACCAATACTACACAATCACCACATCACCATCCCTACCACTACTACAACAACCGCCACATCACCATACCTACCACCTCTTCTACTACCATAACCACTACTAAATCACCATCCCTACCACCCCTTCTACTACAACATCAACAACCACCACCATATCCCCATACCTACCACCACTACTATTACAACCACCACATCTCCATTCCTTCCACCACTACTATGCAGATCACCAAAGTGCTAATAGGTTCTGAAAACCTTTAAATGCTTTATGTAACTTTTATGCATAGATACAATTATCAATTATTGTATAAACAGCATTCAATGTCAATTGATAATATTGAGTATTCCAAATTGTCACAGTTCTTAGAATTAGGTTATTTTTCCTTATAGAGAGATAAGTATTAGCATTTAATTTTCACATTAATTATCAATCCGTATTCGTAAAACGTTTGCATTTAAAATTGATAAACAGGGACATGGTCATTTAGGTCTATGTTGATAACCAATCTTTTGAACGGACTTATTACAATCTCCTCTCCGTGCCATGGAGCAAATCTCGAGACATGCGAGAATTCGTTTCATTCCTTGGCAACCCGGGCATTGCTTTGCTTGTATCAAATTTGTTATCATTCCCACCTACAGAAAAGAACTTACGCATCCCACCTGATCAAAATGACTTCTTACAGGGTAAATATATATGGTATAATGAGTTTTATTTGATTGTTAATTGATTATGATCTAGATATCTCTGGATAATAGGATTGCTACGCCTTTTGCTGTGGAAAACTTATTTTCGATAATCGGATCCCGTTTGAGTCCAAGTCCAAGAAGAAGAGGAAAGACAAGAGATGGTTTTCCACTTAGATACAGCATTAGATTTTCGTTACATCTCGTCGTGTAGATAAATTTAAAACAAATATATTTGATAAGTGAAAATAATACCCTTTCAAAAAATTACAATAAGTAAAGTTTGTTGGGAGGCCTTCCGAAAGCTCCTACTCCTACACTACATTCTACATCCCCAGTATTCTTGTTTTTTATAAGGAACTGTGTTTTCAGTCCACCAGTGGATTCAGTCCACCGGAAATAAAAGAGGGGGGGGGAACTTATTTTTAAAAAGTCTCCCCCCTACTAGAACATTATTTTAAAAAAGTCCCCCCTCCCAAACCCCCTGCTAGATAGAACAAGAATACTGGGGATGTAGGAGCTTTCGGAAGGCCTCCCCATTTAACTCGGTTGTTGAGGTGGTCTTCGAGTCAGCCAGTTTACTTGGCTCAATCGTTCTTAGGTAGTTAAACTAGTAAGAAATGTGTAATTGAAAGAACCACCACTGCCTAAAGAGGATAGGCCCACATGTAAATAAAATTAAAAGTCTCTCTCTCTCTCTCTCTCTCTCTCTCTCTCTCTCTCTCTCTCTCTCTCTCTCCTCTCTCTCTCTCTCTCTCTCTCTCTCTCACACACACACACACACACACACACACACACATACACAGATTTTGAATCTAAAGGTTCATAATAATAATTTTTTTTTTTTTATTATTTTGGCAACGACTTGGAATCATTTTACTGATCTCACTTATTACTGTGTGTGAATTAAGATTTATTTTTTAATGTATGTGTTTGTTCTTTACAGATTTTCTTCTTATAATACTTAAGTAATACTAACTTACTGAATTAAAGGAAGAATTAATTTTTGACCAAATGAAAATCATAAAATAAATTTCTGTTACAGGCAGCTGACTCTAAAAGGGAAGAATTCAGAAGATATCTTGAAAAGGCTGGAGTTCTTGATACTCTCACCAAAGGTATAAAGATATATAATGTATTTGCAACGTAATCCTTTATATCAACTCATTTTGCCGTCAGTGTAGCTGAAAATGTAAATCATTATAATAACAAAACTTTTTCAGAAATCCAACCAAGACAAATGTCAATATGCAAATAATTATTGAACTTGTTCAACGTTAGATTAGAGTATACCTAAATAATTCTTAAGTTCCCTTATTTTGAAGTTTTTTGTTATTTTTGACAGAACTTAGATTCTTAAACAGTAGAACCTCTCTATTCGGGAAATGTCTGTCATTGCCAAAATCGCCCCAATGTGCCAGGCAGGTGAAGATTTCAGTTTTTTTTTCCAAGCCTTGGAGTATTAAAGCCCTCCTGTCACGTCAAGGCAATCTCAATAGATGTGTAGCTATGAAATGATTTTTTTTCTTTCATGGCATACATCATGATTTGTGATGTTGTCATTAATCATTAGAATGGACTACCTCTGTGAAAAACTTCATTTGGAAAGATTTTATGTTAAAGAGTATTTCATTAATCGAAGTTTTATTATTTGTTGAAACATATTTATTTTCCCTCACTTTTTCCCCAGTTTTGGTCGTCCTCTATGAAGAGCCTGAGAAACCAAACAATGCTTTAGAGTATCCTTTTTTGATCAAAAGAAACTACAGACACAATCTTCTTTTATACTTTAATCTCTTTTCAAATTTCAGTTTTTGAAAAGTTTAGTCATATAACTGATGGAAAATTAAATTATACTAAACTTGCTCATGTATATAATGTTGAAATCAAAATATATTTTATAACCAGTAAAGATATTCTGTTAATGTATGATTCGAACACAATTGGCCTTCAAGATTCAATCTTTGAAAGTTCAAGCTATTTTTAGATTACAATCATTCTCATACATGTTCCCTCGAGAACTACAGAGTATGCCAAGCAAAATTTGCAAACAATTTTAGGTCTCATTTCAAAAATAGGAAATCTATTCAATAAATAAGGTCATGATAGCTCAGTTTGTACAGCTTTTACTCCACACACACATATGAACTGTTAATGATAATAATTATATAATGAATTTATATAGCGCCTAGTTCCAATTAAGATTGCTCACTGGCACTTTACATCAACACATTGTGTATAGACCCGTAAATTCTCAGTCAATTAACTGAAATCAGTCACTTTGTCAAATTAAAAAATTTTAGAAAAGCAAAGAAAGAAAGAAAGAATTCACACATTGTAGTGGAATGACCGTAAAGTAATTAGGAGTGTTCCACAGCGCTACGCATACCTCATGGGGACCGTTTATATTAACGATGGATATATTGCCAAGGCTAAGCAACGCTTTTTAGAATTGGCGTGTCTGAACACATCCCAGTGAATTTTCACACAGCCTTCGTTAAATTATTTTTTCACTTTCGTGGTCCAACGGTAGCCAATTTTAACTGAGCCCCCCCGAGGGATAAATTTCACTGTTTCATCTAAGCCAAAATTGACCACATTTACATGATGGGTCGTGAAAGTATGAAAAAGTAAAATGCGAAACCGGAAGTGCGTTATGTAGACACTTTCAAATCAAAAGTTAGGATAGATTGCTACAAGCATATTTCGATTGCCTCACATTGTAAACAAACTGGCTGAGAGGGAAACAGTCAAATGTATAGTTAGTTTTGGGAGATGATATTTTTTTCCTTGTAAATCATCTTTCTGTTATGCACCATATTATGTTTTGTATACATATTATATATGATTTGTAAACATTTGAGTGTGTTCCTCTTAGTAGGGACCTGTGCTTGTGTCTGAATGAGACTTTTAGGTGATTTCAAACTAAGTACTTTGATAATGTGCTTTTGTAATCCACATCTGTTTCCTATTTGAACCAATTCCCCTTTTGTCTTCTCTTCTTGGGGGCTTTAATTGTAATTCTAGAACTTTTTACTTTCCCATTTTCTTCCTTTTTACTGGTGCAGATATGACCTTAATGTGTTGCAAGCGCCGTAAAACCATTAAAGACAAAGACCTTTTATGTTTTCATTAAAAAAATATTACGTTTCCATTTACATTGAACTTGGGGGAGTAAATACAGGGCAGCATGCAAGAAGTCAACACGCTTCAAGACATCTCTGGCTCAGTCAACAAATATCTCTTTTTTCCTTCATTATTATTGTTAATAAATTAAGATGAAGTCAACAGCTCGAGGTCACTTCCTCTTATAGTCAGCTCTGCTCGGTGGACTGACATTGAAAAAGTGGAAGAAGTGAGTAATTGGGTAGAGTTGGTGATGGGTGCCTGTGTAAGCACTCCACCTAATGATTAATTTCTCACTGCACAACCTACTCACATTATACTCACACAAGATGATCATGATCACTGGCTATGATAAACGTCAACATTGATGACAGATACAATGGTTTTAAAATCTAAAATCTAAAGCAAATTCTATTAATTAGACTATTAGTGTGATATTATAAATTAAGTCTATGGTCAAGGCTGGCTTGTGGATCAAATTTGCAAGACAAGCCTCATTATTTACTCAACACATGGGGATTATGCTCTGAACCAGTACCATACAATTCACACAAAATGGCAATCACTGTTTAGAATAGACCTCCACTCTTACTTTATGTTATGTTCATTTCTCTGCTATTTGGTTAAGTGTTTCAAAAGTAGTTACCTACTTCAAACAATAGGATGAATTGTCATAAACAAGTGAAGCACCCACATACTTCCCTTCGTCCGCAAAAAAAATAGAATGTAAATGGTAAAAAAAAAACAGAATAAAAAGATTTTCTCATCTGCTTTTGATATCCCTGACATCTCAGTGATAATTAGACTCATTCCCTTGCTGTTACTTTCGTCATTTAGGCTGAAATATTCTGTCCTAGGTGAGGAACAAAGCAACTTAAAACAGAACTAAATATTCCTTTTTATCTGGTATATTCACCTTAGTTTGTACAATGACGATGTCAAACTCAAAATAATGAGATTGAGATGGGAAAACTTGAAGTTGAAGGCAACAAATTTTATGGTCTCATAGTGTCGGCACTGCATAGTTTTATGATTAGAGATTGTTACTGCAGGAAGAAGACATAGACTACAGATATGAGGAAGATAATAGATACCTACTGATCCAGCACGCTAGGCTGTCATTCCTTTATTTATTACCATTAAGAGTTCTTTTTTTCTTTTTTTTTCACATTTACTATCACTATATTTTACCTTAACCGATTCTGCAGCTTTTTGAGACAGCATCTTAATGTTTCTGGTCCAGAGGCAGCTGATGTTGAGGCTCTTAAATTAGAAGTTACAGAACTACAACAGAAATGTGAACAGCTTCAAGACGAAAATAATGAATTAAAAGCACAAGTAAGATCAGATTTTTTTTTTTTTGTACTTGATAGAGCGGTAATTGGGGGTCCTGATAGTTCAGTTGGTAGAGCACTGACTTCACAATCAAAAAGACTTAGATCTATCCCGGGTGCAGTCGAGATTTTTCCTGACCCCCAGCAGTGATTGGGTTGCTTGGTCCATTAGATCTTGTGGAAAGTACTTTGCGATAGACTAGCATCCTATCAAAAGGGTAGCAAGCGTTTGCTATTGTCCGTTTCATGCTGTAGAAACCGGAATAAACTCCTGCTCCATGGGCCTAATGGCTCTGAAGGACCACTTTTTTAAAAAGAACAGTAAGTGATATGACTCACTCTTGTCGAAAATTCCTAGGTCTGAGTTACAAACATATGAATAATAAGAGAATTTATCATTTGAAAGAAAACAACAACAAAAACTCAGTCTCACTATTTAACAAAGATTTATACTAATAAGGGATGAGTATGATTATTAGTCCCCATGGATCAACCATTACCAAGGACAAACCCCTTGATAACACATGGGGCAATAGTTGGAGCCCATACCTCGAAATGGACGTGATAACAAAGTTGGAAAAAGTACAATGCAGAGGTTTTTATTTTATTATGGGAAACTATAGAAATAGATTGTCTGAAATGTTGAAGTAACAATAACAAGGCCTTTCAACTCTTTATCTTAAATAACAATGGTAAACAACTCAAGCAAACTGTCATCAATAAGATAGTTCCAGACCGAATTCCATCAATTTCAACATAAGAATAAGAATACTGGGGGTTTTTTTTCGTAACCATCAAGTATCCAAGATATTAGACCAACATCATTTTATCATGCAAAGTCTCGATACCTTCACCACCAATATTTCAATTTGATTCAAAACACACCAGTTTGCCATGATAATCAATTTAATAGAGGAGGAGTTTGTTTGTCTCAAAAAGGGTGTTTGTTAAGACCAAATCAGAAAAAAAGCAACATTTGTTAAGACCAAATCAGAAAAAAAAGCAACACACCTCTACATATATACACTCTCTCACACACACACACACACACACACACTCTCTCTCTCTCTCTCTCTCTCTCTCTCTCTCTCTCTCTCTCTCTCCCCCTCTCTCTCTCTCTCCTCTCTCTCTCCTCTCTCCTCTCTCTCTCTCCTCTCTCTCTCTCTCTCCTCTCTCTCTCTCTCTCTCCCTCTCTCTTTCTCTCTCTGTGTGTGTGTGTGTGTGTGTGTGTGTGTGTGGCATACACATACACATTTTCACCTATAATGTTTTTACTATAACGCCAATGTAAGATTACATATTTCCTATTCTCGTTTCCCTGAAGAAGGTCATTGGCCGAAACGTCGTTTACTTTGTTTTAAATATTTTATGTGTAATTTTTATTCCCTTTATTTTACTATACAAGGGGTCTTTTTTTAAATTTTATTACTGTAACCTTCCTTTTTATAAGAACAGTGTTTGTGTGGGTATTCTTGTGATGAATTAAAAAGTTCTGTGCTTAAGTAGGCAAACATTTTACCATGTAAATTCTATTATTCACAACCGATAAAAATGGGACTTATTACACTATTATTTTGTTGTTGTTAATTTTTATTTTGTTTTGTTTTTATTTTATCTTTTTTTAATTTTTTTGTGTGTTTTGTTTGGGGGGGGGGGGGGTCTTCCTACTTTTGTTTGCAAGACAAACAGTTTGGATATAAAAGTAAGTAATAGAAACAGTTCTCCACTTAAACTTTAAGTTAAAGCAATTTTCTCACGCAATTGGATTCAATAGTATGATGTCACGTCGCCCAGCAACGGCGAGTAGCTTGGTTCTAAACATAGAAAATCGGCACTTTTATTCTTCATGCTGGCTAGAACTTTTCATGTCATATGATCAGAATGTATAAAAATTCAAAACATTATCATATTTATATTGTTTTTCTCCTCTGGCTACACTTTTATGCTCGTCGGAGAAATATTTCATAAGGGCGTCCGCCATTGTTCCAATAGTTTAGAGCCAGTTACTAAGTTACTATGCGTCATTTCGAGGGAAGTGACGTCAGACTGTTGAAGGCTATTACAATGACAGTCAAATGAAGAGAAACGCAATCAGACACACACACAATATATACACACAATTGTTATTCTGCCCCTTCACTCTTTCTTTATTTTATTTTTTTCACAGCTCCAACAACTAGAACCACCTGCAGAGCCAGAGACAACGGAGACCTGAATGTGACACATTGTCTAGTAGTTTTGTACATAGATTATTATTACTCACAGTCATATTTATTCGTGCCTTTTATTTTAGAGGTATGATCCATCTGTACCATAATTTTAATTGAACGTTGCTCGTTTTGTTTTTTAAACTGTTCGAAGTATAAATGAAAGTTTAATTCCATCAACATTTGATATGCATCTATTCTTTTATCTTGTCACTTTAAAGATCTGAAAAAGAGTGTAGGTAAAAGTGCCAGACAAAGCAGAAAGGCATATACAAGAAAAGAAAACCATCCCAAAAAATTAGTTAGCCTGCCTCGACTGATGATTGGTAATCAGGAGGTCTGAGGTTCGATCCTTAGTAGAGACGGGTTGATTTTTTTGGTTTTTGTATTTTTCTTTCTGCTTTGGCATTCTTTCATACACATTTTTTTTAAAGATCTTTGTTTGACACCAGTGCCTTGTCACTTTGATCATGCAAGGATTAGTAGGAGTAGGAGTGATGTGTAATATTTTACAAAAACGAAACGTTCACATTGCTAGCACTTCAATTTTACCTTCAACTTCAAAAGTACAGTTTTATGGTTTACGGCAATGTGTTATGAAGAAAAGTAAAGCATTTTATCAGTTCCTCTACTTAAAATAATATAAAATCATTCTCCAAATGAGTGTAAGGATTTTGTAGAACGATATTTGTTTTACACTTCTTATGCAGTCTTTTTTTTTTTTTTCTGAGTCTCAATTTGGTTGTGACAGTTGTGTACTTGCTGAAATCTGAATTTTGTTTTGTATATCTGGAATAAACTCAGAAAAAAATACTAAAGATCATGTGTTCAATTTGTTATTTAAAATTTAAACAGACTTACTACCCAAACACAGATAATATAGAGTGGAACCCATGTATATCGAGTCCCGATATAACGGTTTGGTTTTGTTTTTTTTAATCTCCCTTTCTTCTCCTTCTTTGCCTTTAGTAAACTTTACCGGTTATAACAGGGACTTTTAAGACCCTAATCGTTTATATATAATAAAGGGCACCGAAACCTAGTCAATAATCTCCAAATAAACAAATGCATTAGCCACCATTACGCTCAGGTATGCCTTCAGCAAGGCCTAGTTCGTGAATACTTTGTGTGTGTGTGTGTGTGTGTGTGTGAATAGGCTAATTAATACTCAGTACAACACCATTTTCAGTACATATAACACGGGCCTTGCTGCAAACAGACAGTGCGTAACACAAAACACACACAACGGTCAGCTTGAAAGAGAGAGAGAGGATGCAGTCATACAGTGCAGACAAAAACGAACATCAATAAAAAGTATAAGAATAAAAAGTTGCATTTAAGTGGCCATAGAGGGGTAGTATCTTTTGGTTTGAGGGGTGGGGGCATAACCAGAGACCAAAAAGTTCCCACTTGTGCCTCTATTTCATTTTTTTTTTAAATGTTTGTGCGTGTGTTTGTTTTTTTTAATACAAAAACAAACAAACAAGGCGAGAAATGTGTCAATGTCAACCTCCCCTATTTTGGTGCAATTTTACACCAAGCACACACAAATGACGGGGATTTTATGCTGGTCTCACCATCACTGTTACTGTTATACTTACTGAGGTTCCACTATACTGTAAGTTAAATCTGAATCCAATTAGATTCTGTTCGTTTCTTCATGAGCATATGTAGACTTGCCAATTGTCCAGGGAAGTTGGCAATGTCGGAAATAACGGAGGACTACTGCTGTGCACAAAATGATTATTCAACTATTTCTATGTGATTATTATTTTACTACTACAACTGCCACCACATCATCGTCCCTACCACCACAACAATTAAAACCACTACCACATCATCATCCCTATTACCAACACCACTTACTAATACAACCACCACCACATCATTATTCCCATCATCACTACTACAACTACCACCACACCAACATACCAACCACCACCACATCATAGCTTTGAAAATCTCGTATTGCTACGCAATGGAAGAAAGAGTGCGTTATAATTCACCATTAAACGATTTTATGAAGTTAAATGGTAAAGTAATTATTAAGCTATTGCTAAAAGTAGGTAGTAATACGCCCTCCCTTTTTACTATTATTATTATTCCCTCCCATCATTCTGATATATATATAGTATTCAGTCCACAAATAGTTTTTTTTAAATGACCGGTTTTCCCGCGCTAGAGCCTGATCTCATCTCGTATTACTGTAACTACTTAATTTCAGAAAGCTTCATAATTACCATTAAACTTCATAAAACCGTCCGTTTAATGGTGAAATACATCTTACTGATGAATACAAATGAAAAAGAACGCGCTTCCAACATTATTTTGATTGCAAAATAGCTTGTGTCTATACCAAAGATGACAATAATTTATGTAGACTGGTCAAAAGTAGAAATTCATAATTTATGATAGTGTTTCCTATAGTACATGTGTTCAACAATAACAACAACAAAAAAGAAATCCTGGTCACATCTATAACATTCTGATAAGAGGATGATGAAAAAGGAAATGGAACGTCTACGGAAAGATTTCGTGGCATCACTCTAAATGAAATGTGTAACTGGTTGGGTATCATGGCCTCACATAGTGGGCAGGGTGGCACTGGCACTTACTGTGTCTTCTATCCCTTATATCTGTTTTCCAATTAGCTTTCTGTCTTTGTCGTGGAATGAGATTACTAACTTTTGCCTTGGCCCTGACTGTAGTGCTTGGCTGGGAGGGAATCTGAATCAGTCAAATGCATAGTTAGGGAGCGTTCACATATTACGTCATCAGCTAGGGGGGGAGGGGGGGTCTACCAAATGTTGACATGCGTTGACATGGGGGAGGGGGGGGGGGGTCAGACCCAAGATGATGTCATCAAAACATAGGCAAATTAAGCCTATTTCAAAGTTTGTTCCTTTCAAAACAGCTAAAGATAAATTGCTATGATGAGTATTGCCCATCTCTCAAGAAACAAGATGGGAAAGGGGTATCACTTCTCAAAAGGCGAACTTGCCCTAAATGTTCATTGTATCACTCCTCGACCACAGCAATGAAAGACCATTCACGAAAATGCGGCATACAAGAAGAACAGCAAATGGGAGAAAATGATGACGATGAAGATGAAATTGATGATACTATTTATAGTACATTGCCAGAGGCCCAAGGCAGAAACATTTTTGAATCAATTAATTTTATGTTTGGAAATTGAAACAGAAATTCATTCCACTAAAAGACTAATATGCTATAAAATAATTTGCCTCCTATACTATTTTAAATTACACTTTCTGAATTTTTTTAAATAGCACCTGCACCAAGTAGCCTAATTTAAATAATGTTTGTTAGATTTTATCTTTGCAAATTTAAATTTTATGTCCCCATTGTATCGTAAAACATAAATTATAAACAGTTTCTGAAATTAATAAAATGTCTGAATGTGTTTTATCAAACGTTGATAATCAATGTTTATGGTTTGAAAAACGAATAATAAATATTGTGAAATTAAAATTATCTTTTAGTTTTTATTAAATTAGATGACGTCATCATCTGTTGGGGGGGGGGGGGGTCAGGTCAATGATGACAAGTGATGATTTGGGGGAGGGGGGGGGGGTCTAAAAAGGGCAAATTTTTGATGACGTAATATGTGAACGCTCCCTTATTATTTTGTAAATCATCTCTCTGTTATGTATTGTTATATTTGTTATTTTGAATGTATAATCTATGCATTTGAGTTTGAGTGTATTGCTCTTAGCGGGGGCTTGTGCTGGTGTCTGGGTGAGACTTTTAAGTGATCCCAAACTAAGATGTTGTGCTCTTGGAATCTACTATGTTCTCTATTTGAACCAATTCTTACTTTTTTCGGAAGTCCTTTTATAATTGTAATTCTAGCATCTTTTTATTATCCAATTGTCTTCCTTTTTACTGGCGCTGATATGACCTGAATGTGTTGCAAGCGCCGTAAAACCCTTAAAAACAAAATTGTCAATGTTGGAGCATGCCTTTTCGAAGTCTTCCCTTGTTATATAATTTATTGCCTCAGTGGTGAGAGTAAATTTGGTATTCCTCCTTTCAATCTTTCTTTTTACTTTTATTTGGACTCAAATCAAAGGAGAAAAAAAAATCACGATAAGGGATGCTTTCAGTGATGTGACCCCTGCATTTCTTGAACTGACTTCAGCTACCAAACATACGGAAACCCGTTTTAAAATGATTGAAAAGTTGATCTCCTGTTTGAAAAGAATAGTACAATTACAATGGCAACGGTGAGTGATGCACTCCTACCGATATCTCGGGTCATTGACCCCAAGTATATAATAATAATGCATCGGTCATTGACCCACCTAAAATATAATATCAGACATCAACTGCATACACTTTGATGGGACTAATCAGACACACAAAATGTGTATTGATTGAACATAGAGAACATAACGAAATAGACCAGCATCACTTCCGTGTTTTTTTTTAGGCCATATCCGTTCTTCCGTGAAAAGCACAATATTTCTGTGGCTGCCAGTGCCAGTGGCAGTTCAATGACATTTGGCAGCTCTGGAAAAGGTTAGTGATGTGGTGGCTTTGTCGTTGTGGTTGTGGCGGTAGTGATTCTGATGTTGTGGCGGTGGTGGTGATGTGGTTATGGCATGGTGGTAGTAATATGGTAATAATGGTGGTAGGGATGGTGATGTGTCATTGTAATAGTAATAGTGGTGGTAGTAATGATGATGATGTGGTGGTATTGGAGTCGTGATGATGATGATAATGAAATGGCGGTTGTGGTTGTATTGATAACGATGTGGTTGTGGTTGCTGTATTCATGTTGGCAGTTTTTTTTGTTTTTAAGGGTTTTACGGCGCTTGCAACACATTTAGGTTATATCAGCGCCAGTAAAAAGGAAGAAAATGGGATAGTAAAAAGTTCTAGAATTACAATTAAAGCACCCAAGAGAAAGGAAGACAAAGGGGAACTGGGAACAAATAGGGATCAGACGCAGATTCCAAGAGCAAACCATCAATGTACTTAGTTTGAGATCACCTATAACTATAAGTCTCATCCGGACACAAGCACAAAATCCAACAAAGAGGAATACACTCAAATGCTTACATTATACATTGAAAATAACAATATTACATAACAGAGATGATTTACAAGGACAAAAATATCATCTCCCAAAACAATAACTATGCATTTGACTGTTTCCCTCCCAGCTAGGACTCAGGCCAGGGCCAGGACAAAACCAAGTAACCTCATTCCAAGACAAAGACAGAGAACATGTTGGAAAACAGATATAAGGGGATAGAAGACACAGTATGGACCTCCCTGCCCGCTATGGGAGGTCAGGATCCCCATCCAGATGTTGGTAGTGGTGAAGATTTGGTGGTGGTGGTTGTAGTAGTGGTGGTAGTGATGATGTGGTGTTGGTGGTTGTAGTAGTAGTGGTGGTGGTGGTTGTAGTAGCAGAGATCGTGATGGTGGTAGTGGTTGCAGCAATAGTGGTAGCGATGAAGATGTGGTAGTGGTGGTTGTAATAGTAGTGGTATTGATAGTTGTAGTAGTGCTAGTGATGATGATGTGGTGGTGGTAGTGGTTGTTTTTAAGGGTTTTACGGCGCTTGCAACACATTTAGGTCATATCAGCGCCAGTAAAAAGGAAGAAAATGGGATAGATGGTGGTATGGTTGGTGATGTGGTAGTAGTTGTAGCAGTAGGAATGATTTGGTGGTGGTGGTTGTAGTAAACATTCTAGATGTATAATTAAATGGACTTGAGGAAAAAGTAAGACATAGGGGAAATGGTTCAAATTGGGAACAGATGTAGATTCCAAGAGCACACTACCAGTGTATTTAGTTTGAGATTATCCAAGTCTCACCAAGATACCAGTACAAGATCCCACTATGAGGAATACACTCAAATATTTAGAAACTCGTATGTTTCAAAAAATAAATTAACTACATAACAGATTGTTTTGTTTGTTTTTAAGGGTTTTACGGCACTGCAACACATTTAGGCTATATCAGCGCCAGTAAAAAGGAAGAAAATGGGATAGTAGAAAGTTCCAGAATTACAATTAAAGCACCCAAGAGAAAGGAAGACAAAGGGGAACTGGGAACAAATAGGGATCAGATGTAGATTCCAAGAGCATCAATGTACTTAGTCTGGGATCACCTATAGATAGTTCGAAGATGACGTCACTCAGGCCTTTGTTATTGTTTTTGCCATCCGCGTTTGTGAGTTGTTCTCACTAAACTGTATTAACCAGACTATAAAAGTGCATGGTTACACAGAGTTGGTGTGTTGGTCCGTTATACTTCCGGATGGCAATGTTGTGAACTCCTTGGCCAAGCGCATTCTATCTATAGATAGTTCGAAGATGACGTCACTCAGGCCTTTGTTATTGTTTTTGCCATCCGCGTTTGTGAGTTGTTCTCACTAAACTGTATTAACCAGACTATAAAAGTTCATGGTTACACAGAGTTTGTGTGTTGGTCCTTTATACTTCCGGATGGCAATGTTGTGAACTCCTTGGCCAAGCGCATTCTATCTATAAGTCTCACCTAGACACAAGCACAAGATCCAACAAAGAGAAATATGTACACTCAAATGCTTACATTTCAGTATACATTAAAAATAACAAATATAATAATATATAACAGAGAGATGATTTACAAGGGGAAAAAAAACATCTCCCAAAACAATGACTGCATTTGACTGTTTCCCCCTCAGCAAGGACAAAACTAAGTAATCTCATTCCAAGACAGACAGAAAGCAAGTTGGAAAACAGATATAGGGGGATAGAAGACACAGTAATTACCCCCCTGCCCACTATGGGAGGTCACGAACCACACCCAGACATAACAGAGAGATGATTTACAATTTACAAGGAAAAAAATATCATCTCCCAAAACTGTAAACAGAGATGCCAACTTTAAATTTGGTTCACAGGAGTTTCAAACACAACTCGTAGGAATTTCAATGTCGAAAGAGGAATTTCCACACACAATAAAAGGGAATTGGAATGGTATTTGGAATTGTGTTTACATATTGTATAGTTCTAAATTGATAACTGATTAAAATTATATTATGATACATAAACACATTGCCAAATACAATCCCAAAGTTTCCTTATTTCAAATGAAGTAAAGCGCCAAAAACCTAATGGTAGAGATTGTAGTACTGGTGGTAGTGAGGATGATGTGGTGTTGGTGGTTATTGTAGTAGTGGTAGTAATGATGATGTGATAGTGGTTGTTGTTGTAGTAGTTGTAGTGATGATGATGTGGTGGTGGTATAGTGGTTGTAGTAGTTGTGGTCGTGATGATAATGATGTGGTGGTGGTTGTAGTAGTGGTGGTAGTGATGTTGATGGTGGTTGTAGTAGTAGTGGTAGTGATGATGTGGTGGTGGTGGTTGTAGTAGTAGTGGTCGTGATGATGATGTGGTGCTGGTGGTTGTAGTAGTAGTTGTAGTGATGATGATGTTGTAGTGGTGGTTGTAGTAGTAGTAGTAGTGGTAGTGGTAGTGATGATGATGTGGTGGTGGTGGTTGTAGTAGCAGTGGTAGTGATGATGTGGCGGTGGTGGTGGTAGTTGTAGTAGTAGCAGTGGTGGTAGTGAAGATGAGGTGGTGGTTGTAGTACTGGTGGTAGTGATGATGATGTGGTGGTGATGATGGTTGTAGTACAAATGGTAGTGATGATGAACTGGTAATGGTGGTTGTAGTAGTAGTGGTTGATGATGTGGTGGTGGTGGTATTAGTAGTGGTAATGATGATGTGGTGGCGGTGGTTATAGTAGTGGTGGTGGTTGTAGTGATGATGTGGTGGTGGTGGTTGTAGTAGTGGTAGTGATGGTTGTAGTAGTAGTGGTGGTTATGATGTGGTGGTGGTGGTTGTAGTAGTGGTAATGATGGTTGTATTAGTAGTGGTAGTGATGTGGTGGTGGTGGTTGTAGTAGTAGTGGTAGTGATAATGATGTGGTGGTGGTTGTAGTAGTAGTGGTAGTGATGATGATGTGGTGGTGGTTGTAGTAGTAGCTGTAAAGATGATGTGATGCTGGTGGTTGTAGTAGTAGTGGTATTGATGATGGTGTGGTAGTGGCGGTTGTAGTCGTGGAGGTTGCAGTGATGATGATGTGGTGGTGGTGGTTGTAATAGTGATGGTAGTTGTGGTAGTGATGATGATGTGGTGGTCGTGGTTGTAATAGTGATGGTAGTTGTGGTAGTGATGATGATGTGGTGGTGGTGATTGTAGTAGTAGTTGTGGTAATGATGATGATGTGGTGGTGGTGGTTGTAATAGTGATGGTAGTTGTGGTAGTGATGATGATGTGGTGGTGATTGTACAGATGATGATGTGGTTGTGGTTGTAGTAGTGGTAGTGATGATGATGTGGTGGTAGTGATCATGGTTGTAATACTAGCGGCAGTGATGATGATGTGGTGGTTGGAGGGGGGGGTATCCTTGGAACAAATTGACCTCACCGGAATTTGACGGAAGTTGCCCGGAGCCCGGAATTTTTTGCTCCAGATCGGAGTTTTTTCCGGTAAAACCGAAGTTTTGGCATCACTGTGTAACTATACATTCGACTGTTTCCCTCCACAGCCAAGGTAAGGACAAAACGAAGTAATCTCATTCCAAGACTAAGACAGAAAGCAATTGGAAAACAGATACAGGAGGATAGGAGACACAGCAGGTACCTCCATGACCACTATGTGAGGTCGGGAACCCCACCCAGAGCAATGAATATGGTGGTGGTGGTAGTGATTGTATTAGTAGTAGAAATGGTGGTAGTTATGATGTAGTGTTTGTTTTTAAGGGTTTTACGGCGCTTGCAATGCTTGCAAAACATTAAGGTCATATCAGCGCCAGCAATAAGGAAGAAAATGGGATAGTAAAAAGTTCTAGAATTACAATTAAGGCAAACAAGATAGACAAGACAAAGGGGAATTGTTCAAATAGGAAACAGATGTAGATTCCAAGGGCACACTATCAAAGCACTTAATTTGAGATCACCAAGTCTCATCCAGACACAAGCATAGGTCCACACTAAGAGGATTACACTCAAATGTTAAAAATCATAACATGTAAACAAAACATAATACTGTGCATAACAGAGAGATGATTTACAAGACTAAAAAAAATATAATTCCCAAAACTCTATACATTTGACTGTTTACCTCCCAGCTAGGGTATCTTGCCTGGGCCAGGACAAAATCTCATCCCAAGACAAAGACAGAAAGCAAGTTGTGAAAACAGATACAGGGGGATAGAAGACACAAGTGCCTCCCTGCCCACTGTGGGAGGTAGGAAACCCCACCCAGCGATGTGGTGGTGGCGGTAGTAGTAGGTGTGGTGGTGGTTGTAGTAGTAGTGGTAGAGATGGTGTGGGACGATGGATGTAGTAATGGTAGTGATGATGCTGTGGTGGTAGTTGTGTTAGTGATGATGATGGTTGTTATGGTATTGGAAGTGATAATGATGTGGTTGTAGTAGTTGTAGTGAGAGTTGTTGGGGGAAAGACTACCTTTGGAGCAATATGCAACGGTAAACTTCGCCTGCAAATGTTGAACGCCATACACAAAAAACCTGAAACAATCAGCGGCGTCAGTAGCAGGAGCAGCATTAGTAATAGTAGTAATAGAGTGGTGGTCGGTGATACAGTTAATGATATTATGGTAATGGTGGCAAATGCGGAGGACCTATCAACTCTCTCACCAGTAAAAGTATCAATTAACCGGCAAGTCAGTCCAAGAAATTCTCATTCACCGGCATTTCCGTCATAAGCCGGCAAACTTTGACCCATGGCAATATGACCTCACTGGAATTTGATAGAAGTTGCCAGTAACACTGAATTTTTTTTGTGTATATACTTTTTTACTAGTGTTATGTAGGAAGGAGGAGGATCCAGAACAAAGATCGATCTAAGCAGCAGCGAAGTATCCACTGTATTTCATTCCCTCCCAGCTAGGATCAGACAAAAGCATGTGGTAACATTTAAAGAACAAAAATGCGAAAAGAGGAACCCAGACACAGCTAAAATGTGTCAACACATGACCCCCACCCCCAAGGAGGTTGACGTTTCCCCGCCCTCGGGAGAAATCAACCACCAAGACATATGGAGCTACCGACAAACATTGATAAAAGCCACAAAATAATTTACAAAAATGCAAGTTTATTGCATGAACACGTGACAATATGATAACCTCATTGATGACACAATGAACAAGGAATATATTTGTACAAAACCAATAACAAAATGGTTAGAGGAATGCTAACTTGCCCCAAAGGACAGCAACACTTGCGATTATAATTACCCAATCTCAGAATATATTTTTCCACTAACCTGTTTGGTCTTATACCATTTCTGAAAGCATGATTAAAACAAATGAGTTTACTACATAGTTAACTTTACACAAAATTTTCTATCACGTAACACCAAAAAATTAAAATGCTAAAAAAAAGATACAGATAAATTTAAAACCAACTTTACTTTTTTCGGCATGCTGGATTAAAAGATTCTCAAGTCAATGAAGTCGAGAAAAGAAGTACTAAAAGTTAAGAGATGAATGTTTAAAATCCTTGCTCCTCTATGATGACAAAAGATGGTAATGGTAAGAAAGTCCAAATTGCATTTGGACTGGATGGCTTTTGCAACAACCTTGTATAGGCGTGCAAGAAAGCCTGAATGCAAATCTGCATTAAGTGCGGCATGCAATGGCAGGATCAAACTAACAGTTGCCCTGGCAGATGCATTAACTGCCTTAGAACAGAACCCCTGTCCTGATGCTATACGGTACAGCAATCAGAACATAAGCCATTCGTGCCTGGTGCTTATTAAGCCTGAGGTTATGATGAGATAAGATAAAAAAAGAAGACTGAATAATTTTTAATTCAGACTTTGCCGAAAAAGAAAAAAATCTTTGGGGGGATATGCTTATTGTTATCATAAAGGATCAAAATTATATACACGAGACGTAGGCCAGGAGATGAAATGTACAATATCCATATGAAACAACTGCTATGCCAAACAAGATAAGATTCAAAGCCTTTAGTTCTTCTGGGCCAAAGACAAAAAGCCATTGACCCCCCATTAGTTTTGCTGACCACATTTCTTCATAGGTCAAATTTACCAGGCTGTGATTTTAGCCCAATATATAAACATATTTATATATAGCTGTCTTTTAGTTACAATTACTTTACACATCGGGCAAGATTAAAGATTGAACAATATAAATGAAATGCTTAAAATCTCAACCCCAATTCTGCCCATACGAGTCCTGGTACCACTCAGCATTTCCATCATAGCTATTGGCTCCATATTCCGTCTTCAAGGGCTGCTGCGGAATAGGCTGGCTGCCCCAGGAGTCCACATTCCTGCGTTTCGAGTTCCCACCCTGGATGTCTGTTCCTGCTTTCCGTTTTCCACCCCTGGCCGCCGTAGCTGATGCGAATCCTGCCCCGGGACTATTCCCATTACTGGCCCCTCGTCCACCACGTGGGGCTCCCCGGGCAGGTCCTCCAACTCGGCCTCTACCGCCCGCCCCTCTGGTTGTTGGCCGACCGCCTGTTGCGGGGCCACGGTGCCCCCCACCACGTCCAAGCATTCCGGGCTACCAGGAGACGAAAAAGAATGAAAGCATTTTGAGACATTTTTTGCCCTAATGATTAACAGGGAGTTGGGGAATGACAATTTAGTGGGTGAAGCGGAAGCATTGGAAATGTGCTAGTAGGAGTCCAAAATTCATCTAAAATCAAAAATGACCAAAACAAACAACATTGTGATTTTATATTGAAATGCCAAATAAAACAGGAAATTTTCAACAACAAATTTCAATAACACAATTTTGAAAATTGAAGAAAACACATTCACAATGAAACCACCCATCCCACTGGAAACAAGATACATAAGTATATCTTGTTTCCATAAAACCAATCAGGGCTCAAAATCTAACAAGGTGTTGAAATACGTCATGAAAAATCTGCTCTTTTTGAGAGACACCAGTCAGAAATCACATTTAAAATGAATGCCTGGTAAAGATTCATTTTAGAAAATACCCTTACAATATAACGATACCCACATTTGGACTATTTCATAAACATCTACAGTTAATATGGTAGAGTTGTGACCAAATGTACAAATCCTACAAAAAATAAGCAACTGGTGTATCCCACAAGAGACAAAATTATATAAAACACAGAAAATGTTAATCCAACAATAAAACAGTCACATCTATGTAATCCGAACACCTCCATCCCAAGCAAATTGTCTAGATCATGGAATCATATATCTGTACTGTGAACAATTCCATACAGGAAAAAAACGAAAAACAAAAAAAACTCAAAAACGAATTTACCAGTCAGAAGTTAATGGACAATCAGTGCATCTTTGTGTAAATTGTCATCTCTTGCTTCCCCCTCCCTCTCTACACATAAAACACTATTTGTACAGTGATTCCAACTTTTTTTTTTTTTAAAGGGATAAAAGCTGCGCTGACTATTCATTGCCCTTGACAGTCCATTACACAATATTTTGAGTAAATGTATCCTCTTAATACCCTTTTGCTTTTCTCTTGTAAGGATATTGTGTAACGAGTGGCAGTTTGACAGAGATGGGCAAGTTGAAGATTATGAAAAGGTATGTTAAAAGGATTTGGGCTCCGATTGCTCAGTTGGTAGAGCACATGCTTTAACTACGAATGGAGTAATTGGATCTTGTTAGAACTGGTGGAAAGTACTTTGCAATAGACTAACATCCTATCCAAAGGGTAGCAAGCAATTGCTATTATCCATTTCATGCTATACAAATGGCAAAATCACTCTGAAGGACTTCTATTTTATGTTGAAAGGATATTCAATATGACCGGGCTAACAAAAAAAATAAGACCATATCCCAAATCTCTCGCATTAAGAGTACATACTTATAGAGAAGGAGGACACCTGGATTACAAGAATGTGACCGTTAACACCTTGGTAATAAATGCATAGATGTTGAGCCCCAATTGGTTATATTAATATGTGAATACTTACAGGGGGAATGCCACCTCTTCCACCTCGTCCGCCGCGCATAGGTGGCATGGGATAAGGAGCATAGTAGAAATCATCTTCAAATGCATAGAAGTCATCGAAGTATGGATCTGAGGAGTTTTTAAAAATACAAAGCATGAACCCTATCATAATCGAAGGCAGTCAGTCTTTGCGTAGATTGGCAACATTGCCCTTACAAAAATTAGAACAATAACCTTTAAAAATCGAAATTAAGGAAAAATTAGAACTCAGACCACACCACACATCTAGTGCTTTTGTTAATAATAAATCCAGATAAGCAACACGACTGCTAAGTTTAGCCTCTGATGGTCAGAAGGGTGGCTACACCAAAAGCCACATTTCTATTGAACAGCTTTGCATGGAAGGTGCCTTTGAGGGCAAGCAAAGTAGAGGAAAGCCTAGGCAGGGTGTCCAGCAGATTATCAGACTTAAAAATCCTACCTCCCCCCAAAAAATCCTACCTAGAAATTTAAAAGCCAAAGCACGGCCCCTGCGTGTCTTTAACCCAAAAGATTTAGCAATTCTATTGACAAAAAAAAGAATCCAAAAGGAAAAGAGGCATTTCGCGAGATGAAAATGAATGCGGATTAGACGAATGCCAAACCGAAACTAAATTTGAGACTAAAATCGGCGGAAGAAAGTGAACCGTATGATCAAGTCAACCGTGTGGTCAATACTTGTATTAAATTATCACTGACATTGAAGAGCTCTCAAGGTGGTTAACTCTCCTTTATTCGGATTCGGTATTTTCCAGTATTTTCATAGGTAGGAAGGCTTAGGTCGACTTGATTCTAGCAATCGGCGTATTCGTTGCAAACGCGTTTCGCATTTCCGCTCGGAATCGCACGATCACTTAAAAAATCCGACCTCGGGTGCAATTATCCGACTTTTTCCTACCAATCCGACCCTTAGGGTAAAAAATCCGATTTTACCCGACCTTGCTGGACACCCTGCTAGGAGAAGGCAGTCTCAAGAATGGCACAATTATAAACCAGTTCCATAAGGCTATTTAGTAACTATATCCAATAAGAACTGCCATAAAGAAAGTTAAGTTCATCCACAACAAGAAAAGAGGGGAGTGAGAGGCAGAGATGCCATGTTAAAATACATGAAATTAGCCAGGGTTGACAACCCAGGAGCAAAAATTTACTGAACTTTTATGCAAACACACCGACTGACCCCTTTATAGAGTGCTAAACTCCATTAAAAAGACATTATGTACTTACCATTTTTCCATTTAGCTAAAACCCTGATTAGCAAAACAATGATGAAAATACTCCAGATTTTGTGCATTATCATACAAGTCTGCCACTACATGAAATTAACTAGTACTTTTCTTCTAAAATCTGTATGTCTTTTAAAATCTCCACAAAATGCATCTAATTCACTCAACCCTATACCAACACCTCCTTGCTGGCCTTCTCCCTATACAATTGAGGTACTTTTCATTATTGAAAAAAAGCATTCTCAGTTGCTCAATCCAAATGAAAATTATATACATAGTTTTCTTCAACTGCCACTACCATACAAAGATTTAAAATAGTAGCCATAATAGCACATATATAATTTGTCTTTGAAAAATGTAAATAATGAAGGAGTAAAAGTAAACACAACCAAATACCGAGATTGTCGATGTTAGGGTAGAACGAGTTGAATCCTACCATAGGTTATATGAATTTACCCTCTAAAACGGTTTGGGTACAAAGCAGTATCTCTAAGTAAAATGAATAAGTTAATGTATCTATCACCCCACTGTACTTATAGCCTTAAAACAAGCCAAAAAATCTATAAGCCTGTTGGGTGAATTGCTTCGATAAATCATAAGCTTCTGGATACCATTAGGACAACCCTTAACCATTCCAAAATTTAAATATTTATGTCCCATTTTGGAACCTTTAACTGCCCTAGCAATTGACCACATTGCCAACACGAATGAGTTTGGATTCTTTGTTAGAACTAGATCCTGCCATCCTCCATGGGTATTCAACCAATTTTGTGTTAACTAAAACCAATTTAAAACTACTGCCAAATAACACGTAACACCAAGATGACTGGAACTCACCACCAAGATATGGCCTTCTTGGTCCAGTCCTGCCTCCATATCCCCCACGCATGAAGTAGTCATCATAACTGAAGAAAGGATGTCTCATCATGCGACGATCCTGGTCTCTCTTGCGTTGTTCCTTCTTTTTATTCTCAGTAGGTGGCTTGGCCAGGGAAATCTCAATACTGAGACTACCAACTTTCGTTCCATTCAAAGCATCCATAGCCTTTACAGCATCATCTCTATCTTCAAAATGGACAAATCCATAATCTTTGATTTTCTTGACACGTTCAACCTTTCCATATTCTCCGAATGTCTCCTTCAGAGAGTCCTCGGTGACATCAGCTGTCAAATGACGGACATACAGAACTTTCACCTGTCAACATAAATATAAACAAGTCTGCATGATATTTACCACTTAAATCACAAGAAAAATGGATGTACACTGTTTTTTTTTTAGTTTTACGGAGCTTGCAACACATCAGGTGATATCAGTGCCAGTAAAAAGGAAGAAACTGGTAGTCAAAAAATTCTAAAATTTCAATTAAAACACCTAAGAAATATTGAGACAATAAGTATAATAAATGGCATTTGTATAGCACTATCCCGATTTCATCAGGCTCTAGATGCTTTACATTCTTAAAATAAATAAATACAACAAACAAAACAAAGCAATTTCAACCACTTGCATAGCAATAGACATTAAATTTTACACACATGACAGGATAAACAAAGGGGATTGGTTCAAATAGGGAACAGACCTACAGCATACCATCAATGGAGATCACCTAAATACCATCAATGTACTTTGAGATCACCTAAAAGTCTCATCCAGGCACCAGCACAGGTTACTTCAAAGAGGAACAGAGTTAAATGTTTTTATATTCAATACTTTAAAAAATAATAACGATCACTACACGACAGAGATGATATGCACAGGAAAAAATATCAGCTCCCAAAACTATTCATTTGTGAGTTTCCTCCTGAGACAAGAACTCTGGCAAGGGCCAGGACAAAACCATATTCCGAGACAAAGAAACTAAAAAATAATATAGGAGAGAAGACACAGCAATCAAAAATGCAAAGTGCTGACTTTCTTATTATCAAAGTAGGCCGAAAGGGTAGCATTATACTATCTGTTACTGAATGAAACAAGATGCACTAAACGTTGCACTGATTATATCTTATAAAGCCACCCGGCGATTCCCCCCAATTCTTCATATTCTTTGTAAAATACTCAAAACGGAAATATCGAACAAATAGACCCAGTCCCACTTGTTCGAGATTTCTGTGCTGCACTGTATCTACAATTGGTATGTTCTGTTCTCCCAGTAAGGAGCATTCTTGAATTGTACCTAAAAATGCAATAGAGGCCTGAAAAGAAAAGGAAAAATTCAATCACCTTAGCCATAGTTTCCTCGTCTGGTTCCTCCAATGGATCAGCCCAATCAACAATGACCTCACATTGCCAGAACTTGGGATGGCCAGTTTGCAACTTCCTTTTGGCAGTTGATGCAGCTTTGTGTGATTCATATTCCAAGAAAGCAAAGCCTCTGTTTTTCTGCTTGACATCATCTGCTGATCCATATACAATCACATCCACAAGCCCCTCTGGTTTAAAAGAAAATAAAAGGACATGGGATATTTATCTATATCCATTACTGAGAAATTCCATTTGCTCAAAAAAAGGATCTCATGAACCTAAATCGGTCACAGCGTTAGTGTTGGCAGTTGTTTTTGTTTTTGTTTTTAAGGGTTTTACAGCCACTTGCAATACATTAATAGTGCATGGGCCAGTGGGCGAAACCCTCCCCCCCCTTGAAAGGTCATTAGGTGCAATTTTTTGTGAAATCGTTTTTGTGCATAAAATGGTTGTTTATCACCTTAAAATTGTTTCACATACAATCAATAATGGAATTTTATTGTAATTTCTCATTTTTTGCCTCATATCATAAAATATTTTACAAAGCCATATAGCGTTTTTAAATCTTTGATAGCCATTTTCTCTATAATTTGAAAAAAAATCTATTACAGTGTACTTGTTTCCCTTCAGGATGAATAAACAAGAGGGATTTTGCACTAGCACAATTCAGGCATGCTTCAGGGACATATAACACAAATTAATCCGGGTGTTACAGTTTTTTCAAGTATCATTTACAGGAGTTATGGCCCTTGAAAGGTCATCGGGTGCAATTTTTGGTGAACTCATTTTTGTGCATAAAATGATTGTTTATCACCCTAAAATTGCTTCAAATGCAATAAATATTGGAATTTTATTGTCATTTCTCATTTTCTGCCTCATATCATAAAATATTTTACAAAGCCATATAGCGTTTTTAAATCTTTGATAGCCATTTTCTCTATAATTTGAAAAAAAAATCTATTACAGTGTACTTGTTTCCCTTCAGGATGAATAAACAAGAGGGATTTTGCACTAGCACAATTCAGGCATGCTTCAGGGACATATAACACAAATTAATCCGGGTGTTACAGTTTTTTCAAGTATCATTTACAGGAGTTATGGCCCTTGAAAGGTCATCGGGTGCAATTTTTGGTGAACTCATTTTTGTGCATAAAATGATTGTTTATCACCCTAAAATTGCTTCAAATGCAATAAATAGTGGAATTTTATTGTCATTTCTCATTTTTTGCCTCATATCATAAAATATTTTACAAAGCTATATAGGGTTTTTAAATCTTTGATAGCCATTTTCTCTATAATATTTAAAAAATATATATTACAGTGTATTTGCTTCCTTTCAGTGATAAATAAACAAGAGGAATTTTGTACTAGCACAATTCAGGCATGATTAATGGGCATATAACACATATACATTTGTAACATTTGACCTTGCTGTAGCAAAGAAAGCTTACGATATTGTCTGGCAAAACCCACAGCTTTACAAAACAGTCATTTATTCACCTGGGTGTCTTTCACACCATAATTTCATATCTTGGTGCCCTGGGAAAGTTCCAAAGTGGATCTGGTTTTGAAGAAATTGTGACTGAAGCAGGGCTATGTGCACATGGTTCTATGGATAGGGTTATGAGTGGAAAGAACTAAACAGGGCTATACGAGTGCATGTGTCTGTTTTGGAGGCTCTAGAGAGGCTTCTGCTTGCAAAATTTGAGCAGGACACGGATTCAAAACTCATTAAAGACCTCATGTCTTACATAAAGGAATTCACCGAAGGAATTTCAAGCCATAGAGCTAATAAAATTCTCCAGTCAACTGTGTATGCTGAGTTATTTTCCCAGTATGAAGCCTTCAAAGAGAGTGTCCGCTCAGGAAAGTACGGAAAAACTGCACAATACTGGATCCAATACATGGACAGAGTTTGGCTTCTCCTCCAGTTTCTGCGAGCTACAAAGACAAACAACTTTCTTCTTCATATATCTTTTTTAAAAGAACTGTGCCCACTGCTTTTTACCATGAATCACCACAATTATGCCAAGTATCTCAGTGTATATTTTGTGTCACTAGCCAACCTGATTCATTCCCACCCAGGGGCAGAAGAAATGTTACAAGATAATGGATTTAGTGTCTCCAGATCAAGGACGCCTGCTGGAAGAATAGCAGTTGATGTGACCATTGGACAAACTATAAACAAACATGCAAAGACAAAAGGAGGTATTGTTGGGTTCAGCAAGAGTCTTCCAAGCTATTACCGTTGGAGTGTAACAAGACACAATCGAGCAGAATATGTATCAGCAACCCAAAGAATGATCAGCAACAACAACTGTATAGATATAGACACCCACAAAGAATTGAGCCTTGCAGAAAAAAGACAAAGTGAAAAACGAGTGCAAAAGATCCTCCAGGCATTTTCAGCATTTATCAATCCTTTGAAGTTGAAGATGGTCTGGTCAGTCTAGCTTCTGGAATAAAAGTGCAAGAGGATGTTGCTGATGACCTGCTGGCCGTGGAAAAAACAGGAAAAAGATTGTTTGAAAGTTTTGTTGAAGACAGACTGAAGGAAAAGACTGTAGAATTTCACAAGCCATTAGAAAGGAACAAGACCAAGACATTTGCATCATTGAGGAAAGTGGTAACAGTGAAAAAAGACATGAACGTGGTCAAAATCAAGGCACAAAGAAATTTATTTGGCCAGCTTCTTGTTTTGTCCCAAGAGCACAGTGTTGATCTTCAAAAAGTTCTTCAATATCCTCTAACACCTACTCCATGGTCGCTGGCTTCATCAGATGGTTTACCTCTGAAGACCAACAAAGCAACTCTGTTGCACAAGCTCACGCCTGACAATTCATTAATGTTCGAGGATTATGCAAAAACAAAAACCGTTTACATTGTTGATGGCAATGCACTGTTACAAACTCTGTCAGCAATCCCAAATATATTTGGTGAAGTAGCCAAACTTACATTTTCCTCCTTACCACAAGCAGCTTGTGTACACTTTGTGACTGATACTTACATAGAAGATTCAATCAAAGGTTGTGAGAGATTGAGAAGAGGATCTTCTGAAGATAATGCATACTTGTTAAGAGGATCTGAAACAACAGTGCCAGACGTTGGAAATAATTTCTCAGCTGCGTTGATAACAAAAGATCCCTTATCAGGTTTCTCCTCAAGGAATGGGAAAGTAACGAATATGCAAAGAAACTGAGAAACAGGGAAATCTTCTTTGTCTGTGAAGAGAGATGCACCTTACTTTACAGTGACACGGATGAATTTACCACAGCTGTACCTTGTCTAGATCTCTACTCATCACAGGAAGAGGCAGACACACGAATTATACTGCACTGTCAATATGCTTCCCGCCAACCAAACTGTGAAACAATTGTTGTCAGATCACCAGACACGGAAGTCTTCTTACTTCTCCTTTCATTCTCAGAGACAATTGGAAAGACCCTGATTTTTTATACTGGCTGTGGCAACAACAGGCGACAAATCAATGTCTCTCAGATAGCAAAGACTTTGTCTAAACAGATGTGTGATGCATTACTTGGTGTCCATGCATTCACAGGCTGTGACACAACAAGTTGCTTTGGTGGGCAAGGAAAACTGAAAGCTCTAAAATTTTTTCAAAAGGAGGAAGATCCTAGAATTCTGTTCTCCAGATTTGGAACATCAGCAGCTGTTTCGAGTAATGACTGTCTCGTGTTAGAGTCATTTGTGTGCAAGCTGTATGGCAAAACCTCATGCACAAGTGTCAACAAAGTGAGGTATGACATAGTTCGCCAGCGTTTCAAAGGAAAGAAAGGTACCATCTCATGCAGTGGTGGAATTGATCTGTGTCAGATGCCTCCTTGTAGTCAAGTATTGTCACTGCACATATCAAGAGCCAACTTTCAAACTCTCATTTGGAGGAATGCAGTGTGCCAGAATCCTAGCATTCCAAAACCAGAGGATAACGGTTGGCAGAGAAATTCTGCAAATGAATTGGAAGTACAGTGGTTCAAAGATGCTTTCATTCCAGATGAGTTGCAGGAAATTGTGTATGAAGAAAGCTGCACCAGTACTGACGAAGATACATATGCCGAGGATGGTAGTGATAGCTTTGACAGTGATTTCCTTGACGACACTTCAGAGGACGAAGAGGATTTTGCTACTGATGATGAGGATATGTAATAAATTGGTGAGCAGTGCAAACTGTTAAGGAGTAAGCATGTTTGCAAAACACATAAGGATATTGTTTTTATGTACTTACTGCATCTTGAATCAAGAATCCCTTTTGAGTATCAATTATTCTTCATAATATAACAATGCGATTTCGTTCAAAAGTCTTCGGTAATGATGCTTCACTTGGGTTGTGAACAAATTAGTCTTTTTTCATGATATATCTATTGTTTTTACCACACCTTCAACTTACTTTTAAATGTGACAACTGGACATCAATACCATGTTTAAAAAGAATGAAAATTATGATGAATTTGGCATCCCACAAAGTGGAGAAAAATTTAAGGGTTGCGTACACTTTTAGTTTTTCCTGTGACGTAGAAATATGAAGGTTGTTGTTGAGGCTTGGGCCATAGCTTTCTTCAGTGCTACATTTTTAATGAACATGCTGTTTTTGGCCATATTTAAAATAATTTTTTGTAAAACAATGAAATAGCCCATAAGTTTAGATATGACACTTCATGAGATTACTGACAAATTGTTTCAACTTTCTGTGAATCTATATAATATTTACAAATTGAAAGCTTGTGCACATAGTTTGATAGTATATTCAATTTCCTTCAGTTTGATACCCAATTTGCATATATTTGAATTAATATTGTAGTCTCCAGAGCCTTTGAAAGAAATGTCTCTTTTTTTGCAAGGGGACACAACTCACTTTTTTCAAAGAGCCATAACTCTCTTAAATGACACTTATTTTTACGGTAACAGTGGAATTTGTATGGCCAATAAGTTCTATTATTTGAAAAACATAGTGGCATAAACTCCCAAAGGGGGGGGGGAGGGGGGGTCCCAGTGGCCTAAGCACTATAAGGTCATATCAGCACCAGTAAAAAGGAAGAAAATGGGAAAGTAAAAAGTTCTAGAATTACAATTAAAGCATCCAAGAAAAATGAAGACAAAAGGGGAATTGGTTCAAATAAGAAACATGTAGATTCCAAGAGCACAATATCAAAGTACTTAGTTTGAGATCACCTTAAAGTCTCATACAGACACAAGCACAGGTCCCCACTAAGAGGAATACACTCAAATGTTTACAAATCATATATAATACGTATACAAAACATAATACGGTGCAAAACAGAGAGATGATTTACAAGGAAAAAAATATCATCCCCCAAAATTAACTAGACATTTGACTGTTTCCCTCTCAGCCAGGATATCCGGCCAGGGGTAGGACAAAACCAAGTAATCTCATTCCAAGACAAAGACAGAAAGCAAGTTGGAAAACAGATATAGGGAGATAGAAGACACATTAAGTACCTCCCTGCCCACTATGGGAGGTCAGGAACCCCACCCAGTAGTGTTGGCAGGCTTAGTGCATACCTGCCTACTTGAAAATTTACAAATCAGTAACCAACACAAAATTCATCCGAAATAAATTTCAGTAAAACTAAACCAAACAAAATATGATACATACAACCTTTTATATGTAAAACTTACTCTGATGACCAGCCGCCAATCAGTCCATATGCAGGGCTGCCAACTGTACACCAAAAAAGCATATGCTTTTCTCTCAAGATTGTACGTTATTTTGTGAGACTCAAATCTTAATAAAAATTGTTTTAATCTGTTTTTTTTTCATAAGGTTTGTTGGTATTCTCCATGCTACCTAAACTATTTGTTTTAACAATTGATTATTGTTAGATTTTTTAGTGGTTTGTTTGCAATGCTTAACCCATAGAGGCCCGCTTCCCCTGGAGTCGCCCGCGACTGTTGAGGCCCGCATCGCCCGTCATCGCCCGTGGCCCCCGAGAAAAAACGGATCATGTTTACTTTGTTATTGCAACGAATCGCTTCGTTTTATTCTAAACCAGAAACATCGTAAACGTAATGCGATCGTTCTATTTCCGTTTCCTTTTTACCGCACGTTTATATCGTTGATAGCAAGTGAGTAATCGAATTCAGAAAAATGGCACTCCCGTACCTCACGAGTTTGTTGCGTGGCGCTAGAAATGATGTTTTGGAGAGTGGTGTAGACGATGAAGAGGATTTTGGAAATGAAAGCGATATCGAACTAGAAAGAGAAGATGTAAACGATGGTGGGGATGGACAAGACGAGGCGTTAGCACCCGATCAAGGTGATTAGGACACTGAATCGGAGTCCGAGATTGACGAAAATGACGGGAATGGGGGTGCGGGGAACGAGTTTTTTTTTTAATATTTTTTTTCCCAATTTATTGAAATCAAAACATGTCATGTTATATATCATTCGAAAGCAAATTTATCTGGCTATAAAAAGGAATTAAAATTATAATTTTATGTCATTTGGTTCTCGTTTAATAATTTTTAAACTTTGTGTTGGTATTTTTTTGTTAAGAGTTATGCCCCTTACACTGGGCTTCAGGGGAATTTTTTTTTAGCAAACACCGGGCCTCTATGGGTTAATTTCCACAAAACAGTAGTATGGGATAATCATTAAAACGGACGAGTGCCTAATCGTAATAGCCTTTATATCCACACAAATATTGCAGATTCTCCACTGGTAATAATAATAATAATAGAAGAAAAAGAAGAAAGGGGCAAAAAAGGAATTCTGAAATAATTCTGAAATCCTTTTTAAACAGACTTCAAAAATTACCTGTGCGCTTTGAGAATTCCTCCTTTATTTCCTCTCCAGACTTGTTTTTGGGGATGTTGCCAACAAATAGTCTAACATTAGCAATGGAAATATTCACCTTCAGGGGTTTTCTGGGCCTGATCTCATAGTTGTGCAACTGAAAATAAAGATGTCACATTTAAGCTACTTCCATTGCAATCAATATAGATGGCATAAACTACTGTTTGGAAATTTAATAGATACTGTCAGTGGATACTTTATTTTATGTGTTATTAAAATTCAATAAGTTACCTTTATGTACAAGTTTTGCACTGATTTCTTACGATTTGATATGATCATAACTACTGGGGGGGGGGGGGGGGATTCATTAAAAAAATAACAGAATATGCTGAGGACTTACATGGCTCACAGCTTCAGCAGCAGCAGACCTTTCGCAGAAAGTGATAAATCCAAATCCTCTTGTTAATCCAGTAAGTGGATCCATCATCAGTCTCATGTCCCAGATCTTGCCGTATTTTTCGAACAATGGAATCAGTTCGTCTTCAAATACATCATCTGGGATCCTACCACAAAAAATCTACAACAATGGAAAAGAAAACATTAAATAACTTTAAGTTTTCCACTCACAAAGTGATACAACCAAAGAAAATCAGGGCAAAAATTATTATTCCTTATACAATGGAGACTGAAACCTGATAACAAGTATGGTAGAACTAAAGTAAAATCCTTATGATATCCGATCGGTTACATCAGTTTATCACTGTTTGATATCAGTTGTTTTTGAAACGTGCAAAACAAAAACATAAAAAAATAAAGTTATCCAGGTTCAGAATTGGTGATAAATTGCCATATAGCAATTCATGTCTACTATTGATAACACCACTTTAATATCTTTACACAACACTTTATTGTTTGTTTGTTTTTAAAGGGTTTTAGTCAAATTAAAGAATTACAATTAAATCACCCAAGAAAAGGTAAGACAGGGGAACTGGGAATAACCAGAGATCCGATGTAGGTTCTAAGAGCATACCAGTAATGTACTTAGTTTGAGATCACCTTTAAGTCTCATCCAGACAAGATCCAACAAAGAGCAATACACTCAATTGCTAACATTATACATTCAAAATAACACATAACAGAGAGATTATTTACAAGCAAAAAAAAACATCTCCCAAAACAATAACTATGCATTTGACTGTTTCTCTCCCAGTCAAGGACTCCGGCCAGGGCCAGGACAAAACCAAGTAATCCATAGGTGCAAGCAACTGGACCTCAAAAAGCCTGCAAGTCTACTTATGACCAGACATATAATCTGAAAAAGCCTGCAAGATTCACGGACTTAAATCGTCATTTGAAGTCTTGTTCTCAAGACTTGTTCTCAGCATCTAGTCTTCATAATAGTCCACAATTGTTGTATGTTTAACCCAAAGGTTGTAATGCAGTAATTTGTTACGTGTCTTGTCACAAGTTGCACAAAAAAAAATAATTAAAAAATATAAAAAAAATTTTAAAAACTCCTATCGGCCGGCACTCTTGCACCCATGGTAATCTCATTCCAAGACAAAGACAGAAAGCAATTTGGAAAACAGCTATAAGGCGATAGAAGACAATAAGTGTCACCCTCCCCCCTATGGGAGGCCAGGAACCCCACCCAGACACAACACTTTACCTCATGGCCTGATCCTGGTTGCTGAGGGTCACCTCCTGGGGGAGGACCTCCATACTTCCGTTGCCCAGTTGTAACATCAAGTGAATACCCTGTGCGATCCAATATTTCCTGTTGGTAAAAAAAAAAATAAGTAAATCAATTTCCTTTCAACTTCTAATATTTGCCTACTACACTACAATTTTTCAGACAACATGCATCTTCACCTGTTTCACCATCACATTATTGGTTATTTAAAAAGATTTTTTTAAAACAAGAAAACAACAAAAGTAATTTTTAAAAACAACAAAACAATACAGACACACACAGGGGTGGAAATGGCAAATGAATAAAAAATTCTAAAATCCAAACCTGCAAAAATTGAAAAATCAAGTAACCTCCATTCACAGCAATCTCTAGTAATTACAAAATTATCTGGTTTATCGAGAAACTAAACTAAATTAGCATTTAAATTAGTATAAAGCTCATAAATTGCAATATCTAAGAATATTGCTTTCGAAACACCCAAATAAACGACCGAAAGGCCCCAGTCATGTTGGTAGTATCAATACTATTGTCAAAGGAAGATGTGGTTGTTGTAGCTATGGTGCTCTGGTGGTGGTGGTGTGATGATGAAGAAGCTATGGTGGTGGTAGTAAACGTGATGATGTTGGTTGTGGCAATGACAATGCGGTGGTGGTCGTAGCAGTGGTGATGTGATGATATATCAAATGAAGTTGTGATGGCGATATACCTCTGCCAACCCAGTAAATCAGTTGCAAGTTTTGAGATCAAAAATCTGGGAGGACGGGCTTCAATTCCATAGATGAAATTTTGCACCTGTGACAAGATATTTTCCGTTATGTTATCAAATGTTTGTTTTTAGCATTCACTCCTCCTCGCTACTACTACTACTACCTGATGATGATCAATAAACATGGCAGTGTGCAGAGAAAACAAAGCGGGAAGCGGAAACAGTTAAGAATCAATGTCAATTTATTGTACTTCAGTTTCGATCCTAAAAAAATAAATCACAAATTCCATGATCTGTAATCTCGGAAATTTTGATAAAAAACGGGAAGGCGGAGCAGGAAGGTGAATCCGGTTATTTCCAAGGCAATCAAGTCTGTGAAATCAAAACTTCAGAACAGAAAAAATGATGGAAGAATCCAGCTGCCTTAACTTAAGATAGGGACCTATACACAAGCATAAAAAATAAATGAAATAACTTAGGATCCTTACAAATGCAAACCTGCCAATCTTGAAATGAAAATCAGGGAGATATGGCTAAAATGCGGGAAGATTACATTTTTACAGTAATGTTTTTATCCAGGATTTATATTCTATGGTGCAATATAATGGTTATATAGCAGCAGCAGTAGTAAGTGAACCTCTAAGCATCAGGGAATTTCACCCATATACGTTGACAGATAAATAAACACTTAGGTTTTAGAGAGCTTGCTTGTAAAAATAAAATAATCAGAATCAGATCAGAAAAAAAAAGAAAAAAAAAAAGGATCTTTCACATATAAAAGGTTTTGTCAAAAACAGTTGCCATAGAATCTACAATGTTAAAAACAGCTGAATACCAATCTTTTAAGATAGAGATGTATAATTAGTATAATTAAAGAGTAAAGAGGAATGAGAGCATACCGTTTTGATTGCACGACTGCTCATCACAACAATTTATCCAACAAAGCAGGTTGGATTTCTGACCACCAAGACAATTTCCAACTGAATTCCGACATCTTAGGTAGGTCCCTCAAAATACTGAGGCCTAATTTCTGATCTACCTGGCCATACTGTATTGTCAAATTCACAGCAGTGTTAAACTTTATTATTTTAGAAGCCAAAAGTAGAAATGATGGCCTAAGAAAACTTAACAGTAAATGGAAAGCCTTCTTGTGCTAATGGGAGTGAAATAAACTCATTAATAATGCTGTGGTATGATTTTTAGCATTTACAATGAATGTGGCCAATATTTTATGTATTTGAAGTTAGAAAGGAATGATCAACCCTCTTCATCTATATTCCCAGCAAACATTCACCTAAAATATGTTTATAGAGAGGGTATATTCATCACCACTACCCCACTAGTACAACCACCACCACCACCATATCATCATCACTACCACTACTAATACAACAACCACCACATGAATATCATTACCATTACTACTACTACCACCACATAATCACTACCACTACTACTATAATCACCACCATCACCACATCACCTAAACATGTACAAGTAGAAGGCTTGTTTTGTCCGATACTACACCACACACACACACACAAAGACCACGAATGAAAGAAAAAATAAAATAAAATAAAATAACTCACTTTCAACTTAGCTTCATCAGGCCCTTTCATAAGAGGATGGGGGTTGCCAAGCCTTAGTTTGTGTCTGTAAGTTTTCATCTGACCACAAAGGAAGGCACTTTTGTTTGTGACATGTTCAAGATTCATGTCACAGAAATGACGGAGCACTTTGATAGCATCATCAGTGGCAAACTCTTTTAAGGCATCCATTGCCCTATCGTCCAAATCAGCCTGAGTAAATTTTCCTTCATGAAAAGATAAATAAAGAATGGACCAATGAATATAAAACTGGTCTTTGAATGACAAAAATTGGTCGAGATCAACCTTCTGTATTATATTCCATTTTTAAAACATCCTTGAAATCTATTATCCTAAAGTCATTCCTATCACTATGGCTTTGTTGCTGGTGACCAGTTGATTTTATATGATTAAAACAAAAAAAAGATGCATGTATCAGTCCTTTTTTTCACCATTTAACTAACTTTATCGCCAACAAGACCAATAATACAAAAGTTTTAAATGCTGGATGCCTGGCCATTCTCAAAGGTGGTCTCATGTTGCACAATAGCAAAAAATTTAAAATACATCTATGAGCATGATTCCTCTTTCTAAGGACAGCAAACTAAATCTCAGACTTGAGTTTGTAAGGAAAAAGATAATTCTACTCATTTCCAGGAAAGAAAAAAAAAGTTTACTTCATGGGAGAATCTCCCGGCATCATTAACGACACAAAATGTATCCCATTCCAAAACTGTAAAATCTATTGCAATCTCGTGGTTTAAGATATTTTATTATTATTCACAGTGTTAAATATTTCTAGGTAAAAATGTCTCTGTAAACTGGATTTTTTTTTTTTGTTTGTTGCTTTAGGTCTCTTCCAACACAATTGAGGTTATATGAGAGACCGCTGAAACAAAAAAACAAGCAATCTAACAAAAATAGTACAAATGTAAATCAAAATCATAACCTAAAGATATCATAAGCTAAATTATAAATAACCAAGAACAAACAGGCAGAAGATTTACAGAAAAAAAAATATCCCCTGTCAAAAATACAATCACAAACCAAAGAAGCAGGATAGGCTAGTAAAGAGAAGAAGAAACGACATCACTATCGGATCATACACCCATGCGAACATCATAGGTATATGATTCAAGGGTGATGCTCCCATCCAACCACCCGCGTAAACTGGATTAAAATGTGATAACACCATTTAAAAACTTGCATAATCTATAAATTTTTTTTTAAAATAAATAAATAGCCCTTCATCATTATCATCATAATCTCAACACTATATGACTAGAGAGGACCAGCTAAATATAAGATGAGTTCAGTTGCGACATAAGCTGCTTTCAGATTCTAATTTTATTTTTTTTCCCTTATAAATAGATGAGGTCATGTGTGTCCATTAAATTTCAGTAAGAACGTACCTGTTCGATAAATGTTGAGAAGTTCTTTTACCACAGATTTGTTAATGCCATGTTGCAGGAGGGTTTGGGCTTCAGCCTCCTCTTCCGGTGTCAAAACCTCTTCTTTTCCTTGACCGTTTTGCGACATCTACAGAGAGGATGGGGAAAAGAAGAAATGAAACAAACGTCATTTGAAATCAAGTAGAGCCAGAGGGATAAACAATTCTCTTTACAATTCTACATATAAACTGTAAAAATACAAAGATGAGTTAAGACAAGTGAAGTTTCAAAAAGCGTCATTTATTCACTGTCACTTGAATTATCTATCGATTATCTGAGCCCATGTAATATGGAATATGAGCAATGTTGTGGGACATGCCTCGATTGTTGTTCTTAGTCCCCACAACTTCAGGAAAAAAATTCCACGACATAATAAATAAATAAAATTCCCTTTATTCATCCCACAGGGAAAATTTTTCTCTAGGGTCTATTCCAAGGGGAGACTGGAATAACCCAGGCATCAACCGCAGTGCAGCGTAGCAAATTGAGCTAGGATGAGGTGACTTGCTCAAGACCACACAATGCAGCGGCGAGTGATCAAACTCAGTACCTTCCGGGTACGAAGCAAAGACTGTACCGCTGAGCCTCGCTGCCCCCCAAGGAAAGACTATCAAATTCTAAAAAGGATATCACATGTCAGATATAAATTAAGCTGGTGTGGTGAATCATGATGCAGTGGTATTAGTTGCAGTAGTAATGGTAGTGATGATCGTGATAAGAGTGTTGGTGGTTGCAGTAGTGATGAAGGAAGGGATTGTAGTAGTGGTGGTTGTGATGTGGTTGAGGTTGTAGTTATGGTGTTGGTGATAATGTAGTAGCTGGTGGTTGTGGTGATGTTTGCAGTAGTAGTGGTTGTAGCAGTGCAGACCTGCTTACTTGAAAATTTAATCCGACTCTTAGAAGACCAAAATTGTAGTCGCTATAGATAACCAACATTTCCACTCAACATCCTTAAAATTATAAAGTTTGGCATCAACTTTCATTTACAATAATTAAGACCAGGTCTATGTACTGAAAGAGTGAATTCCTGACCTGGGAAGAAAATTATCAAAATTACCAACCTTGTGGGAACCCTTTCTCTCTTTTCATTTTCAATTTGATTAATTGGATTGATTTCAGTCAATTGACTGATAATTTACAAGTCTATATGATACAAAATATGTCCAATTGGTTTGTGATCGGCCTCTTGTCTGAAAGGGGATTAGAACCCACTCTCACATGAGAAGACTGCACCTTGAATGTAGCGTCTTTTAAAATTGTATAAACCGCTAGTCCTTCCTGACTGGTCAATACTGGTAAAGTATAAACAAAAGACAAACCAAATATACTTTCAGTGTTTGATAAACTAGATCTATATTATGTCTGTTTGAAAGGCAAAAATTCCAAGACATACAACCTAACCTGCCCATTAATTGTTTGTTAACTTATGTTAAATGAAATTGATATTGCTTTCATTCACCGCCTCTACTGTACATCTAAATATGGGAGAAATATGTGAAGTTTTGTTGATACTGCAAAAAGACACTTTTACATACATCTATAACTATGCAGATAACTGTGAACAGAACTGTATCAATGCCGTAAAAATAGCCATGAGAACTGTCTTTATGGGACTGGAAAAATAGCCCCGAGCACCATCTTTACGGGACTGTAAAAACAGGGGTGAGAATGACTGGTCACAAAAAAGGAGGAAAATTTTCATCGTGAAGAACATGACCCATCCATGCGACCATAACCTATAAATTTGAATTTCACTGAAATTTCCTGAGATGCGATCCAAAATTTGTCTCGCAGCAATTTCTGACACGACTCCGTGGAATTTCAAAAGTTGAAAGTGTAATTTCAACATTTGGTGGTTGTAGTAGGGATGATAGGGATGATGTTGTGGTAGTGATTGTAGTATTAGTGGTGGTCGTATGGATGATTGTGTGAAGGTGGTTGTAGTAGCTGTGGTAGGAATGATGATGTGGTGGTAGTTGTAGTAGTAGTGGTGGTAGGGATGATGTTGTGGTGGTTGTAGTAGTAGTGGTGGTAGGGATGATGTGGTGGTAGTGATTGTAGTAGTAGTAGGGTTGATGATGTGGTGGTGGTTGTAGTTGTAGTAGTAGTGATGGTAGGGATGATGTGTTATTTGTAGTAGTAGTGGTGCTAGTGATGATGGTGTGGTGGTGGTTGTAGTAGGAGTGGTGGTAGGGATGATGTGGTAATAGTAGTAGGGATGAGGATGTGGTGGTGATTGTAGTAGTGGTGGTGGTAGGGATGATGCTGTGGTGATGGTTGTAGTAGTAGTAGCCTTAGAGATTATTGTGTGGTGGTGGTTGTAGCAGTTGTGGTAGGAATGATGATTGGTGGTAGTTGTAGTAGTAGTGGTGGTAGGGATGATATGGTGGTTGTAATAGAGATGTTGTTGTAGTGGTTTTGGTGAGTGTTTTTTATTGTGATGATAATAGCAATTTGTCAAAAAGGAGGAAAATGTCTCCGTCTATCGATCAAACACAAGCAAAGTGTAAAAATAACAGGAACATGGTTTTGTATTAGTATTATTTAATATATTACTATATGTAGTATAAATCCATTCTTTTTATTAGACAAATTTACTTTTTGTAAATATTTTATGAACTGTCCTTTCCATATGTTAAGGGCCTACAATGCTATTCAAATAAAAGGCCAGAAAGTGTTTTGTTTTGATTTTTCCTTTATAAAGCAGGCTACAATATCTTTGTTACCGAAACATACTGTAGTGGTCATTCAGCTTAAATACAAACCAAGAATCTCAAATTTAAAGCCATAGTCCCGTGGTAAAAAGAAAGAAGAGTAAACTAAGCTAATCACCATTGCTTTATTGTAACAATATATTATCTCTGTATAACCAGATGATTTAATGGAGAGAGAGAGAGAGAGAAAGAGAGAGAGAGAGAGAGGGAGAGAGATAGAGAGAGAGAGAGAGAGGGGGGGGGGGGGTATTAAAAAGGCAATAGGTACAAATAGGTACCTACAACGGAGAAAATTAATCCAGACCCATTTGTCCCTCCCTTCCCCTTCAACCATCAACCAGTTAATCAAAGCACACCACTAGTCTTCTGTGTCAATTGTGACATCTGGTGCCATTCTGTCTGGCCCGACGTCATAAAAACGGGACCGTCACCAAATTTCACGAGACTGAGCACAGGTGTCAAAATATGACATAAGACATAATGGTAATTTTGTGGTTTTGAGGACACGGCAAATTCAGTGGAAAATTTCTGAGAAATTCTCCAAATCACTATTTATCCAAAAAAATATTTAAAAAAGGAGGAATTGTGATGGGATGGGCGGAGTTAAACTACCATTTAGGCAGAAGATTCTCAGTCCTGCAAAATAGCCCCCCAAGAACCATCTTTACGGGACTGTAAAAATAGCCACTGCGTTGATTTGATTTAAACAAAAACAAGACCAAACGATAGTAGGTACTTTGGTAAAAAATTCAAATAGGATTGAGCTCAATGAAACCTATATCATTTTAAAGTGCTTTTCAACGCGATTCTAATGATACCAAAATTGTGAAAATCAGATAAGCAGAAGAAAAGTTATGTTAGTTTAAAGGCTGAAAAATGGTCTTCTATTTGCCTTTGTTATTTACTGACGGACATTGTGACCTGAAAAGTGTTGCATTTCCGGTAGTAACCACCATTTGGATTTCAAAACTGGTCTAAAATGGACGCTAATATTTGAGTAAGGATTTTGCTGGAACGAATTTCATGGATGCGGTATACAACTTTGCCTTGAATTTAATTTTATATAAAAGTTAAGATGTTAAATAAACGAGCCAGCATGAAATTTTGATTTACCAAGTTCTAATCTTTTAATTATCCAAAGCTAAATTATACCCTATTTTATCCATAATCAAAAGTTATACTAAATTGTCATTGATTTTAAAATAAACTACACCAAACGATAGAGTAATTTCTCCTGAAGAAAATAAGACATCAATCATTAAAATCCATCCATAAACAAAAAATCTATGGAACTTTTTCTGAGACCCATCACTCAAAAGTCCAAAAAATCGGGTCACAGCCACTAGCCCATTTATCGGCTCCCTGCTGGAGGGCCAAATGGACGTTTATCAAAGTACCTAACGATAGGTGAATTCTTCCTGAATAAAATAAGACAAATTATAAATAATTAAAATCAACCCATAAACAAAAAATCTATTCAGAGACCCATCACTCAAGTTTTAAAAATCGGGTCACAGTCACAGCCACTTACTACTACTACTACTAGAACTATCAGCTCATCAATCAATATGAATCAATGCTTGAGTTTTTGTCAATGAAGTCAATGGACGTTTTCTAATTACCTAATTTTATGACAACTTACCATCCATCAATCTTGCATAATTTTTCAGTAAACTTTGCAATATTACCAGTTGGCAACACTGAAAACATCGGTAAAATTACTCTTCGACAAGGGCCACCGCAACTTAGTCTTAGCTAACCAACCCCTAGCCCCTAGTCCGACTACTAGTCCTTGCTTTATTTGTTCGTAAAAAAGTAAAATCGATTCTGAAAAAAAAAAATCTAAATATAAATGGGAATAATCTTAGTCAAAACTATAAGGTGCAAGCTCAGAAATTGTGACTGGCAGGCACCAGTGCTCTCAACCCCGCGTTTAGTATTAGTATTAGTAGGCTAAACTCATCTCTAGTTTTGATGCGACCGGCCGGCGACGTTGACGTAGGACGTAGGGTGTGTTGTAGGCAGCCATCACCGTACACAAGTACAAAGGCAATTTTACAGAATATAATAATTTGAGAGGGCAACACGATTGTAACAATGTGAAAATAAAATTTTTAAAAAACTGTGGATGCTTAAAAATATCTAGAATCAATTAATAGAGGGTAGATTCTAATTTATCAGTTCATCAGCTGTCGTAAAGTCCCCTCTCGCCGCAGAAGTTGGCGGCCATGACAGACAGGTGGTGTCTGAGTGTGAGTCACTTGCCGGCAGAAAAAAAAGTTGGTTTGATTATAATTTACGATGCAATTTTAGCCAAAATGTTAGCATATAATAAATCATTGCAAAACACAGATAATGGATTAAAAAATATACCTTCAATCCTACTTGAATTTAGAACACTATGCCAAAATCGAACCTAAAGAAAAATATAGGATCTTTACTCCACACAGATGAAAGGTAGAAGAGAACACGTGACTATATGTTTGGGGTTTTCATAGACTCATGCACGGCTCAGCCATGGCGCTTTTACTTCCGCTTCACGCGAGGACGGATGGGAGAAAAAATTTACTTTTCATGGGGGGAAAAAAATCCACAATAATTTATTTAGGTTAGAGAAAACAGCAAGCGAAATATGTGCACACAACATACAAAAGTATAACCCAAATAAATCGGCATGGCATATTATTTCGCCATCAAAATGTACGTCTGTTTCCTCCTCAACCACCCATTTTATGGATTTATTACTATTACCCCCCCCCCTCCCCCCAACAACAACCAAAAAAAACTAAAAACTAATACACTTCACTTTGGTAATCAAAACTCGACGACTTCTGTATTTTATATCTAGATTTAATTTATTTCATTAAGATGTAGATACCAGACAGCAGTTTTCGGCGTTTACTTACATGTGCACCGAGGCAGTGTTCCATAGAATAGATTATGTTCAATATGCAATTTGATATCAATTTATCAATGAGATAATGCGCATTAATCGGCCTTTGACCAGCCTTTGATCGTTTTCTTTTTTCTTTTATCGCAATCACACATGTATTTTTGGCGTTTGAGAGGGAGCGAAATTGACGTCACTCGGCTCTTTGTTATTGTTTTAGCCAGCTTTTTTATGAGTAGTTCTCACTAACTTCTACCAATCAGACTATATTATTCATTCATTCATCCCATTATCTGATGATCGTCGGGGGGATAAATGGGATGCAGCTCTCACCACTTTCCGACACTCTTCTCTACTGTTGGCCTTCTCCAATAGTTCTTCCATCTTCATTCCTGTCCATTCCTTGATATTGTCCATCCAAACGTTCCTTTGTCTTCCTCTTCTTCCTCCTTCAAGGGTGCCCTCCATCACCGTTCTGCACAAACTTTCACTTTCGTGCCTCACATTGTGGCCAAACCATGACAGTTTACTCCTTCTAACTGTGGTGATGAGGGGTTCCTGTTGTCCTGCACGATCCTGCACCTCTTCCAGTACATCTTTATTGGTTCTGTGTTTTTGTGTACGGCACCCGCAGGAGTTTTCGATAACTTTTCATCTCAAAAGCAGATATTTTGCGCTCTAATTCCGCAGTTAATGTCCATGACTCGCAGCAGTATAGTAAGACGGAAAGTACCAGTGATCTGTACAGTTAATTTTTATTTTGAAATGGATTGGACTTTTCCATATTTTTATATGGGCAATTTTAGTGTTACTACTAGTGTTACTCATTAGTGTTACTATTGACATTCCTATTCTTGCCTTTATCTCAGTTGTACTGGTACCGTCCTTGGTTAGCAGAACACCCAAGTATTTAAATGTTGACACTTCCTCGAGTTTTTCATTATCGATTGAAATTTCTGAATGTCCATCATGTCTGCTGTTTACCAGTATCTGAGACTTTTCTGTACTTATTTCTATGCCGTACTGAATTGCTGTATGTGCAAGTGAGTTAGTTAAATCTTGTAGTTCTTGTTCGCTTTCAGTCATGAGTATGAGGTCTATATCTATAAGGTTACACATAGTGTTTATGTGTGGCAACAAAATAGCCGGCGAGCGGATGTTGTGAGCATTTTGGCCAAACTCATAGCACCAATGAAGTTCCTATATGCCTGGTAAAGCCGACATTGACTGAAAACTTGTTATTTCACGTGAACTTCTGTTCCATTTCACTATTTCACGCTGCCCTCCTCCGTCTCCTCATCCTGTTTTTGTTGGTGTTGTGTTGCAACTCTTCTTCTTCTTCTTCTTCTTCTTCTTCTTCTTCTTCTTCTTCTTCTTCTTCTTCTTCTTCTTCTTCTTCTATGGAGTATATTTAGCGTTGCATTGAGAGAATTTTCATTACAACAATGAGACCATAACAATTATCAGACATGCAAATTAGTAGACGTAGATCCTAAACTTTGCCACTTTTTTATAGATCCGTTTTGGAGACCGTTATTACTTTTTGTATTACAGCATGGTGTGGAACTGCCAGTGTTTGCGACATTAAGAAAATTGATCGGATAATTGATAAAGCCAGGAGTTATACTCACCCAATTTCCAATGTGGAAGAACTGTTCAAGAGATTTTGTCTAAGTAAAATGGAGAAAGTATGAAGGATGGCGATCACCCCCTTCACAATAAATAATATATTAAGTTCTCCATGAAGAACCGTCGCCTCATATCTATAAAAACAAAGACAACACGTCACTTTAATTCATCTTTGCCACATGGTGTTCGCCTTTTTAACGCTCTATGCTCTATTCCACGGGCCAAACGGAAATTCTACACCCCTTGCTGGACAGCAGAGTTGGAAGAGCTGTACCGAGAGTACCAGCAGACCCAGTCCCAGGACGCAGCCGATAGACTACTTCAGTTTCTGGCAGAGGGAAGGAAGCAACGGTGGCAGGAGACCGTGGAAAGTCTCGACTTTACACACTCCAGCCGCCACGCTTGGCGTTTGATAAGAAATTGGACCCAGATCGGAATTACGCGAAGGCTGCACCGGAGTGTGAGGCAGACACAATTGCCAAGAACATTAAGAACCGTAGTAAACGGGTCCCTAATCTGGCTTTTGAGCGCGGTGTCCGAAAGGCGTACCGTACGATTTTGGACTCGCTACCTGCGGAGGAGTCGGACTGGACGACCCCGTTCAGTCCCCGAGAAGTGGGTGCAGCCATTAGCGAAGTGAAGAAAGGCAAAGCAGCAGGGATAGATGGTGTATATCCCGATATGGTGACGCATCAGGGCCCCAGGGCACGGGCCTGGCTAGCAGAGGCAATGTCCGACGTCCTTGCAAAAGGAAAGCTTCCACAAGTGTGGAAGCATGCGAAGATAGTTGCCATCCTGAAGCCAGGGAAACCGGCGAAGGAGACAGACAGTTACAGACCCATATCGCTGCTGAGCTGTCTTTACAAATTGTTGGAGCGTGTTCTATTAAACCGATGGGGGCCGGTCCTAGACGCTGCCCTGCCACCCGAGCAGGCAGGCTTCAGGGAAGGGAGGTGCACCACGGAGCAGGTCATTGCCCTTACAGAGCATATTGAGCACGGGTTCGAGAGAAAACAGCAAACAGGTGCTGTCTTTATAGACCTATCAGCGGCGTACGATACGGTCTGGTGCGAAGGGTTGATGCTCAAACTTGCAAAAAGACCTTGAAGTTGTTCTCTTCGATCTTAGGGGAAAGGCAATTCCACGTCGCGCTGGGAGACGTCACGAGCAAAGTAAGGAGATTTAAGAATGGGGTCCCTCAGGGGTCGGTACTTGCGCCAATGTTGTTTAACGTTTACATTAGCGATATGCCGAACACTTCCTCCCTGAGGCTGGGATACGCGGACGACTGGGCACTCGTTACTCAGAGTAAAGTGTGGACCCGTCTCGAGAGCGTACTTAGCGAGGACGTCACCAGATCAAATCCTACTTTGACAAGTGGTACCTGCAGATGAACACTTCAAAAACCGTGGCCACTGCATTTCACTTATGCAGTGGTTGGCACACCCGTAAACTGAATGTCCTCGTCGGGGACCAGCCACTCCCATATGAGCCGCATCCAAAATATTTAGGGGTGACGCTGGATCGCAGCCTTACCTATGGGGTGCATCTCGAAGGGGTTGCCCGGAAGATAGAGAAGCGGAATAGTCTTCTGAGGAAGCTGGCGGGATCGACTTGGGGCGCTAGCCAAGCGCTCATGAGAACGTCTGCTTTGGCACTATGCTATTCCACCGCGGAGTATTGCGCTCCAGTGTGGGGTAGAAGCAGAAACGTTGAGAAGGTGGATGTAAAACTTCGCAAGTCGATGCACATAGTGTCAGGAACGCTAGCAACAACCCCTAGAGAATGGGGCCCGATAATGGCAGCGATCCAGCCCCCCGATGTCCGGAGGGAGACGATTACGGGAAACTGGCAGAGTAAGATCAAAAAGAGAGGGAACGGGGATACCCCTCTCATGCGCATAATGGACGGTGCCCCCGTTTCGAGCCGAAATAAGTCCCGGCAACCCTTGTACGCAGAATCCCTGACTACGGACAGAGCTGCACATACGAGATGGAAGTCGGTTTGGACGAATTCAATCCCTCGTGGGGGCGGGGACGTACACTCCTCTAAGCTTGGTGAGAAGTTGCCAGGCTTTGATACCAGTAAGAGGAGACACTGGGTAGCTGCGAATCGGCTTCGGTCGAGGAGCTGCCTAACGGAAAGTGCGTTACATCGGTGGGGTCTAACTACCTGTCCAATATGTCCACGCTGTGGGCAAGAACCCGAGACGGCAGAGAATCTAGTCGAAAGGTGTGTTGTGACGATGCTACCCGGCGGGTTTGCGACGGTTCACGAATGCGGACCGGACTTTGCTGATTGGGTCGATCGTCATAACATGATAGTGTGAACCATAAGAGGCTGCTGCCTTTTCAACGCGCAACTGTGATTTAAATTATACACAGAACAAGTTCGGACTAGAGGCCAGAGGTATGGTCTATCTCAATTTATCAAATTAATATATAAAGTGTCGCTTTTGTTTCTTGGTTGTATATTTTTTACATTTTTGTGCATTTGCATATATATATATATATATATATATATATATATATATATATATATATATATATATATATATATATATATATATATATATATATATGAGTGTTGGTAGGTACTCGTAGGTAAGAAGGTGCTCGATAATGATGGTTAGAGCTAATATAAAATATAAATTGTCACTCACATTATATGGCCAAGACCTTGGAATAAAAATAGATGGAAGGAAGATGACGTCACAATACTGAAGCCAACCGTTGGCCGCTTCCGCCATATTGGGAATACCAAAACATTCCTGCGTTACGGCCGTAGTTACGGTGATTCACTCATCGGTGGACATCCGAATCAAGATGATCAGTGGATGTTTTTCCTTCCAAGTAAGTATCAACCTTAAATTTGTTTCATAATTATGTTTGCAAATACGTTTTATCAGTTAAATCATGTGGGTGGGGTTGGTGATTTATTGAAACGGAAATTAGCGAAGATGGAAAATATGTCTGTACCTGTTAAGTATTCTCCAGAAATTAGAAGTTTTGCTATGACATTGCATTTTTACTCCCCTAAAGCTTATCGATATGTAAGAAAAGCTTTTGATACTTGACTTCCTCATCCAAAAACTATTTCTAAGTGGTATAAAACTGTGGATGGGTCACCTGGTTTTACTAAATCAGCTTTTACTTTTCTTTCCAATATTGTACAACTGTCAAAGGTTGCAAAACCTTTTCTATGTAATCTTGTCATGGATGAAATGTCTATTAGGCAACATGTGGAATGGGATGGCAGCAAGTATCATGGCTATGTGGATGTTGGTACAGGAATTGATGATGATAATCTTCCCGTAGCAAAGGAAGCTCTAACTTTTATGATAGTATGCTTAAATAGCAGTTGGAAATTGCCTGTTGGGTATTTTTTATTAGATGGTTTGAATGGGGTGGAAAGAAAAAATTTATTGAATTCATGTATTAAAAAACTGCATGAAGTAGGTGTTGAGATAGTGTCAATCACACATGACGGTTGTCCATCAAATATGTCTATGTTGAAGTCTCTTGGTGTAATTGTAGATAGTGATAAAATAAAGCCATACTTTTCTCATCCTGTTACTGATTCGCCTATTTATGTTTTTCTTGATGCCTGTCATATGTTGAAATTGGTAAGGAATACTTTTGCAGAAAAAAAGTCTTTTTGTGTAGGTAATGATTTTATCAAATGGGACTATATTGAACTATTACATGAGTTACAAGAAAGAGAAGGATTGCACCTGGGTAATAAATTACAAGCAAGTCATGTGTAATAGAATGACCATTCTATCTAATGTTATTTGATTTTGTACTCTCTTACTCTTTACTACTTGTCGCTACCATCACTATTTAATTGTATGCAAGTAATGCAAGACTGTGTGCCTCTGTGGTTGATATCGACATTCCTTTACTCGTGTGTGTTACTATGACCAATAGTACGCTGTGTGTTGTGTGTTAAGCCCTTACACAGTCTCTCGATGTAGTACTATTTTTATCTTCGGCTGGGTGTGACTTCTGGCCTGATACTATATTTTTGTGTGCTTTCTTTCACCACTTCACATCGTTATAACTTCATTTTAACAACTATGATCATTTACAAATTTATATCACTAATTTTGGCAAATCATAACTTTCTAGCCACCTACCTTGAGTCATCTAAATCTACTTTGTTCTTCTGTATACTTAATAATTGCTACTTAAATATTTCATACAGCCATAACGTTAACGCCTTTGATTACTAATTACGAGCTAAACATTTACTCTTTAACTCTGCAATTCACTATGATTGATTTTGTAGCATAACTCTTTAGTTTAGACTTATTCGTTCCTTCATACATGTCCCATGTTATTTGCATTAATTTGTTTAAATCATGAAGATGCACACAACTCGATCGAGTTTACTCACTTCAGTCTACGCATCACTTTACCTGGACCAGTGACGTAGGTGCTTTCCCTGACGTCCGCGCTAAATCTATTTTTAACTGCTATAGCTAATATTAGGCTATGAGATTTCTTCTGCCATTCTTTTCATTCATTCATTGATCCATTCATTGCTACACGCCTATAGAATACGATACAAAAGAATGATCTGTTCCATTGTTCCTGAATAAAGACTTCATCATTATACATCCTGGCCTTTGTTGTTTGATCGCCTCCACTACCCTGGAGTGGATGGGCTAGGACTCGGGTAGACTATGGTGTCTCCGGACTTGACTGAGGTGTGTGCTCTTCGCTCATGAAATCAACTCCCTACTTCTACCTCTGACACATGAAGTCATGCTACTATCACTAACAGTAGTACTAAACTGTCACTTCATTGTCTCGATCTATCTTCCTCATTTGAGCACCACCGCCGCAGTTACAGTCTGGAACTCTTAAGTCGACCCCGGGACCGAATCCATCCACTCCCACGGCCTCTACACTCTGCCAATACTACTACTACCACTCGCCGGCATCAACTACCCGGTTGTCTCCATCAGTATCACACTCGCCGGCATCAAATACCCGGTTGTCTCTACTATCGCACTCGCCGGCATCAGCTACCCGGTTGTCTGACTCTATTACAAATTTGGCGCTGCGAGCAGGATCTCAATTTCAGAAGCCACAGCCTTTTGGAGACCTGCTTATTTATTCATCAGTCAGACATCCGCTTGGAATTGGAACGAATTTACACTCTCGCTGCCAGTCCCTGTCCACCAACCTCGATTTTTTATTGCGACAGACGACAATCGACGTCAACTTGCCACTCGGCCCCTTTACAACCGAATTTATAACAAGACGGCCGCTACCGGCTACCATACACGTCGAGTATCCTGTCCAACCCGAGATGACCAGTGACTGCCAAACCCGAGAAGATCCATGTTCCTGAGCCCGAGATGCCCCGTGTACCTGTGCCCGTGATGACCCGTGTCTCAGTGCCCGAGATGACCTGTGTGTCTGTGCCCGTGATGACCGTGTGCCTGTGCTCGTGATGACCTGTGTGTCTTTGCCCGTGATGACCCGTGTCTCAGTGCCCGAGATGACCCATATGTCTGTGCCCGAGATGAGTGTGCCTGTTCCCGTGATGACCCATTGTCTGTGCCCGAGATGACCGTATGCCTGTGCCCGTGATGGGATGACCTGTGTGTCTTTGCCCGTGATGACCTGTGTGTCTGTGCCCGAGATGACCGTGTGCCTGTGCCCGTGATGACCCGTGTCTCAGTGCCCGAGATGACCTGTGTGTCTGTGCCCGTGATGACCGTGTGCCTGTGCTCGTGATGACCTGTGTGTCTTTGCCCGTGATGACCCGTGTCTCAGTGCCCGAGATGACCCATGTGTCTGTGCCCGAGATGAGTGTGCCTGTGCCCGTGATGACCCATTGTCTGTGCCCGAGATGACCGTATGCCTGTGCCCGTGATGTGATGACCTGTGTGTCTGCCCGTGATGACCTGTGTGTCTGTGCCCGAGATGACCGTGTGCCTGTGCCCGTGATGACCTGTGTGTCAGTGCCCGTGACGACCGTGTGCCTGTGCCCGTGATGACCCGTGGGTCTTACCAACGTGAATTAACCAACCAGATGGAGCCTCGTCCCTTTACTGCCATGCAACTATCCAAAGGCATCGTCGTCGAAGTGGTGGCCGGTGTTCCTAAAAGTCGCGTCTGTGAAAGTGAAACCACGTCACAGAATCCCGCCTGCACACATCTGCCCAGACGACGTCACGCCTAATGCAAGGATCTGCCTGAGTTTGACCACCACGTTGGTGAGATAATCCATGTTTTGTAGGATTCTCATGTATATTGATTCAATATCTCGTTAGTTCCCATTAATTTTGCAATATGCTCATGATTCATAATGAAACATACAATGTAATTATGGAAGGTTTAAACTATTGCTTATAATTGTAACAGTGTAGTTCTTTCTACATTTACCGCTAACAAGCGACGTCCACTTAATATTTCCATGTCTATATTCGACATGAGCCTCCTCATATTTGAGACGTTCGTATTTTAAGTTTTAACGCTTTTCTCATCTTATACTTATACCGCTATGCTGAAGCGACGTAAATTTACATTGATTGCATTTCTTTCAAGTTGAATTCGTACATTGAATCCTCTCAGCCTAGTTGACCATTGATAATTTGTTCTATGAGGACATAGAACGGTTCGAGTTGGGGGATATGTAATAGAATGACCATTCTATCTAATGTTATTTGATTTTGTACTCTCTTACTCTTTACTACTTGTCGCTACGATCACTATTTAATTGTATGCAAGTAATGCAAGACTGTGTGCCTCTGTGGTTGATATCGACATTCCTTTACTCGTGTGTGTTACTATGACCAATAGTACGCTGTGTGTTGTGTGTTAAGCCCTTACACAGTCTCTCGATGTAGTACTATTTTTATCTTCGGCGGTGTGACTTCTGGCCTGATACTATATTTTTGTGTGCTTTCTTTCACCACTTCACATCGTTATAACTTCATTTTAACAACTATGATCATTTACAAATTTATATCACTAATTTTGGCAAATCATAACTTTCTAGCCACCTACCTTGAGTCATCTAAATCTACTTTGTTCTTCTGTATACTTAATAATTGCTACTTAAATATTTCATACAGCCATAACGTTAACGCCTTTGATTACTAATTACGAGCTAAACATTTACTCTTTAACTCTGCAATTCACTATGATTGATTTTGTAGCATAACTCTTTAGTTTAGACTTATTCGTTCCTTCATACATGTCCCATGTTATTTGCATTAATTTGTTTAAATCATGAAGATGCACACAACTCGATCGAGTTTACTCACTTCAGTCTACGCATCACTTTACCTGGACCAGTGACGTAGGTGCTTTCCCTGACGTCCGCGCTAAATCTATTTTTAACTGCTATAGCTAATATTAGGCTATGAGATTTCTTCTGCCATTCTTTTCATTCATTCATTGATCCATTCATTGCTACACGCCTATAGAATACGATACAAAAGAATGATCTGTTCCATTGTTCCTGAATAAAGACTTCATCATTATACATCCTGGCCTTTGTTGTTTGATCGCCTCCACTACCCTGGAGTGGATGGGCTAGGACTCGGGTAGACTATGGTGTCTCCGGACTTGACTGAGGTGTGTGCTCTTCGCTCATGAAATCAACTCCCTACTTCTACCTCTGACACATGAAGTCATGCTACTATCACTAACAGTAGTACTAAACTGTCACTTCATTGTCTCGATCTATCTTCCTCATTTGAGCACCACCGCCGCAGTTACAGTCTGGAACTCTTAAGTCGACCCCGGGACCGAATCCATCCACTCCCACGGCCTCTACACTCTGCCAATACTACTACTACCACTCGCCGGCATCAACTACCCGGTTGTCTCCATCAGTATCACACTCGCCGGCATCAAATACCCGGTTGTCTCTACTATCGCACTCGCCGGCATCAGCTACCCGGTTGTCTGACTCTATTACACATGTGCAATGGTTTAAGAAAAAAAATGAATGTAAAATTAGCTGCTCAAACTCTTAGTGATTCAGTTTCTTCTTCTCTTGAATTTTGTCTTAAAGAAAATATCCCTGGTTTTGAAGGATGTGAGGTAACTATTAAGTTTTTGAAAATGTTTAATTGTTTGTTTGATATCCTTAATTCTAGAAATATGAAGGCATTTGGATGGAAATCCCCATTGAGTAAATGTAATTTTGAAGCAACTGAAAATTTTCTCTCAGAAGTTAAAAATTATATTTTGTCCATGACATTATCTGTTAATGGTATGTCTCTTGTTTCCAGTAGAAGAAAGACTGGCTTTCTTGGTTTTCTTGTTTGTATTGATAGTGTTATTTCCATTTACAGACGTTTGGTAATGTCTGAAGATTCATGTATGAAATTTTTATTGACCTACAAGTTTAGTCAAGATCACATTGAACTTTTTTTTGGTAAGGTAAGAAGTATGGGAGGCTGCAATAACAATCCAACAGCTAGACAGTTCTCAAAAGCATACAAGCAACTCCTCACGCACAATGAAATTGAAGAAGTGAAAAGAGGGAACTGTTTGCCTCTGGAATCCGTACCCATTCTAAGTGTTTCCAGCCGAGAGAATTTAAGCCGTGATGTACCTTCTGGGATTCGAATCAATGCATCTTTATCAACAAACCGAGTCTTGTCTGAAAAGGTGTGTGAAAGTAGTGATATCAGTAGCAGTAGTTCATTTGATTTTGATGTAAACTATGATCAGTTGTCCACTTGTTCAAATAAAATTGTCGTCTACATTGCTGGATTTGTTGCATTTAAATTGAAACAAAGAATTCTTTGTGAACAGTGTTCAAATGCATTAGTTGAAAATGAGCTATCTGACATACATTCTTTGATTGCTCTTAAGAACAAAGGAGGGTTGCAAATTCCTTCTAAGGGTGTTATTGATGTCTGTTTAATTTCTGAAAAGCATTTCAGAAAATATGATGCAACTGTAGGTCAAGATCATTTTCATTTCAATCGATATGATTGCCATAAGCTTTTGCAAAGCATCATGAAGTCTTTCGTCAATAAACCCGTTTCTTCTACATTATTTCATTCCCATATGTTTGATCATGAGGGGATTGAGAATCATTTGATTCTTCTACTAAAAGCAATAGCTGAGAAATATATTCAGGTCAGGTATTTCTATGCTGGTAAACTGTACACTGAACAATTGAAAAAGAAGCTAATGTGTAAAAGCCGTCAAGTTCTTAACAAATTTATTTTATTTACAGGGCAGTAACAATGTCATTATTAACTTGTGTGATTTTTTTAAAGAGGCAAATATGTTTGTGTATAAGTATAACCCTTTCCTGGCTAGGCTGAATTTCACGTCAAACATCATTCCATCCGCTACAGCTTTCACCTCGAGCACTCGGAGGGCTCGAGTCGCATCACAGGGGCTAATTTCTGAACTGTAGAGGATTGAATGATGAATGACGTAAAATCCAGTCTCGCCATAACAGACTTCTGTAATAACTATTAATGATGAACTAGTAATGAAATTGCTGGGATTTTTGTTTTATTTTGAAATCTTATTGAATTATGATCAAACAATGAACCTTTTTGTGTGACCATGATATTTTGTGTAATAATGTCTTTTTTTTTTTTGTCACTTTACACAAATAAATATAAAATGTAAATAGCATTTTGTGACTTAATTTTTGATGAATTATGGTAATTCATAGCTCTAGTAGCGGGGGTCCCGTTAGTTCAATTGGTAGAGCATTGGACTGTCACGCCAAAGGTCTCGGGTTCGAGTCCCTTTGCAGCCAGAATTTTTATCCGGTTCCCCCTGTCCACCCAGCAGCAATTGGGTAGCTTACTCTACTACTGCTATAGCTGCAGTGGTACGTCCACATTTTAAGTTGTCACCATTAACCCTTTCATGGCTAGGTTTGAGTTGAACCAAAACCAAACGTACTTTTGTCTATACATGACTGACTTATGCAGTTTCACATAGAGATAGTCCATGTGATGCGACTCGAGCGCGCTTTAGACTAATCTGTGATGAAAACTGTACAGGATCGACTCGTATTTGACGTGAAATCTAATCTAGCTGTGAAAGGATTAAGAATTGTGGTCGTGTAGTGGTGGCCTGATTTTTAATGTGATTCCTCCCCGAAACTTTGTGCTGTAAGAGTCAGCTAAAAGTGGTGGGTGGTTGGGAGGGCCTCCTGCATTCTTGCAGGAGATGTATGCTTTCTTCTACTTTTACCCCCTTATCTTTTGTTACGTCTGCTTTCTGCCCTTGTCCTTGACCGAAATAGCTCGGTTGTGGTTGGGTTAATGTGGGGTTTTCTGCTTTTGACGAGCATGACGCGGCCGGGAACCGAACCCCAGACCTTCTGGTTACGAAGCCAACGTTCTAACCAACTGAGCCACTGCGACCAGTAAGATTGGTAGCGGATGACCGAATGATCTACTTGCTGTTCTCTCTTCTTGGCCAAGCGAAATATGCCGTCTCGTGACACGCAGGTTCGATTCCGACCGGATCCACTTTTTATTTTTCGATATCTTTAATTCGAGCTTGCACTTCCATTACTTTCTGTGCGGTTGCTTGATATTTTACAAGTGTTTACTCATACTCCTCCCTTTTTCCTTATTCATGTCATAACCAACAAGCAAAGGAAATCGAACCGTGCGTAGTGATAGTGCTTTGGCTTCAGAATTGAACGAAGAAAATAATTTAATTAATATTGCCTTTGCAAGGTATTTTACAACATCACAATGACTAAATTCCCTTAGTAAGTGAGTGTTTTAATCGGCAACACAAGATGATTTCCATCACTCAAGTCTATAGTTTCTATGATAAACAATCGTTTCCTGGTCTTCTCAATATGGCGGCTAAGCTCCGCCCACTGGCATCAACTTTGCGACCTCGCGAACGAAGCCGCTTACCTTCCATGTATTATTATTCCAAGGCCAAGACGTACGTTTCTGTGGCTTTCGTCCACGATTATGACGACTGAAGACGTGGACGAAAGGCACTGAAATGTACGTCTTGGCCATATAATGTGAGTGACAATATATATATATATATATATATATATATATATATATATATATATATATATATATATATATATATATATATATATATATATATATATATATATATAAATTGTCGCCATAGATTCTCAACCTTGTGTTTATACATTTTTATGCATGCCACGTCTGTAAACGATTTTCCATTTTTTTTTTTTTGGGGGGGGGGGGGGGGGGGGGATGAATAAAGTATCATCATCATCATCATCCATCGTGGCTTGTACTCTTGAGTACGTTGCCGGTCAGCTGTCTCCACGAATCACGATCCTCTGCGGTGCGCATGAAATCTGTGTTGCTTTTTAAGTCACATAAAGTATATATTATTATTATTATTAACCTTTTGGGAAACCTATACATTTTATTTATCATCACCATCATCATCATTGCCTTTTTCACCCTGGGTCAGGGTATAGGCCACAGACAAACAGTTTCCATCCTTCTCTATACAAAATATATATGCACATGCGATCATTAATATATCATTCTATAAAATCACTCACAGAAAACTGAAGGAAGTACCCTGTTTTCACACAGACTTTAAACGAGGACAGAGAATTACGGTGTCTGGTGTCTGCTTATGATTGAGAGAGCTTCAGATTTATATGCTGCTACAGTTGACTCGGGATACGTTGACGTCGATTTTTACCCAAGTCGGTCTTTTTTCTAGGTCCCTTCCCCTTTTTCCTAAATAACACCGGTAACTACACATAAGTAGATATCACTTATATTCGCAATAAAATCATAAATAATCACGCGTTTTCATTGAATTAAAAAAAGCCACTGGTAAGTTTTTCTGCAATGGATAAGAACCAGTGTCTACTGATAGTATATAAGAAGTCACTGATAAGAACCCATATAAACGATTGGCTTAGACTGATGTGGCGTCAGTGAGACTGATGTGGCGTCAGTGTTTTCTCTGTTGTTCAGGACAGCCAACAGTAGCTCTGACTGTACGCGATGCAGCCAGGATGCAGTTGAGAGATCACTACCACCATCTCCAAATTTGAAGCCCTTCTTGAGATGCATCATCAAAGTTGTAAAAAATTGTGTCAACCTCTGAATCAATTTGTTGTAACCGAATATAGTTTTTGGGCCGTATTGATGATATATCAAAAAAGTACTTTAAGATAAACAGCTAATCTAAAACTGTTGCAGAAAATTAGAGTTTACCCCATCACATATATGTAAACAAGTGCTGGGCGCATTACAAAGTGAAAGATGATTTGTCCTTTATATACGAGTCCAATTTACTCGCTTTATTTTTTTCTCCAATCTTATTGGCCCATACGTTAGGCTCCTCTAATTTTTGGAAAGATGAGTTCATCGTTTTTCAAACAAATCTAGTGTTGACACGGTAATTCCGGCTAGTGATTATGAGCTCACAGCATACTACTTTCTGAATAAAAACAACTCGCTTTAACTGTTATATAAAGTTACAACTTATGCAGTTTGCATCACATCTTTAATTTATGATTCATTGCATGTAATCCACATCATGTCGCAATTACCGAAGACTGATATAATGGAATCTTTAGATTTAAATCATTTGAAATATTGATATTGATAACAATAAATGCTATTTATATAACTTTGAAAAATTGTATATATGCATTAACGTTTCACAGAGCATTTAAAGATTTTAAAAACCTGTAAGTATAAGCTCTTAAACAATAACAGTGCGATACAGAATCTCCATCGGTTCCACTCTGGTAAAGCTGTGAAAAGAATTTCTTATATCTATCGACAAGCCATTAAAGAGGACGGAATTGGAATTTCAAAATCAACTCCGAGAAGATGGTTATCGAAATACGACAGAGATATCACCAGTGTGGAACGACATGGTAGGAAAAGGATCCTAGACAACTTTGATATGGATATTATCTAAAGATGTATGGAGCTGGGTAAACTTAAACATGTAGCCAACAAAGGAATAGACGTCTGATAATTCTGGTAGGAAAGGCGCATGGGTTCTGGACAGAGGATTATTGTTATTCTTGAAGGCGGTGAAGGTACTGGATATTTAGAAGGTGAAATGCCATTTTTTCCCTTCTCTGCATCGTCTAGAAAATCGGCTTTCATGAACGATTTCTAGTCACAGACTAGTTGTGTCTCTTGAATAGAAGTAGGCGTTGTAAGGACGGTGACTAATTCGGCTGTTTTGTGCTGGTAACATCCCGCTCTCTAGTACATGATAGCATGTAAGATACCCGCATTTATACTTTCAACGCAAAAGATTTCCAAAGAGGAAATTAGCAACACATTCGGTATAGATAATATTTCGTTGTTTTTTTTTTTTCATATTTCAACTTACTTTTGTCATGATGAATTAAATCATGTGACTTTTGACTGTTTGACCACAATAGTGTCCACGGTCTATTGTCAAATCTATATTTCGGCCCATAAACGTTTCATTGAAACCCAAACAAATTGAACAAATAAAAATAATAATAATAAAAAACAAAAACAAAACAAAAAACAAGCTAACAAACAAAAGAGAAAGTGTGTTCTGATGAATCACATTATTTCAGTCATTTACAATACCAGCAGAATAACTTTTGTCTCCACTATACTTTCAATTCATTTTTTTTTTTAGGTTGTTCTTTTACGCAAGCCCTTCATTTCGAGTCTCCGTCAATCGCAACTTGCTAGCCGATTAGGTTGTTTTTGTTGGGTTTTTTAAAGTTTTTACTCACAAAAATGTGTACTTTCCACGATCTGCACTTATCTTATACTTGTAGATTTTTAAAGCCAGTGACAATAGCAACATGAGGCCTTTTGTCTCCATCATTCGTAACCGACGTATTTTCATTCGGAATCGAAGCGCTCACTCTAAAAATAACTGTTATCTTGTCGACGCTATGATGTATCCTAGTAACTAGTGTCAGACTAAGACTTGAAGTCCTGCCTCAGCAAACGAATAAAACTTGGCCAAACTTAGTCCGAAGTTGCCATGATTTTAGTCTGGGATTTGCTTAGTCAGCTCACATGAAATCCGAATTTTTCCAAGTCAGAGATAGTCCGGGACGAAGCGCTAGTCCGCGTTCATGCAAACGGCCCCAGTATAACTGACATCAGAGGATAAAATGATTTCTTTATCAGTTGAACCAATATGAACCAGGTAAGCCCCAACCTTTGAGCGCCACTATAATAATTCTTGTTTTGTGTTTTCAGTGATAGAAAGAATCGTATCAAAATCTCCCTTATTTTTAGATAAAGCTTTATTTTCATATTAGTGGGGACCAACACAACAAATCCTAAGAACGTCATTAGCAAATCTGTCATTAAACCGGAGAATATTGTATTTTGATCAAGAAGCCCACGAATTCTCTATCAACACGATATGCGCATAATTAGATCCTCAAAATCAAACAACACTACGTCCACATAAGCGCACGGACACCAGTCATAACGAAAAACCCAAAATTGCCATTGAGACTTCACCCATTATTACAACCATCAAACGTAATCATGTGTAGATTATGCAGGATTCAAACACGTTTTGGTACTTGAATATCGAATTGAGTCAAATTATGAATTACTAAATGCCAATGGCCATTCCCCACGGTTCGTGCTCATACTCTATTAAAAATCCCCGTCTACCCTAAACAATAAATACCATTCTATAAGGAAATAATTATTCAATAATAAAGGGGGATGCAAGTTTAAACCACCAGTTGAGAATAAAACATTCGAAATTAAAACACATTTAAGTTATATAGCCAAAAATAAAAGGAAAAAATGGGATGAAGCAATTTAGCGATAAAACAATAAAGCACCAAGAGAAAAGAAGGAAGGGGAGAGAAAATTGGCAGATGGATTCCAAAAGTCAATACACCAATTACTTATCTTGAGTCACCAAATTATCCGGCAATGACAAATCACAAAGAGGAATCTCAAAGCTAATTAAAAGAAAATTCAAAATAACAAATATATGGTACAACATAACAAGATAAAAGGAATAAAACATCACTCCAACAATAATATGACATTGACTGTTTCCTCCCCAGTCCAGGAAGAAAACATGTAATCTATTCCAGACAAAGACAAGCATGATGAAACAGATATAAGAGGATAGAAGAACACATTTTGTACCTCCCTGCCACTATGTCAAAAAGATTGAAAAGAACATGGGAGGCACACATAGACGTTTTTGACCACATGAAGCAATAGGACAGATGAGTGTGGAGTGGTGAATTGCAATTCATGAGATATGTATTACTTTGCATCAGAGGTGGCGTGACTGACCGACCATAAAAAAAGTATTAATAAAATGAGGGGTTGATTCGAGACGATTGAATTGAAAATGACATTGAAGATCACTTGAAAGTAAGGCGGGCGCTCCTACTCTTAACTACACATTGTGGAAGAAGTGAATGGAGAAATTGAGAAGATGAATGACTGTTTATGATTAACACGCCTTTCCAAAAGTGAATGGGAGAGAGAAGTTCAGAAAGAATCACAGCATGTGTGACATTAGTTATGGAGGTTCGAATACTAGTCAGGGAAGAATGAAGGTTTCGTTTTAAAAAATAAACCAATACTGCCTGCTTCTTAAAAATCTGTACATGATATAACATGACTCATAAATGGGGATTGCTAAGTCCAAATCCCGTTTAATCTTGATAAAGTTGATAACATAAAAAGTCCGAAGGAGTTTTATAAAATCTCAAATAAGCTTCTCGGCAAAGAGATCAAAACAAGCCTGCCACACCACACTGACGACAAGCAACTCGCGGACTGCTTTGTACGAGAAAATAACGATACGGAGTGAACTTGACACAGACGAAACAGAAGCAGAATATACCTCTTTTTATGGTGAACCCTTAACATCTTTCAAAGAAATTTCAATAAATGACACAAAGAAAACGATTCTCTCTAGTCCTAGCAAATCATGTAGGCTCGACCCTTTACCAACATCCCTTTTGAAGTGATGAACTTGCACCTTACATCACTGAATTGATTAATCAATCATTAAGGGGGGGAGTTGTTCCAGAAAGCTTCAAGAAAGCATTGATGAAGCCATTGTTGAAGAAAGCGGACTTGACAGTGATAATTTTAAAAACTTTGGGCCTGTATCGAATCTACCATCATTTCCAAAATTCTAGAAAAGATTATACTAAAACAACTTTCTTGTCACGTGAAACATAATAACCTCGATGAGTGCTTTCAATCGGCCTATCGGCAAAATCATAGCACAGAAACAGCATTGATGAGAATCACAAATGACTTGCTGCAATTATTGATCAAGGAAAAACCACCATCCTTAGTCTTCTCGATCTTTCGGTGGCCTTTGACACCATCGACCATGCCATACTACTTCGAAGGCTACAAGTTACTTTCGGCATATCGGGCACTGCTCTAAACTGGTTTGCATCATATCTTACTCAAAGAACTCAATCAGTTTTAATTGGGGAAGTAACTTCGTCAGAGCGTGACCTTCATTTTGGTGTACCTCAAGGATCCGTTTTAGGTCCAGTCATTTTTGTACTTTACACTTCCCCTGTTGTGAGAATCTTAGAGCAACATTCTCTCGCTTACCATATGTACGCCGACGATACCCAGATATATAGCATGTGTTTGCAATTCGATATAGTTTCAAAGATAACTGATTACGAACAATGCATCAACCATGTGATGAGATGGATGTCTGCAAATAGATTAAATTAAATGGCGACAAGACTGAAGCCTTATTCATTGCTAGTTCAAATAATAAGACAGATCCATTTACACTGGCACTGACAATCAACGATAATGACAAAATACAACTCACAACATCAGCAAAAAATCTCGGCATCACCTTAGAGAGTGATCTGTCTATGAACAAACATATTAACAATGTGAGAACAAGTGCTATCTGCATTCTAAGAAATATCAGAACAATCAGACAATTTATTAATAGGGAAACTTGCAACAAATTGGTAACATCTTTGATATTCCCGAAAATGGACTACTGCAATGCACTGTTTGTTGGTCTCACAAAGGACAAAAAAAACAAACTCCAGAAAATACAGAACATGGCAGCCTGCGTTGTACTACAGAAAGACAGAAAAACTGCAGCTCCCGCATTACTACAGCAGCTGCATTGGCTGCCAGTGGGCCAGCGGATTAAATATAAATCTACAACTATCGTTTTCAAATGCCTGGAGGGCTCGACACCAGCATATCTCTCAAACCTCGTTGAACGGTATAACCCACAGCGATCGCTCGATCAACGAACGACCTCAAATTGAAAACACCCCGTTGTCGAGTGAAGGCTGGTGAACGCGCCTTTCAGCATTCTGGTCCAAGGTTGTGGAATTTGTCGATTGAAGACATTCTTATTCCGACAGGCTTTTCTTTGATTATGTGTATAATTAGCGTTGTTCGTGTACTGTGTTAGGGCTTCATGATTAAATTAATCTATGTTATGCGCCCAGAGCCCTCCTGATGAAGGGATGTTTGGCGCACTATAAATCTATACCATTATTATTATTATTATCATTAGCAGTCTGCTGTAGCGTCGGAGAATACTGTGCCCTTGTTTGGACAAGAAGCCCCCACACGGAAATTCTCGATATCAAACCGAGAATCTATGCGCATAATAACAGGATGCCTCAAATCAACACCAACCCCTTGACTCCCAACTATAAGCGCAAAGGTAACACCAGTACTCAGACGAGAAGCAACCCAAAAAGTAGCCCACTTACTGAAAGACTTCACCCTAATTACCCCATTACAAACCATCATACGCTACTACTGTGTACGACTTTCATCGCAGGTTCATGAACGACTTTTGGTCCTTGAATAGCAATTGAGTCAAATTATTGAATCCCTCTACTATTAATTGCCCCAATTGTCATTTCTCTCCACGGGTCTCTGTGCTACAATGCTCTTTTTAAAAATCCCCGTTCTACGGCCTATATAATTCATATAAATTATGCATGTCTATAACAGGGAAATAATTATTGGAATACAGCTACAACGGGGGTGTGAGTTGCAAGTTTATACCTACCTAGTTGAGAAAAACTACATACTCGAGAAATTAACAACACATTTAAGTTATATCAGCGCCAGTAAAAGTAAAAGGAAGAAAATGGGATGGTAAAAAGTTCTAGAACTAGAATTACAATTAAAGCACCCAAGAGAAAGTAAGACAAAGGGGAACTGAGAACAAATAGGGATCAGATGTAGATTCCAAGAGCATACCACCAATGTACTTAGTTTGAGATCACCTAAAAGTCTCATCCGGACACAAGCACAAAATCCAACAAAGAGGAATACACTCAAAAGCTTACATTATAAAGAACATTCAAAATAACAAATATAATGGTAATACATAACAGAGAGATGATTTACAAGGAAAAAAACATCATCTCCCAAAACAATAACTATGCATTTGACTGTTTCCCTCCCAGTCCCAGGAGAAAAACCAAGTAATCTCATTCCAAGACAAAGACAGAAAGCATGTTGGAAAACAGATATAAGGGGATAGAAGACACAGTATGTACCTCCCTGCCCACTATGGGAGGTCAGGAACCCCACCCAGATACTCGAGAAGAAAAGAGGAAGGCACACATAAGTTATAGAGAACCACAAACAAGTTTAGGGAACCGAGATGAGGTGGGAGTGGGTGAATTGCAATTATTGGATTGTATGTACTATTGACATAGAGGTGCGTGACTGACCGATCAACATGTTGAAAAATGTAGGCCTAGTATGTTAATGTTACTCATAGAGTGAGGGGTGTGCATATCGTGACCGATTAGGTAACTATGCCCAATGAGAAGTGAGATGGTGAAGATCACTGTGAAGCCAGAGGCTCGAACTGTGCGCTACGCTACTTTGAAGTAGGCTACCCTTGGTGGATGTCAGCGGCGAAGTTGGAATGGATGGAAAGGAGGAAGATAGAATGAACTGTTTCATTGTTCCAACTCGCCTTGTGTCCAGAATTAAGTGGAAGTGGAAGAGGGAGAGAGTTACAGGAATGGAAGTCACAGTCAGGTCGCCTGATTTGTTTACTTAGGGAGGTAAACAGACTAGATCTGAAATCATCTACTTTGACAGGCCCATTTTTGTCAATTTTCATCTTTTATCTACAAATAAGTGTCATATATCATTTTAAAGCTTGAAATATGATGATTCAGAATTTGTAAAAATTATGAGCAGGAGACGATTATGTAACTTTAAAAAGTATGTCAATCAACGGTGACCCTGATTTACATGGAAATGCAAAATGAAAAGAAATGTTAACAATCTGAAGTGAAAATGACTCAAAATACACGTACACAAGGTCCACTTTTTAAAAATAAATAACAAACAGAATATATTTTGTACTTTGTATAGAAACTAACTTTATTATACAACAAGGGGGATAATTACATGAGACAAATAACGAAAAAACATTTTTTGTAGTATTTTAAACTTTCATTTCAACTTTGAAAAAAAAAATGGGTCCTTGTTTTCAATTGTATTGTCAAAAGGGTGACAATAACCCAGGAATAGGTGTCTGGAGGATCCTCTTTCACAAATCACACACTCTGCTTTGCACATGCGCATAAATAAATTGGCCCGCTATTCCTTGGGAGAACTGCACGGTGAAACTCCCTCTCCTCCAGTACCTGGTATAAAAGTAAAAGCAATATATAAAGACATAGTTGATGACAAAAGCACTGCTTTAAGCATATTTGATATCCACTGCTTTAAACATATTTGATTACTCTCTTGAGAAAATAAGGCTTATAATTGCGCATACGAAAGGTGTTTTTAAGAACAAATACTCACACTTATAACTGTTGTTTGCTACACCACAGAGGTTCAAGTGTGAGGATATGAAATGATGTAGCATATGAATCTAATAAAAAGATATATATAAATAAGTCTAAAATCTGATAACAAATTTTTTTTCTGGTACATTTTGGCAAGTCGTACAGCATTTTTTCCTTTCAACATGTAAATTCAGTACTTAGTTGCTATTACGGATTTTATCCATATCGGTTAGCAAATTCACAGTTGTGGAGTAATATCTCTCAAGCCTGTGTATCTTGTATTGTAGCTTTACAAAATTTCATACTGGATAAAATGCTTTTAGATCAGATGGTCAGATCCCAACGCTGCATCCTCCCTAAAAGCAGAGTGAATGTTGTAGTGACACAAAAATTCTGAGATAAGAGAGGCAATCAATATATTTAATATTAAATGTTTACAAATTCAATTGATTAGCAATTTGTGTTCTTAAACAGCTAGAAATGTTCAGATTTGTACTTACATTGAAATATTCAGCATCTGTTACCAAAGTTTACATTTATGAACTGTATATTCATCACCAATGTCCAAGTTCACATATTTCAGAATTTCTGGTGCCCACGCAGGTGACACCAAACTTTATTTTGCTCAAAAAAACTTTTTCAAAAATTTCAAGCCAAAAATCAAAGTTTAAAACACAAAATCAGAGCAAGATGAATGTCTCCAATCAATTTTCAAACACTTTCTATCATAATTAATGATAAAATAGGATATTGAAATTTGGTGCACGGGCAGAAAATTGAAGACACGAAATCTCCCATACCCCATTATTCACTCTAAAAACAAATAAAAATGTTAATTTTTTTTTGTTTTGTTAATTTTACAAGTTTCCTAGACCTAATTTTAGTCACTTGAACAAATTTGTAGTTAAAAATTTCAAAGCTTGCCTGATATATAGAAATAAGTTTCCTTTGTCACATCGGAGACACGAAAATAACGCGATTACATAATATGCAGGAAATAACTTATAAACAAAGATGGAAATATTTTTTTAAATTTTTAAATCATACAAATTGTAGTTAATACATCTAACTTTTGTTAAAAACAAAACATAAAGTTAACCTTAAATGGAAACTGTTGATTCACTTACCTCATTTGATCCATTATAAAAACGAAAGTAAAACCTTCGTGTCTTCAAAACGCCACTTTCGCTCGGTAAAAAATCCTTAAAAAATATAAAGGAGCAAAATTTCGCCACCATTTTGCTACCACAGCTCCAGGAAGAGTTGATCTATCAAAAACAGCAACTATAATCACCAAATCTCAATTAGATTTTGATTTATTGTGTCGCCCATGCAGAAAATGCTTTTCCTGTCATTATTGTGTTTTCCGCCATAGGGAGGTAACTCGATATTTACTTAGGTCTAGGGAAGTAACTCGATATGTGTTTTTCGTTTTAAAAAAATATTCACCTCAATACTGCTCTGCTTCCCTTAAAATTCTGTATGCATGGATATAACAGGACTCAGTTACAATGGGGATTTTTTGCTAGTCCCAATATCCCCGTTGTATCCAGGTTCTACCGTATTTGAACGTGAGGACCCCGCTTTCACCTTCCATTTCTTTCTCTTTTGTGCAATGATACACTGTCTTTTTAAATTTTATTTTCATATCCCTCTTTATCTTTGGGATAAGATAGCTCCCCCTTCTCGTGGGTAGAAGACTTTGGATTAGAAAACTTCCCCATTATTATGTCCAGGTCGCAATCAAGGACCAATATGTTTGATAAAACAATAGGTGATGTATACGGATTGAAATTACAAGAAAGAAAGAAATTGTCTTTAACATAGTCCAATGAAATACAACAAAACAATATCACAACTAAATTATAATTATAGTAATCCAAAAAAAGGAATAATAAATGTTGAAAATTTTAAAAATCACAAAACACGTCTGGCCTGCTAAGAGCTGAACATGAACTGGCGAGTCACGTGATTATTTTCAATTGTTCCCAATTCCGGAATTGGTATACGAGATGGAGTGTACAGTTTCCTCAAACGTTTTGCATGTAGCAAGGAGTTCAAGGAAACCGTGCTGGAGTGTATTTATTAAATTGATATCTTTTTTTCTCTCCTTTATATTAAAATTAAAAAAATTCTGGTTACCAACAGAAGAGTACAGAATTTCCGTACCGATTGCCAGACATAGAAACCTGATCTTAAGTTTTGAAAATTTGTAAAATACATGGCAACTAGATTAAAAAAAAAAACACCACTAAAAGTTAGATTTCACAATTCAAAATAAGTATTTATTCTATTTTCTTTTGTTCATAAATAATAATGTACTTTAAGCACGTGAGACAAACATGAAAGGTTTGACAAATATACATATGGAATCAAACAACCTCAAAATATATCAATATCAACTTTCACAAAGTCATATTTAATGAGACTATTATATATGACGACTTTGCTACATTGCATGACTCAATGTCTTTATCATGGACATTTACATATTTATATATATACAAAATTTGCTCATGCCACTGCATCATAGCTCACAATAATATATTGTCATAACAAAACAAGCACAATAAACATTGAGGATTAGGACTAATTTAAAAAATACAAGGGGGATGATACAATTTCCAATAAAAAGGTCCAATCATGCTTAGAACACGCCATCAGTCCACAAATAAAAATTTCTTTACATTCTCCACTAAACACATCCAATCATAAATATCATACAAAAAAATGTACACTCCAAATTCTATCATCGTTATAAGGTCTGATATTGTCCAAGAAAGATAAAACATTTCCCACATATCAATTACCATATTTATCCTTTATTCCTATGTTATTGAATGATAGAAGCGATAACCATAAATTAAAATCACACAATGACTTCTTGCTCCTAAAGCCATTACTTACTTTGATAAATTATTACATAAAGAAATTGTGAATGCTATTGAGATGTATGCACTTTAGTATACCGAACTATTGACCACCCAACAATAAGATTCTTGAAAAATGATAGAATTAGCCATCCAACATTTACTCAATAACACAAATGATAATAATAATGCTGAAAACTTATATAGCGCTATAACTCCGAGACACCAGACTCTAAGCGCTTAAATTACAAATTACTTTGGCTGAAACATACTCATTCACACACACAAGCACACACACACACACACACACACACAATACAACACACAACACAAACCAAACCTATCTTGCTTCTCATACCATCTACTAAAATCGAAACAAATATGTTTTAAGCGAACGTGACTTTACAATGAAGATATATCTTTTCTCTCTACATTCTTATATTGAAGTGTAATGACACAGTCAACGAGAAAGCTGCTTTTAGCACAAATCCATTTTGGCAACTGAAACCTTTGATAAGGTATAACGTTGACGTCTCATAAATGGACACTCTGGCAGTGAGAATGACTTGAAATCTCAGATGAATTATCCTGAGAAGTAAAAGAAAATTTGATTAAAATAAAATTTAACAACAATCTGGAACAAAAGAAAATAACCTGACATAATGAAACAATTGGTGCTTCTTTATCGGTATCTGTTTCTGTTGTACAGTTGCTGACTTGCCTACAGAGACAACAATCAGGGAAAACCTGGGACTAAAATGAAGACTAGATGTATTGGTGGTGATAGCGGTGATTTTCTTCCTCTTGTAATAATAAAAGTCAGGAAAATAGATAGTAATTAAGGAATGAGAACAAATACCGGGAGAGTTGGCAGGTCTGCTGTTGCTGTAATCTTAACACAAAACTATTTCACTCCATAAATATGATTTCCTTCAACTTTTTTTCACTTTCAATGTCTGTGATGTCTTACTAAGCACATGATGTGTACACTCCAATTTCCTTGCCCCTGCTTATGCCATGCAGGCTGACATTTTCTTTCTTCTGTGAGAAATAAAATTTAAATTCCAAATACTTGAATGAGCATCTGATCCACTCAGAAATTAATTGTATAAACCATGGATGAAAGTTCTCAGGGATCAATTTGCCTGAAGGAGATGCCAATTTCAAACAAGTACCCACCAACTATGACCTAAATGATCTAAAAATAATAGTGAAAATGAGAACGAACATATGGTGGTACAAACACAGTAAACAATTGAAAACCCCCCATCAGCACCTCAATTCTCTCAGACACAATAATATTACTTTTTGCTATGTCTAATAACTTGCTCGCATATGGGGCAGTGTGGCTCAGTGGTATGGACTTTGCTTCTCACACAAAAGGTACAGTCCCTGCCACCTTTAAGCAGTCATCGGGAGGAGGCTTAGCATGCTTAATGCTTTATCAGTTAGTCATGATTGCAAAACACAACGCAATAATGCTGCATCGTTACCCGTTGTAGTGGTGTTTGTTTGGGTCTTTTCCCCCTTTACTTTTATCTATATTTATCATAACAATTCATCAGGTAAAAATGGAATAATTTGTCATATGGGAGAATGTTGGTGTTAAGGAGGGTTCTTCTTATTTTGGTGAAAAGGATTCAGTAATTGAGCTTTGATTGCAGCCAGCATTAAGGCATAATTGTACGAAATTGTACTCTCCCTTTGTTGTTTTGTGTGCCCGTGTGTGTATGTCTGAGTGTTTGTTGTGTGTGCATATGTGTCTACCTTCCTCTTTATCCCACACTTGCCCTCTTTCCACCTCTCTGTCACACACTTACAGCTGTAGTGACTCGAGTAAAGAGTCATGAAAAGGAATTATAACAATTAACAACAGAATCAGATGCGGTCTTGTAATAAAGCGTGCCTGAAGCCGGAGTTACTGTGTTTAAATACTTGTAGTTTATATAGCAAAAATTTGGTAAGAGACAAACATGCTTGAATCTGAAATGCGCTTAATGATGGCATGGCTTGTGCCAAGTATGACAACCTGCCGCACTGTGTGGCCTTGAGCAAATCAACTCACCCTAGCTCACTTTGTACTTTGTAGCATTGCACTGCGGCTGATGGCTGGGTTATTCCAGTCTTCCCTTGGAATAGACCCTAAAGACAAATTTCTCCTTGGGGAAAATAAATTATATTTTGAATTTATCAACCTTGTGACATATTAACTAATCCTTTGTCAAAATATTTCATGGGATTACCGGTAAGTTTTTCATTTAATATACTTACAGCTTGTATCTTTGTCTTTTTTCTGCTTGCCTTCTGATCTGAGAAAAAAAAAGAAAAAAAAAAAGAAAGAAAATTCATAAAATTATCCAGCTTTACAATTTTCATCTTGTAATTCAAATACTGCTAAATGAGAGAGTTTGCTTGGTCACCTTGACATAGACTAGAAAGCATATCTGATCTTAATTATGGAACTTCACAAATTTCAAGTTGATAAAATATAGTCCTATATGAAATTATTTTATAGTTATGTCACTGTGTTTTGTAAAATTATAAACCTCTTTGAATAACAGGCACTGATCTTAAACAGATCTCAGAAAAGACTGGTAACAACCATATTTTTATCTTCTTCAGACATAACAAACTTCTTAAGTACTCCTTGCAATATATAAACAGTGTAACCTATATTCAATTGTCCTATTTCAACAACACTGTCAGCGCACAGGAATTAATTTCAAATTTTGTATAATCGATCACATAAAATATACTCACTTGCTTTTGGTTTTGCTTTTGATAGCCTTTTTGTGCTTTGACGTAGCCGACTTGACAATTTTTCCACTAGAACTGGTATTAGCTGGAATAGCTCCTCCATTACTCACAGAGTTATCAACAGGAGAGTTCTGACCATTGGTCTGATGGGCTGGTGTAGTTGTGTTGGATTCTGGACTGTCTGGCTCACCTGAATAAATACATGCATGTTAATGATTTCTCATCTTTTCTTCAAAGCAATACATTTTAAAGACAGTTATAATTTGCTTACACAGTGAAAAGAACACTGCTTATCAATTTTAGAACAAATTTATATTCACTTCTCCCCTGTGATAATACTCTCACAAACTCATGAACATTTAGGTTAAACTCCATACAATCACAAAGCCAAAAAGAATTGCTTCCATTCTGTCATCAATATAGCCTAAAGACGGAAACAAAAGTGATTCTCAAATCCTTGATGTAATAAAATCCATTCAGAATCCGAATGAACTGTTGCCTGTCATCTGCATTTTTTTTGCCAAATTGGGACCTAAAATTTGCCATATTTTGCCCAAAATTTGCCAAAAAGACCAAAATTTGCAGAGGAGAACTAAGCATTTCAGTAAAAATTAACACGCGATACAGAAAAAAAAAATATATAAAAGACAATTTATTACATTTAAGGAGGCTACATTTATTACAAAGTTGTTACAAAGATTTTAAAGGATCATTATCCGTAGAGAGTAGCTTCCCTCGGTTTGGGCCCAGGCAAAGCTGCAACATTTCTCAAGTTTCGCACTTTTTCTTCTTCGTTATTTTGTTTTCGCTTCTTTTTCCCCCCAAAATTTGCCACGCAATTTGCCAATTTTCCCAAAATTTGCCAATTTTGGGAAATTTGCCAAAATTTGCGGATCGCCAGATATTTGCGGCCGCAAAAAATGCAGATGACAGTGTTGAATGAACTTAAGATCAACAAGAAAATAATCAGACAAGCATTGAAAGTGAAAAAAGGACATTTTAAAAAGAAGGGGGAAGGGAGAGACAATATTAAGTCAAAACATAAATTGAGTTAAACTTTTCACAATGATCACTATCTTTCAATAGGTATGTGTATTGCATCTTAAAATAAAATAATAAACAAGCAGTAATGTCTAAATGTTTGATAGAGACAAGATGGATACCAATAAAAAATTACAAGCCCCACTTTAAAACCAGATTTCTCTCAGCTTCATTGGTTTTTAAGCCATCCAGCATGAAATTATCCTATTCTATTATTTTGATAGCAACAAACGCGAAAAAGCATGATAATTAGGAGAGATTGAGCTAAAATTTAAAAAAATTAAATATGAATATTTCCCAATATACCCACCCAAACCTTGACTACGAAACAATCACTACATACTACTGTTGTCTTAGAGTATGGCAGACAATGATGATGACAATATAGGGGGAGTACTCAAACCTAGCCAAGATAGAGAAAATAATAGAGGCACCTCCTAGGAATTAAGAGATATTCAGACAATATTCACAATGTACAAGTAGTGCAGCTGGTGAATAAAACCTTCCCACACCAATCAACAGAGACATGAATGAAACAAACCCATTCATTTCATATTTCTTAAATCAGTAACAGATGTGTATTTAAGAACTATTATTGTAGGGCTACTTGCAGAGTATATATATATATTCCTGTACTACAATAAGTATGATGTCTTCACTCCTTTACCATATTCGTGGGAACTTTTAATGATAAAACTGTAGAATCAGTGTAGTAAAGTGTTCCATGGTCAGTGGGAGTCCAGGAAATGATTACGACATTGTTTACATTGTGTAACTGGTCCAAATTCATCACCCACGATAGCCTGGACATCTCATAGACTGCTAGATATTCCCAGTGAAATTTGATACCCCACCCCTACACTTGTTACATATTTGTTGAACTGAATTAACATTAGTGCAACAGAAAGTTTGTACTATGTACTATTGTGAATAATAATAAACTGCAACGTCTGATTGTTGTTGTTGGGATTCCAGAAACATTTGATTTAAGAGATAAATGTAGTGAAAATGTGAGTCTACTTTGCTGTCTTCCTGAGAGAGAAATATACTGATGATATGTATGATATTTAGTCCACTGTGTGAGGGGGATTTCAATCTTTAACATGAGTGATATAGGTTTACATTTAAGATAGTTGTCACTTGGCTATGCCATTATTTATCAGACCATTTAGACTACTCGCTTCACTGACTGTAGGCACGTGCCATACCAGAGCGCAGGTAAAGAGAAGGAGAGTAGTGACCTCTTGACCTAGCATCTCAACTAAGTGATCCGCTGGTAAACCACTGATAATGGACAATCAACCAATTTTTCTGGTCCTGCAGTGTTGGCTTTATCAGGAATCCATTGTATAAAATATAATTTGTAAATATCTTGGGATCACTGCATTGTACATTTATGACTTAAATCTAAATTAATTCTCAGCTGCTCTGTATTGGAGGATTCCTCCTATTTAACTGGTAATCGCTGATGGTGTACATTGTTGATGACATCATGCACCCATTACTTTGCTGCATAAAATATGTCACTTACGTTTTTCTGTTGGGTCTGTTACACCTGCAACAGCCTGAAATAAATTACAAAATTAATAAATCGAAAGAAAGAAAAAAAAAAGAAAAAAAGAGTGAGTGAGTGAGTGAGAGAGAGAGAGAGAGAGAGAGAGAGAGAGAGAGAGAGAGAGAGAGAGAGAGAGAGAGAGAGAGAGAGAGAGAGAGAGAGAGAGAGAGAGAGAGAGAGATTTGGTAAACATGACACAAAAATTTAAGAATACTTCGTAAAATCATTCTAGCTTTAACTCACTCAATCCTAGAGATTTTTGCTGTTTTTCAAAATTGGAAAAAATGTATTAAAAATGAGCATGCAGATAGATAGTTTTATTCAACTATCATTAACCTGTAAAAACTAAAAACATTAGCTTTGATACTACACCTATAAAATGTAATAAATATGCATGGGGTAAAAGTAACTCAGGTAAACTACGGGTATAGTCGGTGTTAGGGTTTAGTGAGTTAACAATACATTGTAAAACAGCATGCATCAATGACATACCTCGACATAAAACACAATATAGACAATTTGAAAGTAGAAAAATTTACGAAACGGAAGTCTTGAAAACAATAAATTTTAAAAAATAATATATAATTAAAATATCTTACTGCAGCAGATGTAACAGATGATTTTGAAAACAAACGATCTGCTTCCTTGAATTTTCTGTTTCTTTTGTCTGCCTTACTGTTTGTATTTCTGTTGAGGACATTATTGAGGACACTAGTTTAATACATTTCGTGAGCAAATTCTTTGAAATAATCACTCATCAGGACAACAACCTTTGAAAGTGAATGGTAGCAAAGCTTTCAACAATCAAAAAACAAAAACAAAAAAGGCTGTAATTTAAGACTTGGCTTTATTTACTTTACTTTGACTCAAATACCATGTCTCTATTAGTTTAAAATAAAAGATAATAAATACAAAATTAATATTCATTCACAAATCTATCCATTCACTTTCAAAAGAAAGATAAAATGTGTAAAATCAATTGTTGGATGTGAACACTGACGGTCTTCACTTATCCAAATTTCTTTAGTTTATTTAAATTGACAACAGCTCCACTAGCAAGTAAAATGAAATTGCAAATATCAGTTACCCCTAAAGATCTTTATCAAATAAAAAACAAAAAACCAACAACATAATATGAATTATACCAGTTCTCATCCCCAACCCATAGATGACAATCTCTGATTTTATCGATACTCAAGTCTATGGAAAATCTACAATATGCAAATCATTAAAGACCAATTTCACATACACTCAAACCTCTTTATACTGCCTCCGGTTATACCACCAACTTTTTGCATGGAACAAATTGTTTATCTATATAAAAATGCCAAAAATATTGCATAACGCCATTCGCCAACCCAACAGACCTGCCAACCTTCCCAGGATGAAAAGTGTATTCTATGACCCTAAAAGTGTATTTTTTAGCAGTAAAGTGTATTTTGTCCGCGTGAGCAGGAAAAAAAGTGCGCATTATACCTACACAAATTTATATAAAAGCTAACACCAAACCCAAATCAAAACAAACTCTGATCTTCATCATTCAAGCAATCTCTAGTGATTACAAAATTATCGATTTATCAAGAAACTCAATGACCATTTTAAATTAGCATAAGGCTTAGACATTGCAATATCTAAGGAAATTGCTTTCGAAACACTCAAAGAAATGACCAAAAGGCCCCAAACATGTACGTAGTATTGATGCTAGTGTCAGTGGAAGAAGTGGTGGTTGTTGTAGCTATGGTGCTCTAGTGGTGGTGGTGATGATGATGAAACTGTTGGTTGATGTGGTGGTAGAAGTGATGTGGTAGTGGTTGTGGCACTGACAATGCTGTGATGGCGGTTGTAGAAGTGGTGATGCCATGACGGTGGTGGTAAGAGATGATGATGTGGGGATGATGCTGATGTACCAAATGAACTTGTGATGGTGATATCTGCTAGCCCAGTAAATCAGTTATGAGTAAGTTTTGAGATATAATATTTGGGAGAGTGGTCTTCAATTCAATACATGACATTTTGCAACAGTGGCAAGATATTTCCATATATGTTATCTAATGATCCATCTCTCAGTTGGTGTACGAAACAACACGTGTGTATCAATGCACCATCAATATCATTCACATCACATATCTTTTAAAAAATCGTATCCGCGTATTTGGGGTCCAAAAATCTTACTAAAATACGATTAATCGTACTGGTTGTGCAGGTCTGACCCAATGACAAAAACGCTTTATATATAAAAATAATGAAAAAAATACTTGTTATACTACCAATGCAAATTAACAACATTATCTACCAAGTTACTGATCACAACGAAAAAAAAAAATAATCTGCTAGATTCTATTCATTTTGATGTTTAAAATTTTTGTTTTGTATTTTTTTTTGGTATTATAGCTGTTGGACCTAGTTATATTAAAAGCATGATTTCTAATTAGAGTTCAGATAGTGATTCCAAATACTAGTTAGTCCCGTTCAACATTGACCAAATCCATTATCGACCAATAGAAGCTTAAAATAGTCACACGAAAATAAAACACTATTAAGTTCATTGCGTCAGGATTTATCCTGTTTCTTGCAATGTTAAAAAACAGTTGCAAACTTTAGAAAGGACACTAGTCTATTACAAATTAATCTCTTCCAGATTTAAAAGACCCAGCTACATAATCACTGCTGGGTGGACAAGGGAGGGTGTGAGTCAGGAAAATAAACCTTGATTGCACCTGGCATTGATACTGGCCCCTTTATGAGGTGAATACTCTACCACTGAACAATCAGGACCCCAAACAATTATCTCAATTGAAATCAGAAGTTGACAATGCAAACACGCAAGATTGTTAAACTAGTTATTTGGGTCCTTTCGGTTTGCAACTTTAAGTTCTAAATTCGGCTCCCTGTGAATTTTTTAGGTATTCAATTAATCTTAAATATGAGATGAAATTATATACTCTAAATAAACAAGCATTTTTTGTCTAGAAAATAACTTTTTCATAACTAGTTTCTGATTGACTACCACCGGATCATTGAGGAAAGCATTTTGATTTTAATCATGACTGGATTCTCAAATTTCGGATTGTTATTTCAAAAGCATTATGAAATATGTCATATTTTAAAATAGCAATTGTTAAGGAAAAGCATGAGCTATTTATACAGTGAAACCTCATTATACCATGTTTGGGACCAAGGCAAAATTGGCAGTATAGCGAGTGTGGCAGAATATGTGCCATAAAATCAAGTAAAAGTGCATTCCTTGATGTCCAGATAAAATAAATGTTAACATTTTTTGACTTACAGTTTGCACCTTTTATCACCAAAATCCTATTTAAATAAATATCTTAAAACCATAACCTAGGAATAGAGTGATTCTCTCCATAAGTGACGATGCAAATCATTAATATTATGAGCTACATTGAAGTAGAGAGCAGGAAATTCCAAAATAATGGGAAAAATCCACCTATGTTAAAAAAATAAAATATATATATATATATTAAAAAAAAAAAACAAAAAAAACCAACTTTGTATTGGTGAGGTATCTGTCCCATCCTTTGATGATATTGCCATAAAGTTGTGTATCCTCCAAATAGCTGCCTTCAAAAGCATAGATCTGTCTTTCTAGATTATGAAGAGTGTCCTGAAATTAGAAGATAAAATCTCTCATAATCCAAATTTATAGAGTGCAACCTCTATATAACTAGACTTTGGTAAACGTCCATTTGGCACTCCAGCAGTGAGCTGATAAATGTCCTAGTGGCTGTGACCCGATTTTTTTTGGTCTCAGGAAAAGTTCCATAGATTTTTTGTTTATGATGAGATGATTTTAATGATTTACGTCTTATTTTCTTCAGGAGGAATTACTCTATCGTTTGGTGTTGTTTATGTTTAAATCAATGCCAATTTAGTATATCATTTGATCGTGGATAAAATAGGGTATAATTTTGCTTTGAATAAATAAAAAATTAGAAATTTGTAATCAAAGTTTCAGTGGTGGCATGTGATTTAACATCTTAACTTTTTAATAAAATTAAATTCAGGGCAATGCTGTATACTGCATCCATGAATTCGTTCTAGCAAAATCCATACTCAAATCTCAGCGGCAAATCCAAATGGTGATTACTACCGGAAATCCAACAGTTTCAAGTCACAAAGTCTGTCAGTAAATAACAAAGGCAAATAGAAGTAGATACACTAACATAACTTTTCTTCTCTGCTTATCTGATTTTCACAATTTTGTATCATTAGAATCGTGTTGAAAAACACTTTATAATGATATGGGTTTCATTGAGCTCAATCCCATTTGAATCTTCCTTTTTTTTTTAAAAAACCAAAATACCGATTATAACCGGAAAAAAAGGAAAGAAAAGAAAAGAAAAGAAAAGAAAAAAAAAAAAAAGAGGGGGGGGGGGGGGGGGGGGGGAAAGAGAGAGAGAAAGGAAGAAATGACAGAGAAACACACACACAGAGAGTGAGGAAAAAATGGCTGTCAGGTTTTCGTTATTCCCAGACACATGCAACAAGTTGGCAGAAAGATTTTAAGCAAAATGCCAAACTAGGCGTGAAAAATACCAAATATTCTGAAAAGAAGGCCAGTGGTTATTTGTGTCCCAACATCAAGTCATATTTAACACAAGATGAAAGTAAATAGTGATCAAATGTCAAATCCAGCTTTTTTTTTAAAAAAGCAAATTGATCAATGAAATTTCTATTGTCACTCTGAACTGAAAATTCAAACTGGCAATTCGCCTTTTTTTTTCAACCAGGAAGAAAGTTGTTAATCATCAAATCTGTTCATAGTCCACCAACTATCAAAATTTTCACTACCTACCTACCTGTTAACTTTATTGATCATCTTTTGTTTCTATAATTTGTTCATTCTGGCCACAATTTTGGGAATATTGATGATGGCCGGGAATATGTTTATTTCGCGGACAAATTCCTAGGCTAAGGTGTTGTTCGCCCAAAGCCCAAAACCGACAACACCTGTTATTTTCCTGTCTTCTTCACACAAGGCAATATAATTTATTATCACACGTCCACAAAACTAGATCCAACAACATATTCGAATCAGAGATGAAAATAACTATCAAAACAAGAAAGCAAAGATGGGAAAATGTCATATATGAATTTTAAGGTACATCGATAGTGGTGTGGATAGACAGCTCAGTGGGTTAGACCACCTTTCATTACGCTCCATTTAGCTGCAGATTCTAATCCAATCGCTCTCCCCCCCCCCCCTTTTTTTTGTTTTGAACAAGTCTATTCTTTTCTCCTTTTTTTTGTTTGGCCTAGTTCCGTTTCTGAACATGAATTTCTTTTTGAATCCACAACGTCGATTCTGACAAGCCTTCCAGGGCAGACGACTTAACCATTTGGCCATGACACCCACTTGAAAGTCAACGCATATTGTGTATATGTAGTAACGACTGATTTATTGTTGGTTAATTTATTTATGTTTTTATAGATATTTTATTAACTTTACTTATTTCTATGTGCACTTTGAAACATTCCATAGTCTGGAATGTGGATAAATGTTTAAAAGAACAGAGTTTCAAAAGTGTGTCTGGGAATAACGAAAATAGGTAATAACCAATATTTGTTATTGGCAGACCCTGTCTGGGAATAATCACAGCGGGGGGAAAAAATGGCACAGAGAGGGAAAAGAGAAAATGTGAGTGTGTGTGAGCGAGCGAGAGAGAGAGAGAATGAAAAAGAAGAGAAAAGGAGAGTATTAATATTAATATTAATAACATCACTCCGTGGCAATATATCACTTCATGACAGTAAAGGTAATCAAGACAGTTAAAAGTTGAACGTACACATGCAATGAGTAGTTGATGAACTGACATGGTCCTTATTCTTGGCTAGGCACTTTGATAAAATTTTCAAACTCAAAATATCTTAATTTGACCCAGTCAGGGGGATGGGACTTGAAAAAACATAAATTTGATACCTTATTTGTTTCTTTACGACTAACGGTTCCAGAGTTATTGATATTTTTCTGTTGAAATTTTTTGTCAATTTTATAGAGAGAATCTGTGATCTCACTGCTGCCTCAAAACCAGCATCTCGCGGCTATCGGGAAATATTGAGTTTTGCAGTCAACATGGCCCACTTATTGTTTTCAGTAATTTTGTTTCAATTAAAAAATAAATGGCAAGTGTTAGGTATCCTTTTAAAGGTCAGAAAATAAGCTTTAATTTCATATACAGTGGAACCTCCTGATAATGACCTGCCACGGGACCAAGTTTTTATGTCGTTATTTAGGTTTCCAAGATGGCGGACAAAGTGGGCGTGGTAAGGCCCGCGGGACCAGTATTTATTAACATTGACAAAATATTGTAGTGTATTCCTCTTAGAGGGTTCTTGTGCGTGTGTCTGGATGAGACTTTTAGGTGATCTGAACTGAGTACACTGATAGTGTGCTCCTGGAATCTACATCTGTTCCCTATTTAAACCATTCCCCTTTGTCTTAATTTTTCTTATTTCATTTCAATTATAAATCTAGAATGTTTTTTACTATCCAATTTTCTTCCTTTTTACTGACGCTGATATGACATAGATGTGTCACAAGCCCTGTAAAACCCTTTAAAACAAACAAAAACAGGTAATTCGGACGCTGCGAGTTAGATAAAATTCCTCCTCCTCCCAAAAAAACACTATTACTACTATTATTATTATTACTACTACTTCTATCACCACATAATATTATTAATGCATATCAGTATCAGCCAAGATTCGTCAAAAAAAGCTGCGTTCTCATTGGTTTCAAAAGCTGCATTCTCATTGGTACCAAAAGCTGCGTTCTCATTGGTTCAAGCAGGAATCGTTTTTATAAACTTTGAATACTCATACTCGGTATTTTTAGTATCAGATATCTATGAAAACTGCCGAAAATCGCCAAAATGATGTCGTTATTCTGAGGTTTTATCAAAAAAAGCGTCGTTACTGATCTTAAATAGAAAAAAAATCGGGACCAGGAGTCAATGTCGTTATCAGGAGGTTGTCACTATTCGGAGGTGTCGTAATCGGGAGGTTCCACTGTAAATCATTTTCATGTATGAAAAGTATGTTTTTTTTTTTTTAGGATAAATGAAAATGGAAAAAAATATGAGATTTTTGTCCTAAAAAGTGGGGTTGATGGCGGGTAAAATAAAACAATGAGCGAGTGTATCAATTTTTATGGAATTTGGCAGAGATGATCTTCAATTAATTGTCTATCGATGTATGAAGTATAATTAAAATGTATCCATAATTTAAAGGTCTTATAATTCAAAAATTGATAAATTTTTATTTCATTCACTTTCTTAGAAATACAAACAGGAATTAAGAATGAATACATTTAGAAAGCTTGTTTTGTGCCCTTTAAAATGAAAAAAAATTAAATGATACCAAAATTAAGGCTGCGGTTATTCAGAGTCGACTCTGAATAACTGTCTACGGTTATTCAGAGTCGACTCTGAATAACTGTCTAAGGTTATTCAGAGTCGACTTTGAATAACTGTCTACGGTTATTCAGAGTCGGGGAGTCCACTCTGAATAACTGTAGACAGTTGACTCTGAATAACAGTCTACAGTTATTCAGAGTCGGGGAGTCGACTCTGAATAACTGTAGACAGTTATGAGTGATGAACTTCCAGTTACCAACCACACGGTTTTTCTGTTTTTTTTTCTTCTCTTCCACCTCTGTTTAACCCTACGGGAAAAAAATCGTTTTACTTTTTGGTATTTTCTTGTCTCTTCTGTCATGGCATTTTTTTTTTGCATCGGTGATTTGCATTGCGGCCGCAAAATTTGCAATTTTTTGCAAATTGTCGAGATTTTTGAAAAAAAAAAAGAAAAAAAAAAAGAAAAACAAAAAAAAAAAAGAAATATTTTTTAAAATATCATGGGGAACAGTGATGATAATCTTCCGCGGATTTCTGGGATTTTAGGATTTGTTCATAAATGTTCCGTTGTTTTTTGTCATGTCAAACATTTTCTGCTCAGTGGTAGATCAGGGGGAAAAAACAATAATATGCCTTCTATCATTTTTTGACACCTCTGCTCAGTTGCATGAATTTTGGTGACACTCCTTTATTTATGACGTTAGTCTAGACACGCTGGCGCCAAATGTCAAAGGCAGCACAAGACACATGGTGGCCATGAATGAGAAGATGATCGAAAGGGAAGGGGATGGAGCAAATGGGTGTAAATATTTGTGTACTTTTTAGCTGTAACATGATAATACATTCATTTGACGATTTTATAAGGTTTATAAGCGTGTCTTTGTTTTTTCTTCCTTTTTAAGTTTTGTTTTGTTTCTGTTTGATTGTTCTGAATTTGTTAATAGAATTCATTACAACTTGTGTCTAATTATAAAATTTTTTTTAAAAAAATCAATTAATTAATTTCTCTCTCTCTCTCTCTCTCAGCCACCTTTCTATCTTCATATTATGTTTATAGATATCATTTGGTAACAGAGAGATAATAACTTAGGCTGATCGATTTAAGAAATGATTGTTTATAAGCTAATTTAAATTTGCTTTGTTGATGGAATATATGTTTTGCAATTGATTAAAGATTCTTATTTATAAGCGACTGAAGTTGAAAAATCGCAAAGTTTTAAGAATTTGGCACTAAAATTGCCAAAGTCACAAAATAACCGTAGTAAACTGGTATCAAATTGAAAGAAACTCATCTCGCAAGAACTCAACTCATAATTCGATAGGCTACTCAGCTCTAAATATCTGTAAACATGGTTATCCAGGGTCGACTCTGAATAACCATCTACAGTTATCCAGAGTCGACTCTGAATAACTGCCTACAGTTATCCAGAGTCGACTCTGAATAACTGCCTACAGTTATCCAGAGTCGACTCTGAATAACCACTTAGATAGGCACTTTGATAAAATTTTCAAACTCAAAATATCTTGATTTGACTCAGTCAGGTGGATGGGACTTGAAAAAAACAAAAAATTTGATGCCTTATTTGTTTCTCTACGACCTACGGTTCCAGAGTTATTTATATTTTTCTATTGAAATTTTTTGTCAATTTTACAGAGAGAATCTGTGATCTCACTGCTGCCTCAAAACCAGCATCTCGCGGCGATTGGGAAATTTTGAGTTTTACAGTCAACATGGCCCACTTATTGTTTTCAGTAATTTTGTTTCAATTAAAAAATAAATGACAAGTGTTAGGTATCATTTTAATGGTCAGAAAATAAGCTTTATTTTCATATAAATCATTTTTATGGATGGAAAGTATGGAAAAAGTTAAGGATAAATGAAAAGTGGAAAAAATATGGGTTTTTTGTCCCAAAAAGTGGGGTTGATGGCGAAAAAAATAAAATAATGAGCGAGTGTATCAATTTTGATGAAATTTGGCAGAGATATTCTTCAATTAATTGTCTATCGATGTATGAAGTATAATTAAAATGTATCCATAATTTAAAAAGTTCTTATAATTCAAAAATTTATAAATTTTTATTACATAAGCTTTCTGAGAAGAAATACAATCAGGAATTAAGAATGAAATACACCGTTAGAAAGCTTGTTTTGTGCCCTTTATAATGATACCAAAGTTAGTCACATAGATTCACAAATAACGCCATGGTGACCAAAACAGTAAAGGGTCAAAAATAAAGTTCCAAAAAACGAGTTTCACCTTACAGTGAGCCTATCGGCGGCCACTGGACTGGAGTTATCAAAGTGCCTAACTTTGAAAATTAAACACTATTACTATTATAAATAGTAATAACGCCATGGTGACCAAAAAAGTTAAGGGCCAAAAATAAAGTTCCAAAAAACGACTTTCACCTTACAGTGAGCCTATCGGCGGCCACTGGACTGGAGTTATCAAACTTTGAATCAAAGTCAATGTGCCTATCTTGTTGGCATTGGCCATTGGCAATTGTTGACGATTTTTTGACAATTGTCAAGATCCTTGGCAATTGACACCACCTAATGTTATTATTATGTCCCTGAGGTAGAGATTAATGGATATTCTGATTTCAGTATTTCCATGTAAACAATAAAAGGAAAGCCAAAGTCAAACAAACAAAAATATAAAACCAAAGTCAAAACAAAACAAAAATAAAAACCCAACTGCAAAAAAACAGGAAACAACTTAAATATTGGAGAATGCTTAAACGGTTGATTTCCATATGCAGTGGAAAAATATGAAAGATAGCTTCAATAAATATTCTTAAACAAGTTACCGCTATTTCTGCTCTTCTTCGCACCAACTCGGCTAATTCAGCTCGAGTATCAGTATGAGAATGCGATTTCGCCGCCATTTTCTTCATACTTCATAATGATGAAAGTGAAAGACTATTAGTTCCGGTGAAAGTGCCGATTATATTTCGGTATTTAATTTTGTTGTTGTTGTTGCTCCCTTATCGTATGTCATAATACAATGTTGTAGATTATAATATCTATCATACAAGGTTTCTTAAAATGTATCATGAAATGTATAAAAATAAGTATAACTTTTCTGTACTCAAAGTCATATTCATTCTCGCATATATCTCGGACAGAGGTCTCTTTTTTTCTTTTAAGCAGGTTAGATCTTCATGCAATCACAAAATAAGAAGATTTAGATTTTGTGGGAATGTTTCTCAAAATTGTACATGTGATCTAAGATTATTGATAAAAGAAAGAAATACATCAAACTTTTCGGATATTTAGATATACAATGACAGAATTATAGAAATCATATCATGAATAAGTTCAGTGAGCCATTAGCAACAATAATACCGGAAGTACTACTCGCTTACCTTGACAACGGCGCCATGTCGAGTGTCAAGATGTAAATTTAATCGAGTGCTCAAAGTTTTTATCTTTGTAGTTCAAATATAATAACATTTGGTAAGCAATTTACAGCTATTGTGTTTGAACGAAAATTGTTATTCAATTAAAATCATTTTAATCCATAATCAGTCATTTTACTGGCTCTATAAGTATAAGATATATGGGGCTGAGTAACTCTCTAGTAATAGAGTCTAGGTCCAGGTAATAGGTATCTAATACTAACGAAATAGTGCTAATAGTAGTTGTCTTTAGTTTAGTGAAGTAAAAAGTAAAAGTTGTAGATGTATATTCACGAGCCAAGAGACCTTCCGAAAGCTCCTCGTTCTAGCATTTCTTTCAATTTGTCACCGTGGACCTTTTGTCAGACGTTGATAATAGTTTATTTTTATTCAATTTGTGATAGATTTGTGAAAGTTTAAAATTTCCTAATTTGACCATTATTTTGATTCTCGGCCTCCGTTTTGATTTGTGAAGTATTGAAAGGTAGTGCAAATCAGTCCTTGGGTCTTTTTATTCTATTAGGGTTAGTTCGAGGTCGGAGGATTTTTTTTTTCTATTAGGGTTAGTTATACGTCTAAGTAAAGGTGCTAGGGTGTTTGTTTTTTTCTATTAGGGTTAGTTAACACTACTAGGTTGTATTTTTTCTTAGGATTAGTAGAGGCAATATTTGTGTTTTTTCTCTTAGCACAAGGAACTTTTGGAAGGCCTCCCCACGAGCCCCCACTCTGCTGTTCTGACATGATATCAACGCATATTTTTTAACTAGTGATAATCGGTGGTTAATTTTAAAAGTATATATAAAGAACTATCAAGTATTTACGTGATAAATAGTCTTTTATTTGTAAAATCGAAATTTTATGTAATGTAACCTTTAGCATGTATCCTCCTAATTCTATCACTTTAAATAAAATTTTAATTCGTTTGATAAGAATTCTGAAATGATTTAACATAAAGGTTTTTTAGGGTCTATTTATGGGTTTAAGTTAAAAAATATAATAAAGTTAAATGGAAAAGTAGTGGTCCAAAAACCAACCTGATAGCACAGGCATTGGTAACGATATTTTGTTTTCAACCATTACTTTCTGTGTGCGCCCGGTGAGAACTGATTCAACCCATGAATATAAATTGTCTGAAATACAATAGTGATTGAGTTTTCTGAATAGGCTTTTGTGATGAACTTTGCCGAATTCCTTGCTATTGTTTAGTTACAACCAAACCTTAATTTTTTCTTTCTTTAAGCAATGGCTACCCCTCGACCTTTGAGAAGTTCTCAGAGCCGTCGATTTTCGGCCAACAGAACACGAGTTAGTACTTCGGACAAAGTGCGTAGTAGTAATGCTTATCCTGAAATCAAGCAACGTGGGTTTTACTCTGATGTTGTAACACAAGAAGCTAATTCTGATGGAATAGAGGTATATCATCATCATCATCGTCATCATCATCATCATCATCATCATCATCATCATCATCATCATCATCATCATCATCATCATCATCATCATCCTTCTCCCCCCCCCTTCTTTATTTTCTTCCTCCTCCTCCTCCTCCTCCTCCTCCTCCTCCTCCTCCTCCTCCTCCGCCTCCCCCTTCTCCTCCCCCCTCCTCCTTCTCCTCACTACTCTACACTACTACTACTACTAACTACTACCTACTACTACCTACTACTACTACTCTACTACTACTACTACTACTCTATACTACTACTACTACTACTACTACTAGTACTACTTACTACTATACTACTACTACTACTACTACTACACCACTACTACTACTACTACTACTCACCACCACCACTACTACTACTACTACTACTACTACTACTACTACTACTACTACTACTACTACTACTACTACTACTACTACTACTACTACTACTACTACTACTATTACTACTATTACTACCACTATAACTGCTACTACTCTACTGCTACCACTTTATTTCCTTCTACTTCTTCAATAAATGTCTATTAGGTTGACCCTACGTTATCACTAAAGCCAATATTATATTGTCGTTCACATTGTTACTGTCATCGAAAATACAAATATTCACCAAAATGTGTGATCACACTATTTGTTGTTTATTTTTTATTTTCTCATATTTTAATTTCATCTTTTATATCACAAGTTTTTTCGTCGCTTGTATTCACATTAAGTACGCATTTCTCTGATACACTTATAACTATTCTATTATAAAGACTCATTACAGTCACATAAACACACCTACACACACACACACACTCTCTCTCTCTCTCTCTCACACACACACACACACACACACACTCACACACACCAGATCTTTAAGTGTGCTGCTTTTAAAACAGTTTTATTTTAATTTTCAAGAATCACCCTAATGTCAAAACCAGATCTACATTCACACCAGACAAATCCCATATTCCATAATCACTGTCGGTGGAATCAACTCAAATTTGATATCCATAAGTGCATACATTTTATCTAAATATGAGGAAAAAAATAGCAGAGCATGTGGCTTATGTTTCAATAGTCTTATTTGAAGATATATTTTTACCGTCACTCTCACACTTACAAAAATTGAATAAATCAGAATTAAACCTTGTAATTTTGCTATGATTTTCACATTTATGTGCTTATTGTATGTTTCAATGTTGTAGCCTCTTCTAAATGGACCTGAGACGGCACAAGACACGCTGTGGTCTGTGTCAAAGGAAAAACATACTCCTCTGGGTAAATTCTTACTTTATATAGGAAAATCGTCGAAGATATGGTATTTTCAAAACCAAGAATTTGCAATTCTATGAGAATAGATATAACCAACAATTTTCATAGATAACGACTGATTATTTTGATATTTTATCATATAAATGTTTGAAAATAGTGGATTAATTTAAGATATCACTTTTTGGCACAAATGTTTGTTGTATTAAGCTTATAAAAATAATCTAATGCCATCATAGTGGTTCGAATTATGAAAGCCATCTGTGGAAACAGTTGAACTCTGTTAATTCGAATAATTTCTGTGTAATGGCATCTTTTCACACTTAGCTATTCTAAAATATTCTAAAATTATTTTCATTTGCAATACTGATAAGAGGGAAACAATGGATGTTTCCACTTTATTTTATCATAAAGGAAACAGAAATCATAAAAGATTATTTGAAGTGAACAAGATAAGACAAGTATGGGATCAATTAAAATAATACTATTTATTTTATGTTTTTATGAATATAGAAGTTGAAATATTATGCAAAATTTCTTACATTGGACATTTAAAAAAATTATAAAACATGAATATTTGTCTTGCAGTGGACACATTTGCAATGCCTTCAGAGGATGTTATGGGCCACCTTGAACGCCAGACATACGGACCCAGCACTCAGGATCTCACAATATCGGTAATTTTTAAGTAACTTCCTTGCTCCAAGCCATTGTGACGTGCACTCTTAATAATACTCACTGTGTTTTGAAGTTTCATTTATAGCAACAGGTATATAGTACCACCAGTCACGCCTAGAAAATAATGACATGGATAGCTATAGCAGCAGCTTACTTTAACTTATCTTAACTAAGTATTCTTCATAACTATAAAAATATAATATATTCATAGTGAATAACTTAGAAAAAAAAAACTGACAAAAAGAAGCAATAGTCCTTTTTAAAAATTATCTAAAGTCAATTTAGTACTTTTATAGCGAAGTTGTATAACTCGTACATACTATCAAAATTTATCAAATTGAAATAGAAAATATAATTGTTATCATCATGAACGTTTTTAAAGTGACATCATTTTAATATATTTGTTTTGCCACACAAACAGGACTTTAATCAGGATTCTCATAAACCAAAAGTTCAATTACCTTTCTTCACACAACCTGGCGACCTACCAAGAAAAATTGAAATTGAAAGGTTAGTAAATTGAGACCCAGTAGAAATAAGTTATCATTAGTAAACAAAGGAGACTTCTAATTTTTTAGGTATCAATTTAAAATAATCTTTTGCTCTATTTAGCTGAGAGTGTTATTTTGATGTTGTTCAAATTCCATTCAATAATTGAATCTGATTTTTTAACAGACGAAAGCATATACCTTGAATGTATGTACAGTAAGTTATTACATGCCAATACAAACACGGATTCATTGTTATTCTTTATCTCCAGGCGTCGTCGTTTGTACAAAAACCTTGATCTAGAGGAACTTCTGACAAACAAAGATATCAATACAGAATCACTAATGCCCAAGCATCAAACTGACTCAGTTGTACTGCTCAACCGTGAAGACGAGGACCCTGCTCCATTCCCAGCATACCTTCCTCTGCATATTTTTGATAATGAGGAACACGACTGTCGTACAGCCATGGAATGGATTAGCCTTGGCCAGGATAATGGAGTGAGGAAACCAGTACCTGGTTTGGCTTTGTTACCAACTGATGAAGAAGACAGATTCAGTGAGTTTTGTACATAGAAATATATTATTTATTTTTTATTATTAAATCTTATACATCACGAGGTCTTTTTTATAAATAATTTCATTTAATAAGTTCTTCTTCATCATCATCATCATCATCATCATCATCATCATCATCATCATCATCATCATCATCATCATCATCATCATCATCATCATCATCATCATTATCATCCTCCTTGTCACCTTCGTTCTGTAGTAGGCCCAATTGTTTGAGGATTGATCCACATTGTACAATTTCATTTTCTTTCCTTCCTTCACTCATTAATACAGGAAAATAATGTAAACACACACGAGTACACACAGGACATTTAGAGATGAGGATTTTAATTATCATTGATGTAGAATTGAATCATGTCTTGAGAGCTTATTTCTGTGATGTTGTTCCAAAGTATAATTATAGAGGGAAAGAATTAATTTATGAATGGTTCGGTTCTTGGGTATGGTGGAATTATTTATGGCCCTGTATTTTTTCCTGTTTTTAGCTTTTATGATCTTTGGTAAATCAATTGAAATATTTTGGTGTAAAATTTTATGGAACATTTTTATTTTTGCAACAAAAATATAGTAGCTTAAATTGGTGGTGTTGATGACATCCATTTTTATAATCTAAAGGCCAACAGCTAAAATTCTTTTTAAAATGTTGAATTTTATATTAAATGAAGCACAAGCACATCACACACAGATAGGTTTAAAATTCTAATAAGAATGAACAGTGTTTCCGTTGAAATAAAGCAAATTAAACACAAAGCTAGTATGACATGACTTTGCTGGTTAGATGTTTTTTAAAAAAAATGTACAATTTTCGAATAAGATTTAATTTAATCAGGTAATTTGATTAATTTAATGCTATATCATCAATATCTTAATTTATCATGTTAAATAATTTTTTTCTTCTGCGTTGTAGGTGGTATCTATGTACTGTCCCTCCAGGAATATGCCACCGCATCCACATATATAGCGGCCGCATAATTTTGCCTTTCACACATCTTTGTCATCTTTGGTATTTTCCTGGAGGGACAGTATGTACCTTTTGAAGCACTGATTGTTTAGACGTATAGGAAAAATTCTAGCTGATGTATACCTTCATCAAGTAAACCTTTTGAATTCTTTATTTTGAATGTCATTCTATATGAATATGTTCTAAATTGGTAATTTACTAATAAAGTTTTTGATGATCTATGACAACAGAGGATCCCAAAGACCCCAGCATTGAATATAAATGGTTTGAAGTGGGCGTACTGGACTTTCACCCTGAGAGTAAAATGTTCTTTGTGCAAAAACTGAATCGTCAAGGACGAGTAGTGGACAATGATGGTAACCCTATTGTAAACGGTGGAATATTAGACAATGGTCATCGAGTTTCAGCACCAGGACAATGGATGATTCCACGAATCAGACTCATGTTTAAGGGAGAAGACCCCAGGACTTTTGCCAACAGAGTTGAGGAGGCTTTTCATTGCAGGAAAGTCTGTGAAGCAGAGCTTCGTTACAATTTGTACATAGATTGCATGCCAATGGACGGTGTTGGTGAACTTGATCAGGCTTCTTTGAAAAGGATGATTGAATGGGCACTGTCAGCTCCAGGGATTGAAAAAAGCAAAAAGTAAGTCTATTACAATATTTGTCATGACTACAACAGCTTATCCTTTTGATACTGTTACTTGAACAACATAAAAGGACGATAGTAGCCATGATTCATTGTTTTTTATGAAGAGCTTTTCCTTTTAGAACCATATTTGGATCACACCAAATGAAAAGAGTTCCTTTTTGGTATTGATTGTTTTTTTTTATTTATCTTCATCTATATATTCTTTTAATATAATTCACGCTTGTAATTAAAATGTGGTTTTGATTTAATAGATATGAAGTTTTCAAAGATTGTCAATTTTTTATTTTTTTTGGTGTAGAATAAGGTACACACCATCATGACGATGTAAATGTTTGCCTTAGATTTTTTTTTCAATCTTGGATTTAGTTCTTCCTTTTAGATATAATTAATTGAAATTACTCTTCTTGTTACCTGAAAGATTTTTATATATTCTGAAATCTGAGTGCCTGTTACCAGGGCTGAGAATCTTCCGCCCAAATGTGGATTTCTGCCTAAATGGTGGTTCATCTTTGCCTCCACCTCTACTACTACAACCACCACACATCATCATCCCTAACACCACTACTACTACAACCACCACCGCATCATCGTCCTTACCACCACAACTACTTGAATAACTACCACATCACCATTCACCGTCCCTACCGCCAATACTACTCCAACCACCACAACATCATCACCACTACTACTTCAACCACCACATCATCCCTATGACCACCACTATTACTACAACCACCACCAATCACCATCCTTACCACCACCACTACATCATCTATCCTACCACCACTGCTACTAAAACCTCCATCACATCATCATCACTACAATCACCACTACTATAATCACTACTACATCATACCAACATATCATATGAGTATTTTTAAAAAGTAAATAATGGGGGGCGGTGGTGGCCGTTGACATTTTATGATCACATGGTATACCATGCCATAAGTAAATAAGATTTTAAATGTTGTAATTACTATTTCAACTTTTGAAATACCTCCAAGTGGTGTCAGAAATTGTTGCAAGACACATTTTGGAGTGCATCTCAGTAAATTTTAATGAAACTCTAATTTCTAGGTTATAGACTGGATCATGATCTATGCGTTGAAAAATGTCTTCCTTTTTTGTGACCAGTCATTCTCACCCCTGATTACCATGATCATTATTGTGGTTTTGTCATTTTTAAATAAAAGGTAAAATCTAGGCTGTTTTCAAATTTAAGAAAAAAAGAAAAAAAAAAAGAACAAAATATCAATAAGATATATTTAGTATTTTTTAAAAATAAATTTTCTATTTGTTACAGTCTCGAAGACTACACTCAAGTGCTTGAGAAGGAGGTTAATATTGATTTCTGTCGCTCCATGAATCGAATCATTTTTGAAAAGACTGTGGCAGACGACCCTCAGACATTTGCTTTTGTCTCTGTTCCACCCACATGCAGGACGATAATACCCAGAACTGGTTAGTGTCTACTATGTATCTCTGATTCTATCCCCATTGTGCCGTTTTGTGACGGATGAGCTGGATAAAAAGAAGAAAAAAAATCAAGCAAACAAATTCACTACATCATCACCATTGGTCTGTATCAAACTTCTGTTAGAGTACATCAATCAGAATTTTAATGACATAATATAATAATATAATCCTATCAAATACGAACCTACCCCCCCCCCCCCCCCCCCCCCCCATCCCTTATAAGAACATACAATATGTTGAGAAGAGCGTTATACTAAAAATGTAGCGCTTTGAACTTTTATTGTAAGGTTATCATCTCATCTAACAAAAGCAATTTTCACACTTATAGGAATGATTTTGTTACCAAATTTAAATTTCAGTTGCCATAAAAAACTTAAAAAACTAAACATGCTTTTACTAAGGCACTAATAAAATGAAACAAAACATATACTGAAAGATTATAACATTTACATACAGGTTGTAGTGAAGATGTTCCAGAGTACCCATTTGATGAACAGTATGACAGCTTTGCCTTTAACTCTTTGCTGACTCTGCCTGAGAGCATTCAGGCCATGGGAAAAGTGCGTACTGAATGCAACCGTGTTAGTTGCATGAGTTTGTTTCACATTCCAACTGCCAAACCCATGCGATTGGAAGAGTTTGAACAAACGCAGTCTCAGGCAACTACACAGGTATGTAGTAGTTATAATAATAGATGTCCTTCAGATTATATGGTCCAAGCAGAGTTTGTCCCAGTTCTACTAGCATAATACACATAATAATAATCACCTGTTACCATTTGGATTGGTTGCTTAATCAAATCCTCAAATCACTGTTGGGAATACAGAGAAATCAGAATAAAAACTCGGACTCTACCTTTATTCAAAACAGGTCTGTTAAATACAAAAAGCAATAAAGCTAATGCTTTGTGTTTGATCAGTCATTTCCACATTAGATTTTTCCTCAAATAAAAATGATTGTTAAGGCATTGCAACTATGTTTACAGTGAATAATATTGTGTTCTTTATTGTACTTAATCAAAGTATATATATTTAAAAAAGATTGTGTATTTTCTTTTCATGATTTTGAAGCGATGGACAAATTTTCTGCGTGCCTGAAATCCCGACATTTAACACTTCTCCCTATGTATTGGAAATGAATTTGACATATTATAGCAGTAACCGCAGTATGATAGGGATTAGGATCTGTCATTACTATGAGTGATAATTAATGATTTCAAACCCGGATACAAAATATGGCTCTCTTACTTGTTTCTAATTATGCAAATATGAGATTTGAATGATACTTGTTTTGGGTTTATGAACAATCCGATAGTCTGGTCAACTGGTCAGGACTGGAGATTTCTTATAGATATTTGCTATTCATTTTCCGCCAATACAGACAGTCCTGATTTTTTTTTTTTTTTTGGGGGGTGTAAACAGCACATTTCTTCAAGAATGTTCCATCTTTTGATGTTGTGTTCTTAACGTTCCATTTGTCTATATCTTTATCACATTCCTTGTTGAGTATAGTTCTTTTCTACTGGAAAATGACACTACCATGGGTGAAAATGAGTGAGTAAATAAGAAAAATATAAACAAGAAAATATTAATCACTATTGTGGACTATTAAGAATGATCTAATTTATCATCCTAATATCTGACATTGTTATATTCTTGAAATGTTCAAAAAGGTTGGACTGAATTTGAAAGATAGCTGGAGAACCACCCTTCGTGTGAATATTCGTACACACCTCCGTGATGTTGGAAAAGGTTGGTTCAACATTCATGAAACCAATTGGGAAGTGTATCAGATTTCAAAATTGAAGAAGTTTATGGAGACGGTCAAATTCATTATGCAGGTAAACAGAAAATTATTTCAGAAATGTGATAATGAGTTAAAGCAGCATTTATATGTACATTAAGTCAAATATGAATATTTTAATTATTCTTACGGGATCTAAGTATGCTAATTTGGGGATTTCTGCATTTGAGTTTCATATTTTTTCTTATCTTAAAATTCAAATTGAAGCTTTATAATCTAAAATATTAGAATATTTACATGAAAAGGCTTGTAATTTCAGTCTCAGTGACCATTTCTTCTAATTTTACAAATCTTTTTTCAGGACTCCATGCGATTTTTGGTTCAGGATTCCCTGGTGAATTTCACTCAAATGGTTGTTGACTCATGTCATTCCACCATGGATTTGGATGAGGAATTTACTTGGGGCTCCGACCTCATGGTCAGCAAATTCAGGTATTAGGACATATTGCATTCATTGAATAAAGAAAAGATTTGAGACTAAGATATTAATTTACTTCTTTATATTCAAATTAATAATGAAAAGAAACCTCGTAGGAAGGAGGAATTGTCTACATTAAAAAAAGTAGTTAGATTGGGATTTTTCTTTCAAATGCAAGTGATATGACACATAATATTTGAATTGAAACATGCAGATTTTTGTATTTGACTTTGTTATTCATTCAAACTTATTATAATTTTTTTGTTTTTTTTTACAGACCAAGAAAAAATGCTCTTTTCCTCATTGATCTTATAATGGATAAAGATGGCGTCCACTTCAGTACTAGTCTTCCTAGTTTTGAGAGTACGATGGTATCTTTGTTTGACAAGGGTATTCAAGCCACTCAGAATGTGCCTCAATTGGAGCAGGTAATTAATTAAGTTTTTTTAATTACTGACAATAAAAACCATTTAAGCATTAGGAAAATACACACTTCTAAATAAATTCTTCTTCACTATTTGATTAGGGTACATTATATTGCATGTTATAATATAATAAAAACTAATGGTGATTTTAATATCTTTACTGTTAAAGTTTTCTAATGCAATGTTCTCTGATATGATATATTAAATTTGTAAAAATTGACTGATCCACAAAATATAAATTCATTACATTTTGTGCATCTCTGATCAGGACATTTTGGAAGACATTTTCTTGTCAGGCATTCCTTTGTTGGAGTCTGTTGGAGAACACGAGCCACCTGTCGAAGATTTGAGGGCCACAGTACGCAAGGCCATCCAGGCTGCTCTTGTCCCCCTCAAGGCTTACGCCAGGGAATATGAAAAATACTTGGAACTGATCAACTTGGACATCAACCAATATGTTTCGTGAGTCAAAATACTATGATAAGATAAGATGATGAAAGATAAGATAAGATTAACTTAATTAATCCATTTATTAATTTACGAACTACAATGTATGATAATGACATAGTGTACTGCTCACTTTTAATCTAAAATAAGTTGTCACAGTTAAGCCCCGAGTCAAAGCATCCTGACAGTCAATTCCTTGGCAAGACTTTTCACATATAATTCCCCTAATTTTTTTGGAAGCAGACACAAAATTAAGAAGTTTCCTTGCTGTAAAACAGCCTTGTTAATTCAAGATTTGGAACAAAATCTAAAAGACTCCATGTGTCATCCTGCTCAATATCCTTTATACACATAAATATTGATAAACGTTTGGAAAATGCAATGTGAATTGGCCTTATATAAACGCAATATAATTTTAGAATCACAACTGATACATTCTATCCAATAATAAACTCATTAATTGTAATACCTCTTTAAAATTAAAGTAATTAATATTTCAGTTAACAAGACAATAAGTGTTACACTGTTTTTTTAATTGATAATTGAAAAATACATCTGAATACGACTGCACAGGCTTAAGGTGTAAGGACTTTGACACCAATGATACATGATATGCACTTACAAATTAAAATAAATTATTTTCCTTTTTTTTCAAGTGTTATTAGGGATTTTAGTTGAAAGGCTGGTAGGCTGATTTTCTATTGAAAAGTTTTATATTAAATCTTTGATAATAACAGTAGATGTAAAAATACAAAGGTTCAAGGAAACTAAATTTAATCTTATATCATTGTTTTTGCAAATGTCGTTGACAGAGATTATGAGGCAGCTGGACACTCTGCAGAGGAGGTCAAGGCTGAGGTGGAAATGCATCTTAAAGAAAAAGAAATATTGGAGGCAATAATTCCAAGCTCCATCATCATTGGTCCATTCTTTGTCAACTCTGAGGTGACTCGACAAGCCTTGGGCAAGAAGAGGAAGGCGTTGGGAAATGCTGTACTGGAATTGCTGGCAAAGAAACTGAGGGAACAGGCCGATCAGGTGAGAAACCCAATATCTCGGCATTGATGGTGGACATTGCTGGAGGCATTGTGATGATTATGATGATCATGATAATGACGATGATGATTGTGATAATTGTGATGGTAATTAATGAGGATTATAATTATATTGATGATGATGATGATGATAATGATAATGATGATCATGATGATGATGATCATGATGATGATGATAATCATGATCATGATGATGAGGAGAATGAGGAAGAAGAAAAGGAAAATGTTAGGAGGATGATGACTATGATAATGATGATGATGATGATGATGATGATGATGATGACGATGATGATAATGATGATGATGATGATGATGTTGATGATGATGATGATGATGATGGACGTCTAACTTCCGAAGGGCTAGAGCTCAGGTGGTCGCTGGTTCGGATAAGTAAGTAAGTAAGATGATTATGATGATGATGACAATGACGATGACAGCGATGTTGATAATGATGATGATGAATTCGGAAATGATGAAAGTGTGAATCAAAATGAGAATGTCTTAGTAAACTGAATTATATATTATTTCAGCATTTCTACGTCACACACTGACTATTTTCATTCAATAATTCAACCATCATTCAATACATTTCTCAACAGGCTTGTGAGGAGTTCAAAGCCATCAGTCGTAAGCTCTATGATAAGCCCAACACCATCGAGGAATTATCTGAGATGAGAGAATGGATCAAGGGAATTCCTGAACGTCTGAAAGAGCATCATGTAAGTGCTGTTTAAAAATGTATTTCAATGTTGACCAAAGCTTATGTTGTGATTGACAATGATGCTAAGATGATGAAAAAATATAATTTTAATTGTTTTTATTTTAATAGTTCTCTTTTAAAACTTGAGTGACTTTATGTAACTAGCTTCATGATAATATGATATAATGAATTTATATAGCGCCTAGTTCCCATCAAAATTGCTCACTGGCAGTCTACATCAACACATCATATATTATACACATATATAAAAGTGACAAGTTAACCACATTGATGTGATAATAAAATAAATTATAATACAATACATACTAGGAGTCTAAATTCCATGCCCTACAGAAAAGTTCAGTTTTAACCGCTTTCTAAAAGTAATGGTATTTCACTATTTTGTGTTTCAATACTGATGGAGTTCCATTATCGTGGGGGGGGGGGGGGGGGGGGGGGGCCGGATGGTGGCCAAAGCAAAGGATTTCTCATGAAAAACTAAAGATTTTGGATGTTCCCTTAGGATATTTCAATGAGCAAATCTTAAATTTTGACTGGTCCATAAAGGTGGATAAGTTCTTGAAGGTAAACAGGAGCAGAGTTGTTTAAGCAATTGAAAACGTGGGTAAGTATTTTAAATTAAATTCTAATCTTTACAGGTTGCCAGTGTAGGTCCTCCAAACTGGATAATGTTACCAATCGAGCTACTTTGTTCTGTGTCTTTTGGAGTCAATTAAGCTATTGCAATAATCAAGGCGACTGAAAATCATAGAGACAACAAGAAGTTTGGTAGTATTAATATCAAGAAACCTTCTAATAGCACATACTGATCTAAGATAAAGATTGCAGGATCTAGTTACATTAGTGACATGGGCAAACATGTTTAATTTGGTGCCAAATATAACTCCTAAGTTTCTCACAGGCTCCTGGATGATGGGAATTAAACAATCAGAGAGATTCAGGTTAAGCGTGGAAAGATCCACATAGCCACGTCTTGCGATTGCAACACCTCTGTTTTGTTTTAATTTAACCTGGGTTTTATTGCAACACATCCAGTCACTAATGTCAGGGATCCCATTTTCTATATCCGTTATGACAGTGAGATACTTGTCAGTTTTAAATGGAAATAGAGGTTGGGTGTCGTCTGTGTAAAAATGGAACTCAATAAGATATTTGGAGATGATGTCACCTAAGACCATAGTAACCATCCAATTGAGTCGTATTTATCACAAAATAGGGCTTTTGATTTTGTTTTTCTTTTGCATTTGTGTGATTAGGAACTGATTGACAAAGCAATGTCAGATTACGACCTCATTGAAGACTTCTACTACAACTTGACTACAGATGATTTCAATGCAAAGTAAGACTCACTTTACTGGTTTTTCAAATTCACAACCAGTTAAATATTTAAAAATAAATCATAATTTCTTTAGACAAATTTCATTTTTGTTCCTTCTGTTTGAAGAGCTCTCTCTCTCTCTCTCTCTCTCTCTCTCTCTCTCTCTCTCTCTTTCTCTCTCTCTCTCCCTCTCTCTCTCTCTCTCTCTCTCTCTCTCTCTCTCTCTCTCTCTCTCTCTCTCTCTCTCTCTCTCTCTCTCTCTCTCTCTCTCTCTCTTGCTTTTTTTATTTTCTCTATCACTCTTCCAAAAATAAAAACTTTTTGGTTATTTTGCAATACTGTTTTAAGAAGTACAAAAGGACACCACTTAAATCTATTCAACTCACGGAGCTGTGCATTAGTCAGCATTTTGATTTACCAATTTCAGATGGACAACCATCGGGTGGCCTCACAAGATTGAGAACCAAATGGACCAAACTTTGCTCCAACTTGACGACGACGAGGAACGATTTAGAAAGCTGCAGCTTTCTGATCAAACCAACTTTGAGGATCGTTTGGATGGCTTGCAGGTACTGAACAATTCTGAAAGATTCTGCATTGGCGTTGTGCGGCTATGTGGTCTTGTGGTATGACACTCGCTTTCAGATCGGAAGGTCCTGGGTTCGAGCCTCGCTCGGTGCATAGTTGAGTCCTTGGAAAAGACTCTTTACTCACATTCTCTCACTGTACTCAGGTGTAAAATGAGTACCTGGCGGTCAACAGCGTTGTCTCTGTCGGAAAAATTGTTATTTTGCCTAAGAGGCGTCATGTCTTGTTCTTCATGTTACGTTTTGCTGTTGGTCAGCAACCCTTTGTAGGATACTTTGAGTATTTTAGTGGATATTGCGCTATTTAAAAGCTCATGTTTTTTTAAAAAAAGCTCAAGTGTCAATTAGAATTAATTAGAAAAAAAGAATTAAATATAATGTGTGAACTGTTTGAGAGATCTTGTTGAATATGTATTGCATAAGAATTATAAACTTTCATGGTTTATATTCATACAACTCAATTCATATAGCCCTTCTTTCTAATACACCTTTTATCTATAAATGGAGTGAACTAATTTTATTGTTCAGGTTAAAATCAAGGTAACTATTTTGTTATATAATATTCTCTCTCTCTCTCTCCTTTCTCTCTCTCTCTCTCTCTCTCTCTCTCTCTCTCTCTCTCTCTCTCTCTCTCTCTCTCTCTCTCTCTCTCTCTCTCTATCTCTCTCTCTCTCTCTATCTCTCTCTCTCTCTCTCTATCTCTCTCTCTCTCTCTCTCTCTCTCTCTCTCTCTCTCTCTCTCTCTCTCTCTCTCTCTCTCTCTCTCTCGATAATCTGACGCTCATCCTAAAATTTCAACAAATAATACTCATCCCTGTGAATAATTAGAGACTAACCTTGACCATCTCAATTCATCTTAATCAACAAAAATAATCCAAACAAATTCATTGCTTAGTAATGAATCAAACCACTTTTTCTATACAGATGGCCGTGGCAGGAATGGCGGGTTACTCCGAGATTGGCCGCGCAACTGAGATTGCCAATGACATGAGACGTATCAACAAACAGCTGAAAGAGGCACAGACATGGGCTGTCACCTACAATAACAGAGAGCGTCTATTTGGCATGCCAGTCACTAATGTAAGATTTTTCAGATTTTAAACTTGTAAATTTTCATCTTGGAGAGAGACATTTTAAAAAATCTCTCTGAAAAAAAAAAATCCTCAATTACTTTTGAAAATATCATCATCATCATCATCATCATCATCATCATCATCATGATCATGATCATCATCATCATCATCATCATCATCCTCATCATGACCATCATCATCATCATCATCATCATCATCATCATCATCATCATCATCATCATCATCATCATCATCATTATTATTATTATTATTATTATTATTATTATTATTATTATTATTATCATCATCATCATCATCTTCCTCTTTGTTTCATCATCATTATAAACACTGTTACTCCAGTATGACAAGCTGGCCAAACTGGTCAAAGACTTTGAGCCGTACCGCAACTTGTGGATAACCGTTGCTGACTGGCAACGTTGGCATGAGTCATGGATGAATGATCCTCTAACTGCCATCAATGCAGAGGAAGTAGAGAAGAATGTCAATGAATCTTACAAAACGATGCACAAGAGTGTCAAACTATTCAATGAAATTCCAAGTAAGTGTGTGGAAATGTGCTGATTTAATATTTACTTCCAAATCCAGGCTGAAATGTTTGATAATTTAGGGGATGTGCAACTCTCTAGTCTCTCTCTCTCTCGCTCTCTCTAAGTGAGTTTTGTGTTCATGTGTTTTTATGTGTGTTTGTGAGATTTTATGAGTGTGTTATGTGTGTATATAAAAGAGTGACAGAAGAATGATATGCGTCAGAGTGAGTGTGGGGATTATTTGATCACTCATAGTCATGCAAGTAAGATGAAAATTAGATGCTTCAAAAATAACAACTTACATTCTAAATGAATATTTGGAGCTGTATGGGCTGAGTATTTTAGGGTGCTTCACCTAGCATTCTTATTTTCAATAATACTTTTCTGTTGTTGAGCTGCTTGGAGATGACAGAAGAAAATGAAATCTTTTTTTAACTTGCCCTGTGTGATTTTTATATTTTTGTCATGACTCAATATCCGTCTAAACATAAATAATATAATAATTAAATATGGAAAAATTACCATAGCACTTTTCTTTCTATAAAAGTTTACCAGTCAAATTCTAACCACAGGTGTCCAGGCTGTTGCAACTGAAATCAAGGGCATGATTGAAGACTTCCGGCCTTACATTCCACTCATCCAGGGACTGCGTAATCCTGGTATGAGGAACAGACATTGGGAACAGGTAAAGTGGGCTTCTTTTATGTCTATTTATACGATGAGCTCAAGTTGATATTTAATTAAGGCGTATTCCCATTATGTTAAACAATGACGAAAAGAGTCCCCCCCCCCCCATATCTTGATGATAAAAAAAAAACGTTTAGACAAGTCTTTCATCAGTACTTATGCAAGTTATCTTTATCATGTTTTTTTGATTGAAAAAAAAACGGTGATTTCAAAAAGCATGTGTATCTGAGATTGTAAGGGTTTATTTTGTCTTGTTAATTGTTTGTGCCAAAGCTATTTATCCTGTATCTATTTCTATTTATACACTTTCTACCTTTATTTTACTTGTAACAATCTACACTGATTTAGCTGTCTGAGGAGCTAGGATTCCCCATTCGACCAAAAGCGTCATTGACCTTCTCAAAATGCTTGGAGATGAAACTCCAAGATCACATACAGACAATTGCCAAGGTGGCTGAGGTGGCTGGAAAAGAATACTCCATTGAGCAGGTGAGTTGAAATTAAAATTATGTGCTTTTCTCACAGACAAAATCAAAAGGGGAAAAGATGAAAATTATGGTTTACATATCAAATTTAACGTTGTTTTCATGTAGAGTGTTATTATTGAATTATTGAATGAATTTTTAGATGGAAAACATCTTTCTATACGAAAATCCCTCTCTCTCTCTCTGTTTCTCTCTCTCTCTCTCTCTCTCTCTCTCTCTCTCTCTCTCTCTCTCTCTCTCTCTCTCTCTCTCACACACACACACACACACATATCCAAACTAAAAAGACATTGAAAAAAAAGAAGAAAAGAGCTAAAACAAAACCAACCAACCAACCAAACCAAAAAGAAAAGAGAGCCATAAGAAAGAAACAAAACTTTGTGAAGAGATTGGAAATCTTAATTACAGTAAGATAATTAAAAACACTCAACATCCTACCTCTTACAATTATTAAACTTTTTTTTTTATCAGGCCTTGGACAAGATGGAGAAAGAGTGGGACCCTGTTCAGTTTGAAATTATTGCTTACAAGAACACAGGCACTTACATTCTTCGTAGTTCTGAAGAAACTTCTCAGCTGCTTGACGATCACATTGTCATGACACAGAGCATGTCGTTCTCTCCCTTCAAAAAGCCTTTTGAAGACCGCATCAGCAACTGGGAGAGCAAACTCAGAACAACCCAGGTAAAGAATCAAAAAGACGTATTTTATTTGCAAATCCATCGATATTTTATTAAAACTTGAGTAATTATAATGCTTAAAATCAAATGATGGGAGGTGGGGATCCTGATTGCTCAGTTGGTAGGGCATTTGCTCTAAATAAAATAAGACCGATCCTGGGTGATATTTTTTCCCCTGATTTCCCGACCTCCCTGTCAACCGACCTTTGATTGGGTTTACTTGATCAGGTGGAAAATACCTTTTTATAGACTAGCGTCATGTCCAAAAGGTAGCAAGCAATTTCTGTTGTTCATTTAAGTAACCGGATGAACTTCGGCACCACTGGCCTTATGGATCTGATAGACTATATTTAAAAATCAAATGATTATCATTTGAATTTTACGATGAAACGTAGTTCTCATTATTATTTGCTCCTTACTTTTATTAAGGATGTATTGGATGAGTGGCTCAATTGTCAACGAGCATGGCTGTACCTGGAGCCCATCTTCAGCTCTGAAGACATCAACCGTCAGCTTCCCGTGGAGAGTAAGAGATATCAAACCATGGAGAGGATTTGGAGGAAGTTGATGAAGAATGCCAAGGAAAATCCTCAGGTAGGAATGGATAATGTGTATATTAAGATAATTATGAAACGTAGATTTGGTCACCCCTAGCAATAAGTTTGTGTTTGAAACATGCAATTTCCATATCCAAGACAGGGTAATATGAAGTAAGGCTTTCCATTCCTTGCGTTTTAGTGAGATTAGCACAATAAAATCTTCCAAACCTAATAAGCAGTTTAGAATGCTAGTGATAACATTCATTTTATGAAAATGAGTCAAGAGAAATGGCTGACACTTGATGTATTCATTTATAAGAAATGTAAAATTGAGAAATGAAATATTTTCATACAAATTCTAACAACCATGCTTGGTGAGGTCCAGCCTTTTGTTCCAGATTTCAAATCCATTTGTTGATCTTTACCCCAGATTATATTTAATTTTCAAGGTAGTGCTGTTCCACAGTCTTATGGCAAATCGTTATTTATTCTCTCGATTAGGATACTTTTCTAATAGAATGATTTTTAATTATTTCAACAAATTTAGTGTATAACAACAACAAATTAATTTTGAAGTTTCATGATAATTTTAATTTCCCAGGTCATCTCTTTGTGTCCTGACAACCGTCTTTTAGACAACCTAAGAGAATGTAACAAGCTGCTTGAACAGGTTCAGAAGGGTCTCAGTGAATACCTTGAAACCAAGCGTAACTCCTTCCCAAGGTTCTACTTCCTGTCTGACGATGAACTTTTGGAGATTCTTTCTCAGACAAAAGATCCAACGGCTGTGCAACCTCACTTGAGGAAATGCTTCGAAAATATTGCCAGGGTAATTTATTTCCTACAGACATATTTTTATTTCTATTTTATGACAAAACCTAATCATATTGCACATGAAGTACAAAAATCACTCAATGTTGCAAGTTCAATGGCCTTGTTCCCCTAAAACGCGTGATAAAAGTGGCCTTATGCCATTTGAATGATATTTAGGGAGAATAAGCTGATTTTGATAAAGCAGATTAATTCCTCATTTTAAATAAATTAAAAACATATAGCTGTTGATTGTGTATGAGGGGCAATCCGTATTTGAAAACAAAACGATACAGTACTTGTTGCATATAGATCATCATGTTGTCTTACTCTTACAACGTCAATTGTCAATCAAATGTTAAGATCTCAATGGTGAAAACATGGGAATTAGTTGCTTGATTAAATGTTGGGATATTTTAATAAGACGAATGGATTGTTGGTCATTTTTTGCTTATAAGTTTTCTGAAGATTCAATTTTTAAAGATACATTATTAATGTGTTAGCTCTTTCATTATTTTGTAATTGCAGCTCAAATTCGAGGAGGATTTACAAATTTCCAAGATGTACTCAGGCGAGGGTGAGTGTGTCAGTTTCCGAGAGAAGTTGTACCCCACTGGTAATGTTGAAGACTGGATGTTGGAGATTGAAAGAGTCATGAGGGAGTCCCTCCGTATGATCATCAAGGAATCTTTGGCCAACTACAAAGAGGTCATTGTAGTAGATCTATTATTTTTCTACTAAAATTGCTACAATATAAGATAGTACACCTTTTTAAACATTCTTTTACTTTTTAAAATATGATTTCACTATTAGTTATAATTCTGAAATTTTCCTTTATTTAAACCTTATGTTTTTAATCTAAATCATATTATATCTTATGAAATCAAAATAACAGATTTATTTATTTATTTTTTAAAAAAATAGATTCCTCGCACTGATTGGGTACTCAATTGGCCTGGTCAAGTCGTCATTGCAGGTTGTCAGACCTACTGGAGCAGTGAAGTGACGGAAGCTCTCCAGGGCAACTTCCTCAAGGATCACTTCAAACTTGTATTGTCTCAGTTAGACGACCTGAGAATGCTGGTGAGACAAGACATCTCCAAAATTGGCAGGATGACCTTGTCTGCTCTCATTGTCATTGAGGTGCACGCCAGAGATGTGGTAGCCAAGATGGTGGCAGGAGAAATTTGTAATGCCAATGACTTTGAATGGATCAGTCAGCTGAGGTAGTTCATGTTGTGTTGAGTAAATAAATGTTTGCTTCAGTTCAAACTACATTACTTGTCGCAATCTAAATATTACACCACTCGACTCTGGTGTGAATGATTCCATTCACTGTCCATAAGTAGCGGAGATTATTGAAATAGTATTTGGACAAGAATGGCTCCTAACATGTCACTTGTATTCGATAAAAAGTAAATGGTTCCACTCTTCCTGTTGAGGGGATATATGAAGTATTTTGAAGAGCATAGAATATGCTGAAAACATGTAAATGCTACATAAATGAGCATATATATATATATATATATATATATATATATATATTATATATATATATATATATATATATATATATATATATATATATATTATATATATATATATATATATATATATATATTATATATATATATATATATATATTAGCAATGACTATGAAAAATGTTTTTTTCTCTTTTTGAGGAAAAAATTTGTCTAAAATCAAAGCCCTATCTCGACTGAGTAAAAATGTTTTTGAATTTTGAAAATCCATTCATAAATATACAAGTTATGCAGTTTCAAAGGTGTCATTTATTTGGATGACCCGCAAAGAGGAAAAAAACGCGAAAATATGGGACGCTTTTTCGGCATTTTTTTTCGACCTTTGGTTGTATCTTGCGTAATAAGTGGATTAAAAGATTGAAACTTGAAGAGCAAATTAGGATGGTGTTTTGTAAAATACGGGAAAAGTACTCGTTATATTCATATGAAATTTTACAACCAAAAAGAAGAAATGTTCATGTATTACCTTGTCAGCGACAAAACCTCCACGCCCGGTAGTTTTAGAAATATTTTACTCCAAAGAGTAAAAATCTATTTTTAACGGTCTTCTGGTAATCACACGAGTTTTGTCGCTTGACATAATCTAAAATGACCTTTTTTCTAACTGTGTGCCAACTTTCACTCGTATTCATCGATAAACAGTGTCATAATTAATTTTTTAAAATAGCATATACGAAACGGCTTCGTCCCATATTTTGACGCAAATTCGGGCACTTCGTGAGCGAAAAAGAGGCCCAAAGATTTGTGCGGGATAGTCATTGCTATATATATATCAACACGAAAAGTGAGATGTACGGAACGTGTCCACATCGGCGGAAATTCTTGTTAATTAACTTTAAACCGGAACCACTTCAAGAAACAACAACAGTCAACAAAACAACTCAGTCCTGACGATGGCAAATTAAGCCTGAAACATTAATGTAGACTGTCTCAAACATTGTGGTAAATATTTTTAAAAAATAATAATTCGCTCCATTACTACATGTCGAGCACTTTTCGTACCATATTTGTATCAAACACGATTCAATCTATATATATATATATATATATATATATATATATATATATATATATATATATATATATATATATATATATATATATAGTTTGGAGGTTTAAAAAGAATTTGAGTCAGTTTATCATAAGTGTGATATTCTTAAAGTAGCTTGTAGTTCATTGCAACAAGAGATGAAGTGAGTAGGAAAGTGCCAGAAGACAATAGAGAATAAGAAATTTTCGCGGCGGTGATGGGGGTTTGAACCCGCGACCTTACTGGTACGACAACTCCGCCCAACCAGGGAGAGCGTGACTCTACCGTATGAGCTATCCACGATCCCAAAGTAGTTCATTGGAAATTTTTCTAAAGGAAACAAAAATATATAAAAATGTTTTTAATCAATAACTTTCATGCTTTGAGGCCTTTCGGATTTGCATCTGTGATCAAAGATATGTTATTAATCATTTTTCATTCCACTCCTCAGGTATTATTGGCTGGAGGATGACAATCTATACCAGAGAGCGGTCAATGCCGAGTTCCCTTACGGCTATGAATACCTTGGAAATACTGGACGTCTTGTCATCACACCTCTCACTGACAGGTCGAATACCATTTTGAATGATTGTAACCCTCTTAAAGTCTGAAAAACAAGATTATTTTAATATTTAAGTCACTTTTCGACATCTGGTTAATTCTGTCCTAATGACATATTGAAACAATAGGTCACAATTCTTATAAATCTGAAAATTTTTGTTCTGGAATGCCGCCTAATAGTAAATTATGTACGCCAGAGATAATTTTAATTAAGAGCAATAAAAACGTTATTGTAGAATGTGCATTTATTAAAATAATACCACACTTTTAGTTTATATACATTGATTTTTTAACTAGAAACTGATTCAAAATGCCTCTTCATTGACCTTTAGAATCAATTTCTAAATTTCACATGTTCATTGAAAACAAACAAACATTCAATGCTGTTTTTGATAATAATAATGATAAATTGCGCTTATATAGAACATATTCGCGGTGAAGGGCTCTATACCCTTTACAATAAAATCTTGAGAATAAAAAAACAAAACAAAACCAAAATAATAAATAAATACCAAAAAAAAAAAGAAAATACACGAAAACATGACTTACATAAATTAGAGAAGATATTTGCACCCGGGTGAATAAAAGTTAAGATGATCTTTAAGGTACGATGGATTCAATGATTTTATAAATTTCCCTTTCCTACGTTACAGATGTTATCTAACCTTGACTGGAGCCCTTCATCTCAAGTTTGGAGGTGCTCCTGCTGGACCAGCCGGTACTGGAAAAACAGAAACTACAAAGGTAGCCATAATTCATTACTTTCCTTCATTTTTGACAACTTTAAATTATTGAAGCAGATTGAAAAATATTATTGGGTTTTCAGAATAATTAATAATGTGGAATATAAATGGTCACTGACAGCCACTACAAACAAACTCAAAACAGATTCTAAACATCTAACGAGAATAATGTTCATCGAGAGAGTGTCAATATCTTACATAGACCAAGCTCTGGATGATTATATTGATGAAATTGTGAAACAAAATATTTCTTGTTTTGGATTATGTACATTGCAATCACATATTATGGAGTTAATAAAAATGTATAAATATTTGTTTCCTTCTTTGGTTTCCAGGATTTAGCCAAGGCCTTTGCTATTCAGTGTGTCGTCTTCAACTGCTCTGATCAATTGGATTTCATGGCTATGGGAAAATTCTTCAAGGGACTTGCCAGGTAACCAAAGAAAAATCAATTCTTTAGTTGGAATTGTTTAAATGTACATATGAAAGCTATTAGTAGTTGTATAGTGATCTATTCATTCTCATTACCCTTGCTACTAGTTAGTTTAATCTCTATGGTGTTAAGTTATTCAGACAATTTTTGAGCTCCCGCAATTAAATGTATACATTCTATGTAACTCGAATTTTTGATAGTGCTGACTTGGATTTATGCAATGAAATTGTACTTCAAATATTACTTACGTTTTCATTAAAAACGCAAACAAAAACAAACAAACAAACAGGCAAAAAAAAAAATATATATATAACCAAACAGCCAAAAACAAACCCCAAAAAACATGAAGCAAAACTGCATACACACAGACACAGAGACACACAAAGATACACACACACACACGCACACACACACACACACACACATACACATGCACACATTGTAATAGCTGTTATTGTTCCTTTTTGTCAATAGTAATACAAATTTCATGTTTAATTTTCTGCCTCTTTTCATGCAGCGCTGGTGCATGGGCTTGTTTTGACGAGTTTAACCGTATTGACATCGAAGTGTTGTCTGTGGTAGCCCAGCAAATCACAACTATTCAAAAAGCTCAAGCTGACAGAGTAAGTCATTAGACATGAAATCTAGGACATATGCCTATTTCCCGATTAATTAATTGATTTATTATTTCGTTTCAGAATAACTAATTCATTGTTTTGGTGACCACTTTTGAACAAGGCATTTAATTGTTAATAAAGAGAATTTTATTTTACTTATGTATCACATTTAGTTACTACAATAATATTGAACAGCTCTGAATAGCAAACTAAAACACAAAATGAATGCACTAAATTATAATACTCAGTCATAACTGAATGCTGAAAACAATTTAATTTTTAAAACGAGCTTACCTGAAAATTAATAATATGTAACAATATTGAGCAACCAAATGGTTAAAAATTATGAATATCTAACGAAAAGCCTTTGAAAATTACAACAAACCCTATCACTACACCATACAAATAAATGGGCTAAAAAAACAAACCCCATACTAACAAACAAACCGAAACCTCCTTTGAAAAAATCATAATTTCTATCTCTTTTTTTAAAAATCATTATTTAAAGACATGTGATCAAACAATGACTCTGGTAACACTTCCATTTTCCTTTTTCTCATAGCTTGACCGATTCATCTTTGAGGGAGTAGAGCTTGTCCTAAAAGCATCCTGTGCCGTTTTCATTACCATGAACCCTGGATATGCTGGACGTACAGAGTTGCCAGATAACCTCAAGGTTTGATACAGTATTTAAAATAATTGAAATACGTATTTATTTCATGATAAAATGAAAAGAAAACAATTTTTATGATAGTCAATTAATTAAGAAAAACCCCCGAAAACCCCAAACTTTCATCTGTGTTTGTGTTTTTGTATAAAATAAACAGTAAGGTTAATTTCAATCAGTATTGAATGAGATATATTTTTGTATATTTTTTCGCATATTTATCAATGATTAGAGCAACGTGATATATTTCTGTATGTAAAACAATGAGATTAGCTGACGAGACATAACAATTGAACATTAAAAATTAAGAAAACGAGCTTTAAATGGTTTGATTTCATGCCAGACAGAAAACTTAATCATCAGTTTTTTACTTGAGATTTCATTATTAAAAAAACAAAAAAACTTACTTTCATTTCTTTGTATCCATCGTTTTTTTCCCTCATGTTTTATATATAATGATTTCATCAAAATATAACTTTAGAATGCAATGAACTCATTATCACTAGACACATGTTTTACACATTATTTTGTTTCACCCAGGCTCTGTTCCGTCCCGTCGCTATGATGGTCCCAGACTATGCCTTGATTGCAGAGATCAGCTTGTTCTCATTTGGCTTCTCTGATGCCAAGCACTTATCCAAGAAAATTGTCACAACATTCAAACTGTCATCTGAACAGCTCAGTTCTCAGGTTAGTATGACTTCATCTTTTAATTTAATTTGCTTATGAATATATCATGTCCAGTGGATGTTGACGGGCGGTATTTTGACGGAATTCAATTTTTATTTGCAAATTCTCATAAACCTACATTTCTTCTGCGTCTCAGGTGCACTTTGCGTTTATCATATAATATTCTTCTTATGTTAGTCTAAAACAAACTAAACAAATAAATTAATTGATTGATTATACTATTCACACTGCTTTTAAATTGAAAAACTTGAGACATTCTGTTAATTTTAAGATATGTTTTAAAACGATCTAAGTCTAACTTTTAAATATGAATGTAATTTCTGTTTAAAATTGCAGATGATTTATAGTGCCTGACCAGGAAAGCACTCTTTGTCCACCGTTAACTCTTTTTCATCAATAAAATGTATAGACCTAAGATTGTTATAAGTATTATCACACTAAAACATTCCAATGTTTGTTTTATCAGGACCATTATGACTTTGGCATGAGGGCTGTAAAGTCTGTCATTTCAGCTGCTGGAAACTTAAAACGAATGTACCCCGATATGGAAGAGGTGAGCAAGTACTGATTGAATATTGAAGTCAGAGATTTATTTGCAACTGTTTGTAACTTAGCCCCTGTTTATCAGGAAAAAAGAAATACGGAAAAAAAAATCAACATAAAGTTATTAGCTGAGTATTGTCAGGTGAGCAGAGTAGATGACGCTTGTTTGAAAGCAATGCAATTAGACAAGCAAACAAGTGACTGGTCAGAAACGTTCTTTGGCTGCACAATTCACAGATAATAAGGCCAATAAAAAGGGCAGGAAATTATTATTTATAATGTTTAAGACAAGCATGTCATTATCCCACTACATCAAATACCATCAAAGGAGTAACAAGCAATGGAGTATTATTTGCCTTGCCATTTTTATTACCACCGCATTGCGAAGTTCATCAGAAAGGAAAAAGAGAAATTGAAATACATATGGGCATTGAGTTTAATTATAAATTAAATAAATTAAGAGAGAGAGAGAGAGAGAGAGAGAGAGAGAGAGAGAGAGAGAGAGAGAGAGAGAGAGAGAGAGAGAGAGAGAGAGAGAGAGAGAGAGAGCCCCACTTTGATACTTATAAATATTAAAAATCAACAGGAACTGATTGCCCTGAGAGCCATTCGTGACGTCAACGTACCCAAATTCTTGGTTGATGATCTCAAACTTTTCAGTGGTATTGTGTCTGATCTCTTCCCCAACATCAAGTAAGTGGATATAAAAGTAGGCATGGAAAATACACCTTATGAGTTAAATGGCAAGTTGTATCACATCTGTTCTTACATATGTGATATACCTCCTTAAACCACTGTTATGTCGGGTTGGATCAGGTGTCAAAAATGTGTCTTTTAAGTTAAAATAATCAAATATTATTTGACATTTTAGCTTTTTGCTCTCAAAGAAACTATATTCATCCTCTCCAATAAAGCATATAAACCTAATCCAAATAATATTGACTGTAAAAACCCTTCTTAGTGTCTAAACAACCTTTGCATGATACCTGTTTGAGGTGTTGGATTACATAAAGACTTGACCCAAGCTTCATATATCAAAACATAAATTGAAATGTTTAAACACTCAATCACGCTGACATATGACGCAATGAAGCAATGGATCACATTTTTCTTTGTAATCTGGTGTATCTTAGTCGCTTTACACATATTACACTTTTTTGCTATGAATATAAATTGATACTCGATTATTTGAGTTAATGAATATGTTCTGTTTATATGTGATAATCAAAAGAAGAAAATGGTTTCTTTGCGACTTGTAGGGGATTTCAAAGTGCCCTTAGTAATACTAATCTGCTAAAAGCTATGGAATGTAAAATAGTAATGAATAAAAGGAATATAACAGCTTAGAAAAATAACAAAATAAGAAACACAAATTGTTTTGGGCTCAAAACCCTTCTTCAGCCAATAACAATAAAACATTAATACGATAATTAAAATCTACACATATATATATTTGGCACAACTGTTTGTCTTGCGCCCTTAGCATTTTTATAAATCTGAGATCTGAGGAGATCATTTACTGAGAATCGGAATGAACTTTATATGGCTCCATTCATTTCACGATTAGCACCTATTAGATTGTTATATAATTTACTGAAAGGAAATATTGTAATAGTTATCTTTAGTTTTCCTTCTTAAAACACCAAGTTTGTCTAATTAAATTTAATCTCGTGATGGAATACCATCTATTTCTCTGTGCTAGCTTCAGAATGAGCTTTCATTTTATTTTGTAAACATAATATTTTCAGGATATCATTACAATTAAATGTATTGCATTTTACAGAGAACAACCTGTAGACTATGGTGATCTAAATACATCTTTGAGAAAGAACTGCCTTAAGAATGGACTCAAGGATGTTGATGGTCAGTATGTCTCTCTCTCTCTCTCTCTCTCTCTCTCTCTCTCTCTCTCTCTCTCTCTCTCTCTCTCTCTCTCTCTCTCTCTCTCTCTCTCTCTCTCTATATATATATATATATATATATATATATATATATATATATATATATATATGTATATATATATATGTATGCATATATATATATGTATGTATATATATATATATATATATATATATATATATTTATATATATATTATATATATAAATATATATTGAGAAAAATAGGGCATGGAGAAGTGCCAGATGATAACAGAGAATAAAACGTCACGGGGTCAGTGCCAAACTCAGGATCCAATTGACACGACACTTTCTGCCTGAATGGGAGAGAGAGAAGACAGCGGGCAGTCGCACATCCGACTGAACTATCCAGCCATACTTATTTTCAACTTAATGAATTTATTCGTTTTGTACCCTTAGATTATTAAATTTATTACCTTAATACTTACTTAATACGATATTTAATTGGCTTACTGATTTAATTGTCAACAAAGCAAGAAGTCTCAGAGATATAATCCACTGTATGTGTTAATTTTTGTTTTTTGTTGTCAAATTGCTTGTTAACATTTGACAATATCAAAAACAATATTTGGAGAAAACCACCACCCCTTTCCTCTTAAGTTTTGATTCCATTTTCCAAAGTAAATGAAATAATTTTTTTTTTCATTTTCTAACTCCAGGGTTCATTGACAAATGCATCCAGCTCTTTGAGACCACGGTGGTTCGTCACGGTCTTATGTTGGTCGGACCTACCTGCTCTGGAAAAACAAGGGTATAATTACGATTGTTGTAGTCATTATTGATTTTCATACTGAGTTATAATGGACAAGTATCAAGATCCCTAACAAGAAATAAAGGGAGAGAGAGAGAGAGAGAGAGAGAGAGAGAGAGAGAGAGAGAGAGAGAGAGAGAGAGAGAGAGAGAGAGAGAGAGAGAGAGATAGAGAGAGAGAGAGAGATATTTGCTGTTAATAATAGTTGCAAATCATTTCAATATGAAACTCGATTGCTATGCATCTTATGTTTATTTACAAATGTAGTATCAAGCCTTAGCAATATGTATGTTTTATTGATATATTTCTTTTCTCACAAGTGTTAAGATTAGTAAACATAGTTTATGATTAAATGGACAGAAGTACTTTAACTTAAACCTGATACCACAATTTCCTCAATGTCCCATTCCAGTGCTATGAGATGCTACAGAAAGCCCAGACTGCCCTGAAGGGTCAGCCATCACCTGCCATGACAGACTTCCAAGCGACACACACGTACGTTTTGAACCCCAAATCCATCACTATGGGGCAGCTTTACGGAGAGTTTGATTTACTGACTCACGAATGGTAAGGATTTCATTTTTTGACATTCTAAACTATCCACTATAATTTTATTGGTATTTAGACTAAGGTTTGCGTTGTTGAGCAAAATGCAGATATTGCTGTTTGAAGCTCGAAGAAGTTAATAATGAAAACATAGAGTAGAAGCTTTAGTTTTATTCATAAAGGCAATTGATGTGGACGTTGTTTAGATAGTAGCGTCTATTCTCTTTTTGTCATGATTAATGCATTGTTTTAATTTAATAATTAAGAAAAATGAAATTAAGCAATATATCTGGTGTAATCAATGGAGATTTTACAACAATGTGAAAAATGATTTGGTTTGTGACAACTTTTGTCTATCTTGATTAATCTGAACATTACATTCAACAACTTCATCGTATTTTAAAATACCTTTCCAAACTTTCTAACTTATATTCAATTTGCATTTCTCTTGCAAAAGTGATTTTAAATATAAGTTGTCATCAGAGAAATAATTAATTTGATTGGATTCTTATGTTGTATATAATAGATACCTTTTTGTATTAACTAATCTTATTTTATGATTTCTTTGCTGACTAAAGCCATTGAATGGATACCATTTTCATCTCAACTTACAAATATTTTTTTGTTGTCACCAGGACTGATGGTATCCTTTCCACTTTGATCCGTGTTGGAGCATCGTCCACTGATGAAGACAAACGTTGGTTTGTATTTGATGGGCCAGTAGATGCTGTGTGGATTGAAAACATGAACACTGTACTCGATGATAACAAGAAACTCTGCCTCAGCAGTGGAGAGATTATCAAGTTAACTGAGGTTTGGGTTCTTAAATTCTTGTGAATATAAATTCAGAAATCTAATTGAAGCAGGCACTTATGTTAATAAAAAAAATATGAAAAGAGTTCAAAGAAGTATCGGAAGACAATAGAGGACGAAAACTTTGTTTTGCTTTTGAATTTGAAACTGATTTAGCACTTATAGCATTCGTTATAACGCCACTTATTGCCAAATGAGGTTTTTACTATTTAAAGATATCTTTGATTGGGAACGTTTTGCTTTAAAATACACATATGACTGAGTATTCATAATATGTAAATAATAAGAACGGATGTTTTTGTTTGTTTTTATTTTTCATTTTCTTCCATGCTTTTATCTGTTTCTCCTTTTTTAATATTTTTATCTCAAAGAATATATATTGTTACTTATGTTTTAACCCTCTCCTTACCAACTATAGGAAAATCGTCACATTCGTTACGATACAACCAACATTTTTCTAATTCAAATTTCTTTTGTACATCATAAAATTTTAAGAAAATGAACAGTAGAGCATGTTTTCCTAAAGAAATTATTTATCGCAATAACTTTACTGCTATTGTGTCTGAGTGATAAAAAAAAAATAATTTTGTGCTAGTTGGGTGTGAAGTTTTGGGGAAAATCCTGAAAATGGCTGGTAAGGAGAGGGTTAAGGGCATTTTAGGAACACTTGATCCATTTTAAAGCCCTATAACTGATATGATGTATATGATATTTTGTGTAGGATATGAATATTTATGTTTCTGTATTATTTATTTGCAGCATATGACAATGATGTTTGAAGTAGCAGATTTAGCCGTGGCCTCTCCTGCAACTGTCAGCCGTTGTGGTATGGTCTATCTTGAGCCTTCATACATTGGACTAAGCCCATTTGTTGAATGCTGGCTGAAAAAAGTGCCTGAAATTATCTGGCAATTCAAAGATAAATTTGAGGAACTCTTCAATTTCTTCATGGAGGTATGATATGATAAGTGAATATCATAGAATTAAACGAATGAGAATACGTACGGAGCCTAAAAAGTGTCCACCAATGAAAGCATTCAGCGCCATTTTATTGTTGGCTGAGAATGTAGTCATTACCATTCATTCGGTCTCTATGTCAACCATAGAATTAAACAAATAAATTCCTTGATGTCAACATAACGACACAAGAAAAACAACAAACAATATCAAAATCCACAATAAAATGTTTCAGAACTGTTGCGTATATTTATGGCACAATGAAGATGTCAAAAAATGAAGTTAGAGAATGTGTGTAATCATGTATTATAATAACCTGTAATGTGTTTTCCAACCACCACATCATCTACTACTACAACCACCACCACAATATCATCACTAACACTACTACTACAACCACCAGCCCCACATCATTATCACTACCACTACTACTACACCACCACCAGCACATCATCATCACTACCACTACTACTACTACAATCACCACAACCACATCGTCATCACTACCACTACTACTGCAACCACCACCACCATATCATCATCATTACCACTACTACCACAACCACCACCACCACTACTACTACAACCACCACCACATCATCACTACCTCAACTACTACAACCACCACCACAATAGCATCACTACCACTACTACCACAACCACCAGCACCACATCATTATCACTACCACTACTGCACCACCACCGGCACATAATCATCACTACCACTACTACTACAACCACCACAACCACATCGTCATCACGACCACTACTACTACAACCACCACCATATCATTACCATTACCACTACTACTACAACCGCCACTACCACCATAGCATTACCATTACCACTACTACTACAACCACCACAACCACATCGTCATCACTACCACTACTACTGCAACCACCACTACCACCATATCATCACCATTACAACTACTACTACAACCACCACAACCACATCATCATCACTATCACTACTACTACAACTACAACCACCACCACATTATCATCGCTACCACTACTACTACTGCAACCACCACCACCATATCATCATCATTGAAATATTATATTTTTAAAAATTGAGCTTTATATAGTGCAATATCTACTAAATGTGCTCAAAGCGCTTTACAAGGGGTCCCTGGTCAACATTTAACATGTAGGACGGGACATGACGCCTGTTAGGCGATATTACAATTTTTCGGACAAAGACAACTCTGTTAACGGCCAGGTACTCATTTTACACCTGAGTACGGTGAGAGAATGTGAGTAAAGAACCTTTTCCAAGGACTCAACTATGCGCCGAGCGCGAGGCTCGAACCCAGGACCTTCCAATCCGAAAGCGAGTGTCATACTACTAGACCACATAGCCGCATCATTACCACTACTACTACAAACACCACCACCACATCATCATCACGACCACTACTACTACAACCACCACCACCACCATATCATTACCATTACCACTACTACTACAACTACAACCACCACCACATCATCATCACTACCACTACTACTACAACTACAATCATCACCACCACCACATCATCATCACTATTACTACTACAACTACAACCACCACCAACACCACATCACTTCACTAACACCAGTACTATAATCACTACCATTAGGTTTTGGAGCTTTACTTCATTTGAAATAAGGAAACTTCGGAATTGTATTTGGCATTGTGTTTATATATCATAATATAATTCTAATCAGTTATTTATTTAGAACTAGATACTATACAATATGTATGCCAAATACCACCCTAATTCCCCTTTCTTGTGTGCGGGAATTCCTCTTTCGGCATTGAAATTGAGTGTGAGAGAGTCATCACTACACACATAAATAACAGAAACAATTTAAAAGCATGACTATGACACGCAACCACTCACACACGAGGCTATACTATTTATCCCTTTCTCTATATAGAACAGGACAAGACAAACAATAGCTTGACTCTCCCTACACTTCGCATTGATGTTTGTCGTCTCACGAGTTCAACTCTCGGTCGACCTGTCAATATTCCTTTTTGCCTCGGACGTAATCATTAATAGAATGTCGTGTGGTTTTGACCGTGAAGAAAACCTTAAGAAGTCACATTTATATCATTTTAGAGACATCGTTTTGAATAATTTTGAGTTAAACGAGCGATCAGGAAGTTATTTTCTTAGATTTCATGAACGGCCGATCAGCGCTTGTTTACTATAGTAACACGATTCCCAGCCAACGTCTCAATGGCTGATATTTTTCTCATCGAGGCCGCTGGTTGGTTAGCCAATAAGAGCACCGTACGGTTTCCATTGGGTAAATTCCTTGGTGAATATGCAGATGCAACAAAAAAAAATTACATTGAAAATACACTTATTAACAATATTTTATTATTTAATTTAATTAATTTATTTTTTGTTTCGCTTACAATCTGTTCGCATTAGAAATCTTTATAAATGTGTTTTTTTTTCTTCTCACTTTACATTCTCCATGGGTTTTTAAAAATTGCTTAGCATATAGATTTAACAAAGACATTTAATTTGGGCCATTTGACACTTTAGTTAGGTATGATTGGACACTTGGCAATAGGTAGTGATGAATAATGTATGAGTGTCAGCACAAAACTATTCATAAAAAGCGACATTTACTGTGTGAAGTAGAAAGTTGTTCCATAATGCCTTCTGGGTGGGAATAAGTGAAGTATTATAAAACGCAGTGGCCGTAATAATACTGAAGAAATGCTCATTCTAAATATTCTTATTGCCAGTCTTTTTTAAATCTTTTTACAAGTAACAAAACTCTTATCTTTATACATTTTTGATTGACGTTGGTATTGTGTACTTGATATTGCATTCAAAGGGAAACCCCCCACTTTAAACTAGATTTTGATTTATCGACAGTAATATTAATTACACATAAGTCATATTTATTTTTATACTTTTAAATAACAGCCTGCCATCAAATTTTTGAGAAATGACTTGAAAGAAATCGTGCCTACTGTAGATGGTGGTCTGGTGTTCTCACTTCTCAAATTGCTCGAATGCTTCTTTGAGCCTTTCATGCCAAAAGAGGTAAGTGATTGTGTGATATTAACATCGTGTGCTGTTTTCAGTGGTGAATCTAAAAACTAACAGTGTTAATAATATTAATGCATTTGGATAAACATTGATAAACAAGATTATGCAAAATAAATAAAATAAATATTTTCTTTGCAAACCTTGAAAATTTGAAGTCACAATAATTTTTTTTCTCAGTTGCGATCTTGAGAATTTCAGTATAACTTTTCATAAAACATTTTGAATTTACACTTCCGATTTTATAGAACAATTTTCCTTCCCATTAAAATTCAATTTATATTTTGCTTTTAGTTTTCACGTTTACATCAAAATGATAATAATTGTATGAATAATACATGTAAGCACAGAATTTTCAATAAAGATTTAAGCAATGTAAGCAAACCAAGAGCCTGTTATTAAAATCATCAAGTTGTTAACATCGTATCTTAAAAAGTTGAAATTAAACTTTTATACCAATTTCTGATTGTCTTTCTTTTTGTTGCTGTTGTTGTTTTTGATTAATAAGAATTGAAGAAGATAATTAGTAAATTTTGGAAACATTTAAATTTAGAATGATTTGGAAGAGGTAACTGTGTATTGTAAAGCTTGATTGTTGTGAATTTGCGATTGCAGTAGAGTAGATTTGTAAGTTTAGATGTTGTTTGATTTTAAACATTGAAGGCATAATAAGATGTCATGATTTTCAGTTAACTTGGACTCAATTTGTATATGTCTTTAAGAATTGTAGTAGAGTCTCTTTGTGGTGAAATGAGTGTTAAAATAAATGCTAAAGAGTTATGAATTGTGCCCATGTACTACACAAAAGAAAAAGACCTTGTGTGACTTTTCCATTAACAATGAATTTCCATATTGTGTGTTTATTGTGGATTGTAGTAGAATAGTTTTACGATATAGCATGACGAAGACGTTCTTTAAAGTTTGGATCAAATATTAAACATGATATAAAGGGAATCTCCATTTTAAAAAAATACCATTCATTTATTTGAATTTTGTATAATTCAAGATATATCATATGACAGCATGCATCCTGGTGTCGAAACGTTTGTATTTTCGATTCGTTAAAAACAATCATATAAATAATGGAGAATATCCCTCTTCCTCTAGAAAAGAAAAAAAATAGGTGAGGGTGAATATTAGCCAAGAAAAAAATGTCATCATATTTTGATAAAAATTCTCAACACGAATGTATTGAGATATTTATCGATAACTCTCCATAACTTCTTCACCTTTATTTAACATGCATCTTGTGCACCTGTTTACTTACACTGTAATTTTCTTGCATGACTGTTTACTTACATTATGTGGCGTGACAACAACTCAACACACCACCCACCCGGCTATCTCTCCACTACTTCCCTACTGGTTCTGTGTGTGCTGGGCGTTTGCTCTACCGTGGCTGTGGAAATATTTCCATTTCCCAGAATCCTCTTGGACTGAAGAAGTCGGTAAGATTTCTAGCAGATTTACAATATGTGACCAACAATTTCAATCCGGTATTATGTTAGGGTGAGCAAGATGCTGAAAATTTGATTTAAAGTCAACGTTATTGAAGTTAAGTTAAAGTAGTTGCTTTCTTGATGAAAGGAAGTGCAAGTTTATGGTTTTTAAAAGAATTAAAGTTAGTTTTTCCTTTCATTTTAACTAAATTTCCTTCATCTGGATCATCCTGGCAATGTACATGATTGACGTGGTGGGTCACATATGTGTAACATTCTAGAAAAAGAAAAAAAAAACCTAACAACTTTTGATTTCTCAAATGAATATCGAATTTTTTACACCTTAGTAAAAGGCGGATTTATAGACAATTGTTTTGATTTTAAAGATTTTAAAATTCATACTGATGAAAAAGACTATTATTCTATTTTCAGTTGCCGTAGGAGTTTCATCTTTTGAAGAGTAAGAAACTGATAAAAATCATAGTGTTTTCTTGTTTCACATGATTTATAAAGAACATTTAAAAAAATCACATTTAACATTACATATTACTATGAAAACATGATTATTATAAAACACAATCAGGTGGAATCACTGTTTTATTGTAGTATATATCACTATCACAAAATCTATACATAAGATGGTTTCCTGTTTGCCTTTCAAAAGCGAAATATCTGTCTCATGTTTATATAAATCAGTGTTTTGTGGTTGCATGTTCACGTAAAGTTTATTCATTTTGTCCGATCTTATATTTTAATACTGTGAGAAATTAAGTTACTGCTTTATGCCTGCCTATCACTTGGCTTTTTTAGTTCTCTGAATTCTCCCTTATCTTTATAAACGGTGTATTTAGATTATGACTTTCGTGTAAACCAGATGATGAGTATAAGATGATAGTTGTTAAAGATGTAAAGAAAATCTGCTATTATATCAAATTCATTCACACCCTTTATAAAGGGGTAACTCAAAATGTGCACATCGTATTTGTTGATGAAACCTAAGCTTGGTCTACATTTTACTTTTTGGTTGTTTAAAAAAAACTGTTTCATTTTTCAGGTTGCAATAATGGCATCGAATTCCTAAATATAACTTCAATGTGTAGTTGGTGAAAAAAGTATTTAACAATGAGATGGAATAGGGAGGAGGTGCGTTAATAATGGAAAACAGAAAAATGAGAGAGGAGGAAATTGTCAGAGATGTAATATGCAATTTAAGATGTGTCAGGGTAGATGAAAAGATATCAAAATCTATGAACAGATAAAAAGAGAATAGATAGATAAACCCCAGAATAGATGGATAGAGCGAGAGAGAGTGAGAGGGAGAGAGAGAGAGAGAGAGAGAGAGAGAGAGAGAGAGAGAGAGAGAGAGAGAGAGAGAGAGAGAGAGAGAGAGAGAGAGAGTAGTTTATTTATAATATTTCGTTGATTCCATTGCGGTATTAGACTTTTAGTTTTCATTTTTTTATACAGTTGTTCATTCCAGCGTTTTTAAAAACCCACTCTCTCTTCTTTTTTTTCTTTTTTTTTTCTCTATAATTATTATTTAGTCAGACATTTTTTCATTATGTTCATCAGATTTAAAGATTGTTTATGCTATTTAAGAATTATTAAGTGTTTCACACTGGATTTTGCGATTTAACTTGAATCTCAATACATGATGAGATCAAGATTGTATGAAAGTACTAAAATACTCTCTCTTTCACAAACAAGACTACCTAAAAAATACCTCTCTTAATCTTGCTGTTAGGATTTTATATTTCATAAAATATCAAATAATATGATGGATTTCATTATTCTTTGCTGATACTAATGATAATTATTTTCTGACATAATTCTTATTCTTAAAAAAAGCATAGTTTCTTTACCAGGTAAAATTTACAAAAAATTTTATTGTGTCTAATTATTTTATTATGTCTAAAGATGTTGCCTAGGTTCTACATAGTAATCTTGAATTACTATATTTAGATAGATAGATAAATAGATAGATAAATAGATAGATAGATAGATAGATAGATAGATAGATAGATAGATAGATAGATAGAATAAGATAGATAGATAGATAGGTAGATAGATATAGATAGATAGATAGATTGATTGATTGATTGATTGATTGATTGATTGATTGATAGATAGATAGATAGATTGAAATATAGATAAATCGATTGATAAACAGTTAGATGGATAGACAGATAGACAGAGAAGTATGGAGAGAAATAGAGAGATTGGGAGGAAATAAAAAAAAAATAGAGAGAGAGAGAGAGAGAGAGAGAGAGAGAGAGAGAGAGAGAGAGAGAGAGTGTGTGTGTGTGTGTGTCAGCTACAACCATTGAACTTAATATCGAATATTGAATTCCTATTATCCAGGGTGAAGAACCGATACCAGAGGACCGCCTTGCCAGACTACATGAATTAGTGGAGCCATGGTTTATTTTTGCCTTTATCTGGTCCATTGGTGCAACTTGTGACAATGACGGCCGCAAGAAGTTCTCTGAGTGGATAAGAGAGAAAATGAAGGAGGCCAAAGTAAGTTGATGGTGATTAAACACTTTTTAAAAAAGCAAATTCATTGCCCACCCCTCCATTCTTATCCTTCCCCCTCCCACCCCCTAAAAAAATTGAGATTCCCCCCCTTGAAAAAAACAAAACAAACCAAAAAAAAAAAAGCCCGAAACAAAAAAAAAAAATACATACACACACACAAAAAAAAACAACTAAACTCTTACACAAGAAAGCGAACAAACAAGCTTTTAAAAGCTTAAATAAATAAAAACAAATCAAGCAAAAAAGATAAAAACAAAGAGAAAAGAGAATATCAATGTTATAATAGAAGCGTTGAATTATTGTGAGGGAATTTTGAGAATCTCAAATGAATTGTATTGTATAATTTACATTTCCTTTCTGTAGTCGATACCAATAATACTCTCTGTCTGTTTATTATGTGAAATCAACAGGAAAAAGCGGAACTTTCAAACCACTTATGGTATTGTTCTTCAAGGCAAAGAGGACATGTGTTTTTTTCATCAACTCATTAAAAATTTAAAAAATAGCATTCTCTGAATGATAGAAAGGAGACTTAACAAGTTTTGAAAATCACCCCATTTTATGGATTTTGTTTTATGTAGCTTTAAGTAATTTCATTAAAATAAACAAAAAATGTATAAAAGCATTTAATTTCTTTTGTTTATCGCTTGGTAGCACACCTGGTAATTACTTCAACTATGGAGTACGTCAAAGTCTTTAAAAAACACTGACATTGATTACAATATTGACAAATAAACCCAAAAAAGGCATGAGGCATAAAAAATCCCAAACAAAAAAACATAAACACACACACTCACATATACAACACACACGCACACACAAACACACACACATACGCACAGACACACACACACGCACAGACACACACACGCGCACACACACACACACACACACACACACATACAGAGCAACAAAGAAACAAAGGAACACTAACTTGATAGCAAAGAGTAGACAACATTACTGAAAGTTCTCCTTTTAGAGTCCCACTTAGATCATTGGATTTCATGGCACGAAATATATCCTCTATTCAAAGGACTGCAAACATACGAATTCCTTTAAGCGATAAATGCAAGAATATTCATTTTCAAAAACCAAATAGAGCTTTTACACTTGATGTGCAGTGATTTTAGCAAGTTTTAAACCCAAAGACGTTCTTTAAAATTCAAATCGATGAACAAAAATGGTCTGAAATGTTCATTGAAAAGTTCAAAATGGAATTAAAAAGTCAGGTTTTTAAAAATCACTCCTTTCATTCAATCTCTTTCGAAATTTGATTGTATCTTTGTTTAAAAGTACCTTTGGGTAACCTCCTTGATGTACTGATATAATGTCTTGAATACTGAGGGTCCAAGGTTTTCAAAAAGCCAGACTAGGTCGATTTTTAAGGTTGATATATTTTTTAGCATTTTCTCTCTCTGCTGATTGTTGTCAAATTTTCAAACTTCTTTTTATGAGACAGTGTTCGTCTTGAATAGTCGTTTAATGGATGTTATTGATATCCATATAATTTTTAGATCGAACTGATGTTCCCAGAAGAAGGTTTGATTTACGACTACTGGCTTGATGATGCTGGAATCTGCAGCCCTGCAGCACAAGGGCTGGACGATGAAGAAGAAGAAGAGAAACAGAGGGTGAGTTTTTATTAAGATTTAGAATGTTAAAAAATGAATGTTATTTTAGAAAAGCTGTTACGCCCTAGTGTGCATTTTTCATATCGTTTGTTGAGCGAAAGAAGCAGCTATTTATAACATTTTTTGATGGCATGGAATTAAAGATGATGATGATGATGATGATGATGATGATAATGATGATTATGATGATGATGATGATGATGATGATGATGATAATAATAATGATGAAATAATAATTTAAATAATAATAATATTGATGATAATAATGATAATAATAATCAATAATTATAGTAATAAAAGAATAGGAAGAAAAAGAGAAAAAAGAAGAAAAAGAAGAAGAAGAAGAAGAAGAAGAAGAAGAAGAAGAAGAAGAAGAAGAAGAAGAAGAAGAAGAAGAAGAAAAAGAAAAGCAAGAAGAACAAGAACAAGGACAAGAATTAGACGTTTGACGATCTGACGAAATATTGATTCACAATCATGAATAATCCAACCATATTATAAACTTTTTTATCCCACAGAAAGTTCAATGGAAACACTGGACCTCTAACATGCAAAAATTCGAAATAAGCTCCGATATAAAATATGCCGACATCATTGTCCCCACCATTGATACTATCAGGAATGCACACATTTTGGAGATGTTGACAACCAACAAGAAGACTGTGAGTTTGTTAATTTCTTTATTTCTTTTTTTTGTTGTCTCTCATGTTGATAATTGATTTTAACTTCCTTTTTCTTTTTCTTTTTCTTTTTCTTTTTCTTTTTTCTTCTCTTCTCTCTCTCTCTCTCTCTCTCTCTCTCTCTCTCTTCCTCTCTCTCTCTCTCTCTCTCTCTCTCTCTCTCTCTCTCTCTCTCTCTCTCTCTCTCTCTCTCTCTCTCTCTCTCTTTCTTTCTTTCTTTCTTTCTCAGCAGTCTTTAATTTTTGTAAATGTTATTTGATAAAGAAGTGGATAATGGGATAAATGAATAATATATAGATATATGTAAATTTGGGAGATTCAAAATTCTGTGTCTTCTTTAGTTAGACAACTGAAACCTTTAATTTTTTACTATATCAATATCCAGGTCCTTTGCATTGGTCCTACTGGAACCGGGAAAACAATGACCATTGCTGACAAATTGTCTCGGCGCATGCCCAAAGAATATGTGCCAGACTTTATTGTCTTCTCTGCTAAGACCAGCGCCAACCAAACCCAGGATCTCATTGATGGGAAACTGGATAAGAGGTATGTGACAGGCAAAATTCTATACGGCTTTTGTAAGATATTCAAATTTCACTTATGATTGGTTGATATCATATTACCTACCTGCTAACATTTTTATATATGTTGTGTCGTTTATTGTTATTGCTAGACAGCAATAAAGACACAAAAATTATATAAAAACACAGAGGCAATATGTTCTATAAAAGCGTATACTGATTTGTGTATCAATTTAAGCTTTAGAAACTAGATTTCAACTTTTTTATAAATTAAATAGATCCATGAAATCAATGTCCATCTCCGTGTCTGTAGCGTGGAATGGACAGGCATTATTGTTTGCCCTTTTTTAAATTGGGCTCTAGCCTTTTTCAAAATGATTTTTGCTAATCAAATATTAGACCCAGCCACCCAATCAGAGCTAGATGGACAGGGGGGGGGGGGGGGGTTGACGAAGAAAGAAAACCTCTGACGTAATATTGGAATGAATTGAGTCAATTTATAACTTTCATATGTTCTCTAGGCTTTTGATGTAAAACAAAAAGGCAAATAAATATTTGTTGGTATTTTCTAAATTGAAATCATATACTTCAAATTTAAACAAAAGCAGAGGGTTGTTTTACAAATCTTTGAAAACTTCAACAGCTGGCCATTCTTGATATTACTGGGTAAAGTGGTCTTCAAATAGTTTTGCACGCCTGAAAATAATAATCTGTTTGTGTTAAGTACCTTTATTGGCTCAGTGAATAACACGTTGAACAGCATGTTAGCCTTTTTAAGTTTAACCGAACATCAATTTCTGCCATTCCACCTTCAGCAATTAGTCAAAATAATACGGAGAAGGCTGTATGGTCGCTTTCCTTATTATTATTATACCTAGGTCATTAAGTTAAAGAATATGTCAGCTTTTAGAAGTGTTAAAATTGTTTTCCTTTACAGCTATTTCTGTTGCTGCTTGATTCATTGGGTCCTCTTGCTGTCATTTATGTAAAATCTTTGTCTCTTCATTTTTTGTATATTCTTCTTGTATTTCTTGTTGTTGTTGTTTTTGTTGTCCTTGTTGTCTTTGTTGTTCCTGATGTTGTTTTTATTGTTATTATTATTATTATTGTTGTTGTTGATGTTGTTGTTGTTGTTGTTGTTGTTTTTTTTTTGTTGTTCTTTTTCTTCTTCTTCTTCTTCTTCTTCTTCTTCTTCTTCTTCTTCTTCTTCTTCTTCTTCTTCTTCTTCTTCTTCTTCTTCTTCTTCTTCTTCTTCTTCATCTTTTTTATTTTCTTCTTTCCTTATTCTTCTTCTTCCCCCACATAAGAACAGTAAATTACATATGGTGTGGGATTATTATACATTTTCAAATAGATAAAGCTTGCTCTCACGCCATCCCTCCTTGGCATTTTATCTAAAAGAAGCTCACTTACTTAGAAGTATTTTGCGTTTTTAGTCTTAATGTATGATTACTTACACAATGTTTTTATCCTATTTGTACAGGCGTAAGGGTGTGTTTGGACCACCTCTTGGCAAATACTTTATTTTCTTTGTTGATGATTTGAACATGCCAGCTTTAGAAGTGTATGGAGCTCAACCTCCCATTGAACTCATCCGTCAGTACATGGACTTTAAGGGCTGGTATGACAGAAAGGCCATTGGTGAGTTAGAGTATCGTATTATCTACGTGAAAGAGATTAAAATATTTTTAAAAATCAATTCAATATAATACATAAACATCCTTAACTTTGATGGGAAATGTATTGGTTTTATTTGTAGAATGGCGATACGTTGCGTTTATGATTTTATTTACTTCACTTCCTGGTAAAGTGTTGATAAAGAACACCTTCCACTATCATGATCTGCCCATTGATTTTAAGAATTTAATACTATAATGCTATTCAAAAGTTTTATAATATGATCGTCATTTGTTTAATCTAACAGTTGACAATTTTAGCTCTTTTTGAACTAATTTGACATTAAAAAGGTGTCACTTACTTATCGATTACAAATGGAACACGACAACAACAAAAATGATAACCATTAACTTTTGATTTTTTTTCCATAGGTGACTTCCGTAACTTGGTTGACGTGAACTTTGTGTGTGCTATGGGTCCCCCTGGAGGAGGCAGGAATCCCGTCACTGCCCGATTGACCCGTCACTTCAACTATGTGGCCTTCACTGAAATGGAGGATTCCAGCAAGAGCAGAATCTTTTCCACCATTCTTGACTCCTGGATTAGTGAGTACAGGCACCCACTTCTAAATGTTGTCCTTTAGAGTCACATGGTTCATGGAGCCGTTATTTATCCCAGTTTCTATAGCGCTAAATGGACAATATCAATTGCTTGCTACCCTTTGGGATAGGATGCCAGTTTATCTCAAAGTACTTTCCAATAGATATAACAGGTCCAGCTACCTAATCATTGCTGTTTGGACAAGGATGGGGGGGGGGGGGGGGGGGAGCAGAATTTAAAAAAAAATTTACCTCGATCCCAGTCCCTTTGTGTGTGAAGCGAGTGCTCTACTAACTGAGCTATTGGGATCCCCTAACCACTTCTACTTTATGGTTAATTTGTTGCTAGTTAAATACAGAGTATTTTATAGACCAAACTCTTTCGTTATATGTATGTATATATTATGTGTTATTGTTTTACAAATTTATGAACATAACATATAAAAGAACTAAACACATACTTTACGTCAACAAGCTAAGCTTTTGGACTCATTCGGGCCCAAGTAAAATTCATCAACAACACAATCCGTATTGTTTGATCTGAATGTTTTTTTAATGTGCTATGCGTTTGTAAATAGGTCTGAAGCTACAAAATATGTCTTTGATAAATAGGTTTTGAGCTAAATTACTTAAAAAGCGTGATAACGACCAAAAATAAATTGCAAAAAACGTGACAACCCCCCCCCTCCCCCCACCCATAATAAAACAAACACACAACAACAACAAAAACAACAACAACAACAACAAAAAACAACCCCCCCCAAAAAAAAATACAAGCAAATTAGAAACAAAACAAAACAAAACAAACAAGCAAAAAATAACAAAAAACAACCCCCCCCCCCCCAAAAAAAAAAAGCAAACTAAAAAAAAAACAAAACCAAAAACAAAACATAAACAAAGAAAAAAACCCAAGAAACAAGGTTCATTGGAGATATACTCTAGTGCATAAATTACATCAATGTCTCATTAGTGACAATAAATTAGATTGTCAAAGATTATGTTTTTTGTCTATCAAAACCGGGTTTTATAACTAAATTGCCCTTTGCTTTAACAGAGCAATCTCCACCCGTAAAGGAATATTGCAGCCAAATGGTGGAGACGTGCATATCCATGTACAACACAATCCAGACACAACTACTACCTACTCCAGCAAAGTCGCATTACACCTTTAATCTCAGGGATCTTTCTAAGGTTTTCCAGGGGATGCTCATGTGTACTCCTGAAAGTGTCAAGGTCAGTGATGTGTATTGTGATTGTATTAGGGATTAATGAAAAACTTACTTTATTGATGTGAAACTAGTAGAGAGAGAGATAGATAGATAGATAGATAGATAGATAGAGAGAGAGAGAGAGAGAGAGAGAGAGAGAGAGAGGGGAGAGAGAGAGATAGAGAGAGAGAGAGAGAGAGAGAGAGAGAGAGAGAGAGAGAGAGAGAGAGAGAGAGAGAGAGAGAGATGGAGGACTATATCATTAATCACCTTAACACAGGCGTGATAATTATGAGCTCAATCATTGTTTTGATAATATTTTTTGATTGTATTGACAATGATGAAGATATTGATAATGTTGATGATTAAGATGATTAAGATGATGATGATGATGTTCATGATGATCATGTTGAAGAGGAAAATGATTAGGATTGTGACGATGATAATAATGAGGATTAATGATGAGGCTGAAGATGATAATGATGATAATGATGATGATAATGATGCTGATGATGATAATCCTGATGCAATGCTAACTAGTCGATCTTGATGACTTTAAATCGACTGTTTATTGATGTAAATAATGCAGAGCCCAAAGTCCAATTTAAAAAACCCCATTAAGTCTTGAAAACTATCACTTTCTTTTCTGTTTTATAGAGCATTGCTGACCTACTGCGACTGTGGTACCACGAGAGCTGCCGTGTCTTCCAAGATCGTCTTGTCAATGACGAGGACAGAGACTGGTTTGAAGAGCTCCTAAAAGAGAAGATGGTTCACGACTTCCAAACTCCATTTGAGGATGTTGTTGTTCAAAAACCAATCATCTTTGGCGACTTCATGAACACCAACCAAGATCCCAGGCCTTATCTTCTCATTGAGGATCATGTTAAGGTAAAGTGATTTCTCCCTTAATATTAATAATAATAATAGTAATAATAATAATGATTATATTAATAATAATAATAATATATAATAATAATAATAATAATAATATAATAATAATAATAATAATAATAATAATAATAATAATAATATAATAATAATAAATAATAATAATAATATAATAATAATAATAATAATAATAATAATAATAATAATAATAATAATAATAATAATAATAATTAATCATCATCATAATAGTAATAACAATAATAATGATAATGATTATAATACGACGACTACTACTATCTATACTACTACTATACTACTAACTACTACTACTACTACTACTACTACTACTACTACTACTACTACTACTACTACTACTATACTAATACTACTACTACTACTACTACTACTATATACTACTACTACTACATACTACTACTACTATAATAATAATATAATAATAATAATAATAATAATAATAATAATAATAATAATAATATAATAATAATATGAATAATAATAATAATAATAATAATAATAATAATGATAATAATAATAATAATTATAATAATATAAATAATAATAATTATAATAATAAATATAATTAATTACATAATAATAATAATAATAATAATAATAATAATAATATAATAATAATAATATAATAATATTATAATAATAATAATAATAATAATAATAATAATAATAATAACAATAATAATAATAATAATAATGATGGTGATAATAGTGATAATAATAATAATGATAATAATAATGATTATAATGATAATATGATCTTTTTTATTATCTCTTTATTATGTTGTTTGGTTTATAATGTTCGAAAGTACACACTCGGTAATTGGTACCAACACATGTACAATTCCAAATTCAATTACGAACCATATTGACGAACATACCTATCCAATTATTACCTAAAACTAATTAAGAATAGATGACTCAGCACAAAAATTATGTGATATCAATACTACTTTATCTAATAAAGCACGGGATGTTGACAGAACTCTGCATTCTTTTTTTTTTTTAAATTCACCTAGCCGTATATTAAACCTGACTCTTAAGTCAAGAGGGTATTTTTAAAAAATATCTGAACAACTTATATAAGGATTGACCAAATTGGTTCAATTGTATTTTCTTGTCACTTTAAAGGGAGGAAAAGAGCAAACGCCTATACAATTTGTCTTTTAAATAGCCTCCATTCATTATTTGTCTTTCACATAGCCTCTACTCACCTCCATTTGGTCATGTCATTTGATAGATGTCTGATCTGATCATTAAAAAAATTTAAAAACACAAGTTGAGTGTCTTATGTCATTGACATCAAATCCAATTCAATTTAATCCATATTTTTTTTGCAGCTTCAGCACTGAAGATAGACATTTGTATGGTATAGAATGATTTTAGGTTATGGTTCTTTATCACAATAATTATCTATACCTGTGACAGATATGTTTTCTTATTGACAAGATTAGTTATCAAAACTGTCAGAATTCCATACCCTAATTGTACTTGGGGGAAAAAGGACTGAATGCGTGCATTCACTCGAGCGGGCGGGGGGGGGGGGGGGGGGGGGGGGGGGGGGTGGTAGCCAAACAATATGAAAAAAAAATTAAAAATATAATTTCGTGTTTCTTTTAATGTCTTTTTAAAAAATCATATTAAAAAAGGTAATTAATACAGTTTTAACATAGATAATTAGATTTACTAAAGTTGTTAACTGAGAGGAAAATTCAATAGATTACATTGGTGTGTTTTCTAGATGACCAAAGTGTTGGATGAGTTCCTGGAGGACTACAATCAAATCAACACAGCTCAGATGAGGCTGGTGCTCTTCATGGATGCTGTGACACACGTGTCTCGTATTGCCCGAATCATTAGACAGCCTCTAGGCAACGCATTGTTATTGGGTATGGGAGGCAGTGGACGACAGAGCTTGACCAGACTTGCAGCACACATGTAAGGGCTAAACGTGTATATTTGTGTTTTTTAAATATGATATTATTGGAAGGCAGACACGTAATGTCTGAAACGTTTATCATCCCTTCTCTCTCTTTCTTTCTCTGAAATTCTCTCACTTTCTCGTTCTCTTTCTCTCACTCTCACTCTCTCTCTCTCTCTCTCTCTCTCTCTCTCTCTCTCTCTCTCTCTCTCTCTCTCTCTCTTTCTGTCTCTCTTTAAAAAAAATATTCATATGCCAGTGTTATTGACATGGATATAAATTTACTAAATTATTTGAAATAACGATGTAAATGACGGAATAAGTCAAAGGGAAGTTGTCACATTAACAAATATATTTGAATCAGCAGTTTAACTCTGCCTTTTCTCTTCGTTAATTTTGATAACCAGTGAGTTCAGGTAAAAGTAGTTTTTGTTCTTAAAGTTAAAGCATTTGATCTCTGTTGCCAAAGAATTTAGCAATCAATGATATTTTACAGGTCTGAATTTGATTGCTTCCAAATTGAGCTCGCCAAGAACTATGGAACATCTGAGTGGAGAGAAGATCTGAAACAGGTTATGATGAAAGCAGGTCTTGAAAACAAACCAATGGTTTTCCTCTTCAGTGACACACAGGTACACAATATACCATATAACCACCTTATTACCAACTAGATTTATAAAGCTTCGGCCTTGTGTTTGGTTGATAAGCTGGCCCAGGCCTTGTCGGTCCTTAGAGTTTTGGATAAGCATTGGTGGCTGAACAATTGCTATTTGTTTATTTTGTTAAAAACTAGCAACAGTAAGCATGGTGAGGTACTGAGTGGCTGAGCACAAAATTTAATTGTTTCTGACTTTGGTATTTTGACATGGATATGAGACATTTTCACATGTTCCAGCTCAGTATAAATAATTATGTCAGTGACAGAAATGTTGAGAGTAGTAGAACAAAAAAGATGACCGAAAGGCCCTTTGCATCATGTGAAAAATGTTATATGTGACGAGCTTCACATGAGATAAAATTGAGCTTTATCCAAACCACGGTAAAAAGCAATAATATAGATGTGCATGTTCATTAATTTCATATTGGTTTGAGAGATTTGTAATAAGGACAAAAAAAGACTTATGGTAAACTTATTTTTCTTATGTATGTGGTTTGATTCAGATTGACTTACTCTACCAAGCTATTATTTAATTAATTGTTTTTTTTTTGTATGTTTCCTTCAGATCAAGAGCGAGTCCTTCCTTGAGGACATCAACAACATCCTCAATTCTGGTGATGTCCCCAACATCTACAGCTTTGATGAGCTGGAGTCGATTTACACAGACATGAAACCCATCGTACAAGATGCCGGCATGCAACCCACCAAGACCAACCTGTTCTCTGCTTACACTAAACGTGTCAGGAGTAACCTACACACTGTTCTTACCATGAGGTTAGTGTGCATCTTAAACACTATTTTATAGATATTTTTAGTGGTATGAATTCTTCTCCCCCATCCACAAAGTTATTTTCCATGTAAGAAGTCTCCTCTTAAGATTTTTGTTGTTGTAAATAATGATAATCGTACGTGTGTGATGATATAACATAAACTGTCGTTGGTAGATCTTACTCCTTGTATAGAATTGGATTGCAGCATGATTTTATTTTTTTTGAGGTCGCCATCATGGTTATTGAATGGTTTGTACAGCTATGAAAGTTGATCTTTTACTTTTGAACATTTTTGAAAAGCATTTCCCTTTTGGCAATTTTTAAAATCTTATATTTACCAAATCCACATGAATGATAAAAATTATGAAGGTCCCAGTCATAAAAAATAATTTGCTGCACAATACTGTCTGCCATGCAATAAGTTAAGTTTGCTTTTTACCTTTTGATTCTAGTCCACTTGGAGAAATTTTCCGTGCCCGTTTGCGTCAGTTCCCTGCCCTTGTCAACTGCTGCACTATTGATTGGTTCAGCCAATGGCCAGCGGATGCCCTCAAGTCCGTGGCCTTGAGATTCCTCAATGATATTCCAGAACTGGACACAACAGATGAGGTCATGGATGGACTGGTAGGTTCAATGTGGCCTCTTTCGCTTATATATATATATATATATATATATATATATATATATATATAATATATATATAATATATATATATATATATGGCAATACTGTGTTATAATTACAATACGTTTTTCTAGATTCAGTGATATATCAAACAGAAAGAACATTACTAGAAAACTAAATGTTTTGGGGAAAAAAGAGCTTGCCACGATGCTACAATTCAGAGCAGTGAGGCTGTTACTTATGAATTTACACATTATTGATTTATTTCAAAAATTTGCCAAGAATTTTTGTTTTTATTGTGTAATTTAAAAAGAATATTATATATAAGAGGAAAAACAACTAAAAATAAAAATAAGATTAAAACTTTTTTTTCAAATCATGAAATGAAAAGAAACATTACGAATTACTGAAATGTTTGATGACCTTCTATTTTTGACCCTTCCAGGTGGTGATGTGCCAGGTGATTCACGAATCCGTCACAGTGAATTCTGCAAGGTTCCTGGCGGAGATGTCACGTCACAACTATGTCACACCAACATCCTACCTGGAGCTTCTAGGTATTTTCTCCAAGCTGGTTGGCATGAAAAAGATGGAGCTAACCACGGCTAAGAAGAGATTGAAAACTGGTTTGGACAAGGTATGAAGATTCGAGGTTTACTGGTCGCATTAGATTCCAGCAAAAGGAATGCTTCATTCCTTTTGAATCGATTTTCAATTTTTATTCTAATTAAAAATATTTGTTGAGTTAAATTTTTTTTTCATGCATGGATTATCTTAGTCCCACAGTTTCACACAGTCTTATATGTTCTCATTTTATCATGGTGCGATGACAACTAAGGATTTGTACAATACTCAGACAATACAGCTTTAATAAAATCTAAAGCCTAAGATGGAATACTGGTAGGTATTTGATGTCATCCCCAATTGAACACATTGAGTGACAATACAAATGATACATAGGATAATGATTTCCTGGGGGGAATAAATTGAATGTGATAATGTCAGAAATATTGAGGGAAACAATTGTCTGATATCTTATGTGTTGTTTATTTAGGAATATTTGATAAAGTCCTTGGTTTAAATACCGAAGGATTCAAGATTCGAATCACAATGATTTTGTTTTTACACTTTGAGTTTACTTGTTCAGTCCAAAACATTAAAGAAATGATAATCTATTTGGAATGAATTGAATGTGTTAGTTGAACATTTTGAAAACCTAAATAGCCTTTCGATTTTTCTTCTTTTTGAAACGACATTAAATATGTCAGCTGTTTAATATCAATTCTCATTCCTTCTCCAGCTGCTGACAACAGCCGATGAGGTCGCCAAACTACAAGAAGAATTGGCCACTATGCGTCCTATGTTGGAAGACGCTGTAAAAGAGTCTATTACTACCATGGAACAAATCTCCCAAGATACGGTGAGAATTTGAAATATAAAAAGAGCACAATTAATAAATGATAAATAAATAATTGTTAAATAGATAAATAGCAACTAATCAAAATTTTTATTGCCAGAAACGTTAAAATGCATTTAGGGTTTTCATAAATTGTCAATTATTTGTTTTTATTTCCCAATTCTATTATAAGGAAAGCATTGTGATTTTAATTGCATTGTAACCTTAAAGATTGTTTCACATTGCTTGAGTATATACTGAAATGAGCAAATGATAACTGAATAAAATGATAAATTTTATTTTTCATTTCAAAAGACTAGTTAAATTTCAAAAATATTCCACCAATAACAGGTAGTGGCAGAAGAGACCAAATCTCAAGTGACTAAGGAAGAAGAAGCGGCCTCAAAGAAGGCAGAGGAGACTCAGGCAATTGCTGACGATGCACAGAGAGACTTGAACGAAGCTTTGCCGGCCTTGGTGAGTAAAAAATATTTGTGCATTTGAAACGGTTCCAGTGACTTGTTTTCTAAAGATAGCATTTAAGTGTGATGAAGGTTATCTTTAATTGAGAACTTTTGTTCCACTTTGCATTTTTTGAAGTCGGTTTTCCTATAATTTGCTCAGATTTAGCTTTCAATTAAGTTCGAAAATTAAAAAATGATAGTTTTCATCCTTTGGTTACACTTACTCCTATATCTCCTTGAGGAGAATAGGGCCTGGAACCAGTCATTTCTATGTTACTTTGCCCTCATTAATGATGGTGAAAACTAAGCCCATCTTTTGTTATTTTCTATCGATTCATCTCATTCATGTATGCCTGTCTGTCTAGTTTCAATGCACTGTGCTTTTTGTACCAAAATGAAAATAATTTTGAAAACATTTATTTTAAAAATCAAACAGGATGCCGCCTTAGCCAGTTTGAAATCTTTGAACAAGGGAGATGTGGTGGAAGTGAGAGCTCTGCAAAGACCACCCGATGGCGTCAGGCTGGTCATTGAAGCTGTCTCTATCATGAAGGTAAGGAATTATTAAAAGGTTGGGGTTTACACTGTCTTATGGGGATGCATCAGCAACAACAACCAAAAAAAAAGATGTTTTGTAAGTTTTGATAACCAAATTTTAATTTGACCACAATTACAAGGGTTTTAAGAGGAGATTCTGAAAAATTATTTATGTATCATTGACAGAAAAATAGAAAGACATTGCTGAATGGTAAAAATCACAACCCGCCTCTCTTTCCAAAAAAGCAACTTGGAGTTATCTTGTTAACTTAAAAATGATTTTTTTTAATCAGACCGTCAAAATTTTATACGTCTTTACGCATGTGGCTAATTACTGTTCTTTAAATGTGATACATTTAATGAAATACAACTTCTTTTGACCTAAAATGTATATTAGCATTTGTGATCAATTGTATCTTTACAATCTTTAATGATTTATTTTGTTCCTGTTTTCTTCTTATTAAGAACAAAACTGTATATCTTCCCTCAGCAGCTCATTATTTTTACATTTAGAAAAGATCTACACGAATTGCTATCAATAAATATTTTTAAAAATAGATACAGTATTATTACCAATTCACGTTTGGACGTGATGCTTTTCTTTTCTAGACTTTTGGAGCATACCAAAGGTAACAACCAACTATTATATTTATATATTCTGTAGGGTTTGAAACCCAAGAAGGTGGCAGGAGATAAGCCTGGTGTCAAGATAGACGATTACTGGGAAGTCGGGAAACAACAGTTACAGGATCCAACCAAGTTCCTGGAGAGTTTATTCCGTTATGACAAGGACAACATACCTGATGATGTCATCAAGAAGATTCAACCTTACATTGATGATGAGAACTTTACCCCAGCAGCCATTGCTAAAGTGAGGAATTGTCAATCATTTCTAGTATTTTAGAGATAAAAATTACATCCTTCCTAACAACATCATGAGATGCCATCGTCAAAAGCAATGCCCATCTCACTGAGTCAATTAATTTATGTGAAGATGAATATAAAAGAATAATAATTGACAAAGATGAAAATATGTGACATGCAGATGATAGAATCTACCATTATTTATGAAGTTTAAGGGTATTTATACATTTTTTAAACAAAACAGAATGTGCTGTCATTAACAAAAAGTGTCTAACTGAAAGCTAATTCTGATTAGATGGCTAAAAGCATTTAAACAACATTAAAAAAACACCTATTGGTCCTTTTTATTCGTGAATTATACCCTCATTTATTAAACACCATAGTTTTAGGATCTTTATCATAAATCAATATTTGTTAATAGCATAAACATTTTTTAAAATGTGCTTTATTCTTGAGGAAGATTTTCTCAGCTATTCTCTGCCATTTATGAATCAATTATCTTCTTGAAACGCAAATATTCATTCTCAACAAATCATACATTTCTAAAAACCGACAGGTTTCCAAAGCTTGCACCTCAATCTGCCAATGGACTCAGGCTATGCACAAATATCATTTCGTAGCTAAAGGCGTTGCTCCAAAGAGGGAGAAATTAGCCATAGCCCGAGCAGATCTAGAAGAGACCCAGAGGATTCTAGACGCGGCCAAAACGAGGCTACGAGAAGTTGAAGAAGGTATTGCCACTCTTCAAGCCAAGTATGACGACTGTGTGAGGAAGAAGGAAGAGCTGGAATTCAAGACCAGAGAGTGTGAGCAGAGGCTTGTTAGAGCTGACAAGGTACATTTTTCTATGATTTAGTATTAATAGTTGTAGAAAATTTTTAAAAATCTTATTTTTATTATCATTTACCTAAATTTTATTAAATAGGTGTAAGGTACCAAACGTTTTACAACGTCAATTTTAAAAGATTACAGACCCCTATTTTTCTAGCTAAATGTAAACAATGAATAGTGTTTTGTCTTTTCTTTTGGATTGCTTCACAATGCATTCTTGACTAACAAATATATATACATATAAAATCAAATGTCAGAGCAAAATCCTGAACTCATTAAACAATACATTTCTTAAGATAGAAATTCTATCCGGTATATAGATCTATGAAAAACAAAGGTTCCACTCCAAATGAAAAAGTGTTAGTCAATCCTTCTCCATATTCATCAATACATATGTTTAAAGGATTGCGATACATAGTGTGTTATATGAATTGAATATGTCATATGTTACTGTGTTTTTCTACCAATAATGATAACAACAACAACAACAACAACAGCAGCAACATAGCCATAACCATTTTATCAACTATTTCAGTTAATTGGTGGTCTTGCTGATGAGAAGGACAGGTGGAAGGTATCGGTGGAGAAACTGGAGAAGATCATTGACAACATTATTGGAGACGTCCTGGTATCTTCTGGCGCTATTGCCTATCTGGCACCTTTCACGGTAAGAAATCATCAGGGGAACAGATAACTTTATGTATGTGCTGAAGCGATTAGCACTGTTTTATTCATTATGCCAATAGCAAAATGTAGGACAAATCAACATAAGGCAACCTTCATTCCAACCGCCATAAATTAATTAACAAATCTTCTGTGGAAAAATGAGACAACCAATGAAAATAACGAGCAGCAGTGGCGTGAATCATCATCATCGACATTGTCGCCGTTGTTATCATCATCATCATCATCATCAGCATCATCATCATCATCATCATCATTATCGTCATGATCATCATCATCATGATGATGATCATCATCATCATCATCATCATCATCATCATCATCATCATCATCATCATCGTCATTATCATTATCATCATCATCGTTTTCATCATGAATAGCTTTTGACACTTACTAGCATTTCCATTTTCTAAGGAGGTTACTGCTTAAAGTGGCAAATAGCTTGTTTTACCTTCTGATTCATAATTTTACATGTTATACTATTTCGATTTTTCTCCTTTTCAGGGTGAGTACAGACAAGACATGGTCAACCATTGGATCACCAAACTAGACACCAACAAAGTGCCCCGTACAGATGACCCATCCCTGGTTGGAACCATGAGTGATCCAGTCAAGATCCGTAGCTGGCAAATCGCGGGGTTGCCCAAGGATAACTTATCCGTTGAAAATGGCGTCATTGTACAGTTCTCTCGTAGATGGCCTCTATTTATTGATCCTCAAGGACAGGGAAATAAGTGGGTCAAGAATATGGTAAGTCATTTTTTTTGTGTGCTTTCAAATAAGTAAATAACTATTATTTATGCTGGCAAATTCTTGCGTAATATTTCTAGGACAAAAAGCGACTAATATTGGCATCTATCGTGTATTTTGTCTAAAGCAAACGGTTAGCAGTCTCATTTAAAATGGAAAGCTTGATTGTTGTAGAATATTTTCTATCAGATTTAATATCAGATTCAGCTAACCTATTCATGCTAGATGGACACGGATACAAAAAAATCTCTTTTGATTGTTTAAAAAAATTAACACTGTTTTGATCCTGCAGACGTTCATATATCGAATGGTTCCTTATCAGCCTCTCTCTCTCTCTCTCTCTCTCTCTCTCTCTCTCTCGCTCTTTCTCTCTCTCCCTCTCTCTCTCTCTTCTCTCTCTCTCCTCTCTCTCTCTCTCTCTCTCTCTTCTCTCTCTCTCTCTCTCTCTCTCTCTTCTCCTCTCTCTCTCTCTCTCTCTCTCTCTCTCTCTCTCTCTCTCTCTCTCTCTATATATATATATAATATATATATATATATATATATATATATATATATATCTTTCTTTCTCACTATCAGTCTCACCTCTCTCCCTACCTTCTCGTTTTCCCTTCATCTACGTCCGTCTCTTTCTATTTTTCTCTTTTGGTCAAATCCTCTCTTCTCAACATGACACACATCAGCTAACTCTATAGACGTGTCATTATTTTCTGTTTAAAAAAAGCATTCCTACAGTTTTCTTTGTAATTACATATACTAATAGTGCTCATAACACCAATGATAATATATGTAGTTTACAATAAATAACTGTTATGATGATAATATTAAAAGTGCTGTTTGTTTCTGTTTTGAATTCCAGGAAAGAGAAGCTGGTTTGGATGTGATCAAACTGTCAGACAAAGATTTTCTACGTAGTCTTGAAAACGCTGTCAGATTTGGCAAGCCTTGTTTGCTGGAAAATATCAGTACAGAATTGGATCCCGCCTTGGAGCCCATACTCTTGAGACAGGTGGGATAAAAGGAGGAGGAGAAGAAGAAGAAGAAGAAGAAGAAGAAGAAGAAGAAGAAGAAGAAGAAGGAAGAAGAGGAAGAAGAAAAGAAGAAAGAAGAAAAAGAAGGAAGAAAAAAGAAAAGAAGAAGAAGAAGAAGTAAGAAGAAGAAGAAGAGAAGAAGAAAAGAAGAAGAAGAAGAAGAAGAGAGAAGAAGAAAGAAGAAGAAGAAGAAGAAGAAGAGAAAAGAAGAAGAAAAGAAGAAGAAGAAGAAGAAGAAGAAGAAGAAGAAGAAGAAAGAAGAAGAAGAAGAAGAAGAAGAAGAAGAAGAAGAAGAAGAAGAAGAAGAAAGAGAAGAAGAAGAAGAAGAAGAAGAAGAAGAAGAAGAAGAAGAAGAAGAAGAAGAAGAAGAAGAAGAGAAGAAGAAGAAGAAGAAGAAGAAGAAGAAGAAGAAGAAGAAGAAGAAGAAGAAGAAGAAGAAGAAGAAGAAGAAGAAGAAGAAGAAGAAGAAGAAGAGAAGAAAGAAGAAGAAGAAGAAGAAGAAGAAGAAGAAGAAGAAGAAGAAGAAGAAGAAGAAGAAGAAGAAGAAGAAGAAGAAGAGAAGAAGAAAGAAGAAAGAAGAAGAAGAAGAAGAAGAAGAAGAAGAAGAAGAAGAAGAAGAAGGAAGAAGAAGAAGAAGAAGAAGAAGAAGAGAAGAAGAAGAAGAAGAAGAAAAGAAGAAGAAGAAGAAGAAGAAGAAGAAGAAGAAGAAGAAGAAGAAGAAGAAGAAGAAGAAGAAGAAGAAGAAGAAGAAGAAGAAGAAGAAGAAGAAGAAGAAGAAGAAGAAGAAAAGAAGAGAAGAAGAAGAAGAAGAAGAAGAAGAAGAAGAAGAAGAAGAAAGAAGAAGAAGAAGAAGAAGAAGAAGAAAGAAGAAGAAGAAGAAGAAGAAGAAGAAGAAGAAGAAGAAGAAGAAGAAAGAAGAAGAAGAAGAAGAAGAAGAAGAAGAAGAAGAAGAAGAAGAAGAAGAAGAAGAAGAAGAAGAAGAGAAGAAGAAGAAGAAGAAGAAGAAGAAGAAGAAGAAGAAGAAGAAGAAGAAGAAAGAAGAAGAAAGAAGAAGAAGAAGAAGAAGAAGAAGAAGAAGAAGAAGAAGAAGAAGAAGAAGAAGAAAGAAGAAGAAGAAGAAGAAGAAGAAGAAGAAGAAGAGAAGAAGAGAAGAAGAAAGAAGAAGAAGAAGAAGAAGAAGAAGAAGAAGAAGAAGAAGAAGAAGAAGAAGAAGAAGAAGAAGAAAGAAGAAAAGAAGAAGAAGAAGAAGAAGAAGAAGAAGAAGAAGAAGAAGAAGAAGAAGAAGAAGAAGAAGAAGAAGAAGAAGAAGAAGAAGAAGAAGAAGAAGAAGAAGAAGAAGAAGAAGAAGAAGAAGAAGAAGAAGAAGAAGAAGAAGAAGGAGAAATTGATATGATGTTGATGATGATGATGATGATGATGATGATGATGATGATGATGATGATGATGATGATGATGATGATGTCTACTAAGAAATTTGTATCTCTCTCTCTCTCTCTCTCTCTCTCTCTCTCTCTCTCTCTCTCTCTCTCTCTCTCTCTCTCTCTCTCTCCCTCTCCTTCACTATCTCTCTCCCCCCCTCTCTCTCTCATCTTGCATTATGATCAAATGTTTATCTTGCTTTGTTCACAGACATTCAAACAACAAGGTAGCACGGTGATCAAGCTTGGAGACGCCATCATCCCTTACCACGAAGACTTCAAATTCTACATCACCACCAAATTGCCAAATCCCCACTACACCCCTGAGATTTCAACAAAGGTCACTCTTGTCAACTTTACCCTTTCTCCAAGGTCAGTGAGTTGTGAAGTCATTGATTTGAACACAGAACAGATTCAACGTTTTTCTCATTCAATTAGGGTTAAAACATTTGCCTTTCTAGATGCATTTCAATTTAGTCTTAAACGTTTTTATAATGTTTATGGTGGATGTTAAAAATCTTATTTATTTTTCTAAGAGTTAATCTTTTTGCATTCAAATAATCATAATCATTGCAACTCTTTATTTTTTATCTTCTAGAAGTATGAAAAACCATCCCTTTTCTTATTTTTATTTTTAAAAAGGCAGTGAGAGAGAAAAGCCAAGACCGTTTTGTTTCTACCTTTGCCTTATTAGATTATTTTTACTGTGCCCATTTGAGATAACGGCATTTTATTCCCTTAATTTATGTCATGTAAAGGGGAAAAAGGCTTGCATTTATTTACAAAGTATAACAAGGGTGGGCGGGGGGGGGTGTTATTGCTTCAATTATGAATCATCAGTAATTGTTCACATTTTGTGTACTTTAAGTCCTCAATGTTTAATTG
>NC_088362.1:75018701-75038701 GCF_034508935.2 Berghia stephanieae
CCCAAAAAAAAAAAAGGAGAAACCAAAAAACAACAAGAAAAAACTCAAAACAAAAATTGTTTAAAAAATTCACAACACAACAAAACAGAATTTGAAAAATTAAAATAAATTACCAAATGAAAAAAAAACACACTCAAATACAAGAGTGATAGTAAAAGAAAAAAACAATCCCAAAAAAAACCCCTCAGAACACACACGCGCACACATACCCACCCACACAAACACGTACACACACAGACACGCACAGAGGCACCATACAATTTAGTTAAGACAAAATCAAAGAGGATTAACCCTTAATTTTGGAGGAACATACGTTTTTTGTCGTCCTTTTTGCATATTTAAGGCAGAATATGTTGATTGCTTGTTCTATGTATGTTATATTATTTGATTTATACCATACACGTTTATAATTTATGTGTTTCAGCTTAACGGACTTCAAATCCACATCTATACTTATTGAGATAAAGAGCTTGTTATGCGAGTTTTTTTGTTTTTCTTTTGTTGTTTTTTTTTACACCTATAAAATGAGCCCTATAATGATCATCATTATTGTTTGTAACTTGAGATATTCTCCACCTCTGTACAATTCCAGAATCTCATCAGATCGAAGTAACCAAATTATTTGCTTTCTTCCTCTGTGATATATCGAAAGAGGACTTATTTTTAATCCAAAAATAAAAATGCGATTGGAAATGAAAAAAAAATGATTTGTATTAAATAGGTTTATCTGTCTCTGCTTGAAGAGAATCTAGTATTGACTTAGGTGCAAAATCCCTCGTGGCTTTATATTAGTGTTCTCTATGATCAAGATTTATTTATAAATCAGGGAAAAAATCCAATGTCAAACGCTTTCCATCCATACAATAGACATAATTAAATTTACCTCCAGACAACCTAATTTATCTATTGTTGATATCCTAGAATGAATGGCGTCTGTTGATTGCTGGAGGTACACACAAGCCCAAAGAAATCCCAAACCCGGCACCTGAATGGATCTCTGAAAGATCTTGGAACGAGATTTTGACTCTTCCTTCTCTTCCCAAGTTTGAAGCATTTGCTGAAGATTTCAAGAATCATTTGGATGGTTTCAAACGTATTTTTGACAGTGCAGACCCTCACAGGTAGTTAATTAACTTATACAACATATAGCAAGGGTGGGTACACATATTGGCTCTTGAAGACAATCAAGAGTATAAAATTGTGAGAAAAAAATTGGGTCGGCATCCTTACAGCTTACTATTGATTACATTATCAATTATATATTTTTGTGGAACTTCAAACTTTCTGTTTATCGTAGGTTAAGATAAAATATTTTCCTCGCCAGAACATAGATAGTTCTTTTATTTACAATGGGTCACAATTATGAAATGCTTTAGAAGCAATTGCTGTTAAAAAAGTTTAATGTAAAAAGTACATGCCATTTATTCTAATGTCTTGATGTCAAATATGCACGTTTAGTGCTTTATTAAGATTGTTGATTTTATCACTACTTTACCTTGTTTTCACCATGTATTCATTTTCATAATATTTCCTTCTCAATTTCAGGGAAGATCTTCCAGGCCAATGGGGGACAGATCTGGACAAATTCCAGGCGATCATTGTCCTGAAGGCACTCAGACCTGACAAAGTGACAAACGCTATGCAGGACTACGTCGCTAATAACATAGGCCAACGTTTCATCGAGCCTCAGACCTCTGACCTTGGTCTTGTGTTCAAGGACTCTTCTCCAACCATCCCATTGGTCTTTGTCCTGTCACAAGGAACAGATCCAGCCAACGATCTGTACAAGTTTGCTGAAGTCATGAGATTTGCTAAGAAACTCACAGCCATTTCTCTTGGTCAGGGTCAGGTAAGTCGGAAAATCCAAGAACTAAACAATACCAGAAAAAAAATATCATTGACGTTGAACATTTGTAGTTCTATTGTTTCAAATTTGTCTGAAGTAATAACACCACTCAACATTTCGAACTACTAAATATATGATAAACTAAACAGGATGATTAAGACTTAACAGAATTAAAATGCCATGTAGTTTAGCATTGTTACTTTTAAACACTTTCAGTCTTTGACACGATTGAATCACCTCAGATCGCCTGCCCCTTGCCCTCATCCACGAAAAATAATGTGAAAGTGAAAATTACTGTATTGTCATTCTTTCATCGGTTTAAGGTTACATGCTGCTTTATGTGAGTGTGATAACTACAAGGATGGATTTATTACTGCGCTATTGATAAGAATGCCTATGACCTTTTGGTGTTAGCATCGTCTGTTTTGGAGTAAAAATAAAGCTGATACTATATATATGATTCTGATTAAGTTCCCAAAACCTCAAGGCAGTTTGAATGCATTTATTAAAATCAATATGGCGTTTATTTGACCCAATAATGTCTCATGCATCGGTCATATGAAACTTGAGCTTTCAAAACAGATTTGAGACCACAAGAGAAAAACCCCAAAAAAAACAAAAACGCTACAAAACAGAAATAGTTATGCAATGTTTATTCACAAACTCAGAAGATTATTGTCCTTAAATATTCGTCTTTATATTTGTAAATAATTTTGTGTTTCAATTTTCAGGGACCACGTGCCGAAGCCATGATGAAGTCTGCTATGGAGAGAGGCAAATGGGTCTTCTTCCAAAACTGTCATCTTGCCCCCAGCTTCATGCCCATGTTGGAGAGGCTTGTGGAACAGATTGATCCAGATAAGGTAAATATAAAATAATAATGCGATTGATAATTAAAAGAATTGAACATATAGGAATATAGCAGAATTTGTGCATAAATAGCATCACATTCCTTACACTCAAAATCTTTTAGAGAGTACACCAAAAGCAATGTTTAAAGCCGAGGGGGACTTTGGCTACCCACTTTGCCTTTTTAATGCGTTTGGTCTTTAGTGACCGTCTTTTATAATGGGTTTGAAGCGTTTTGGTGTGAGGATGGATAATACTCTTATATTCAAGATCTTCAAAGATTCTTCTTGAGTATCATGCTCTTATTGTTATTAATTCAACATTTTTTGTCATGGTTTGATTCATTAGAATATATTGCTTTTATACAAGATAAATGCCCCTAAGTCGTCATCGGCTTCTTGGGATTTTTGTAATATTTTTTATTTATTGAGCCATAGTTTGTAAAATTGGTCAGGTATTATTTTTATCATATTTTACAGTAAGGTATTCATTTTTTAATGACCACCCTTTTCCAGGTACATAGAGATTTCCGTCTGTGGCTGACATCCATGCCAAGCGAGAAGTTCCCAGTCTTCATCCTCCAGAACAGCTCTAAGATGACAGTGGAGCCGCCAAAGGGCATCAAGGCCAATCTCCTCAGATCGTACATGGGTTTCACAGATGACTTCCTCAACCAGTGTGGAAACCGGGTACGATTTTTCCCCCCACTGTTTATTTAAATAGAATATCAACCAGGCCAATCTTAAGACATGGAACTTATTTGTATTCTCATGTTTTCACTTTCGCCCCCCCCCCCTCTCTCTCTCTCTCTCTCTCTCTCTCTCTCTCTCTCTCTCCTCTCTCTCTCTCTCCTCTCTCAATATATATATATATATATATATATATATATATATATATATATATATATATATATATATATATATATATATATATATAATATATATATTATATATATATATTATAAATGCTTTATATTTCCTTATAACCAAAAAAAAAATTATGCCTTTTGCGCCACGATATCATAAGATGTCCTTATAAGGCTTGCATTATACGCTATTATTTTCTTTCATATACGAAATATCAACGACAGTTTTCTTCAATTTCTCTTCGGAAAAAAATATATATGAAACATAAAAATGATGATATCACAAATAATATAAAAGCATTTTTACTTCAATTTTGCCATTTATGATTTCCTGTAGCATTCATATTTCAATGTTTTAAAAAACCATTAAATAATCCTCTCTTCCCTTTTTTTTTACACTAATGATTATAATTTATTATTACAATATTCCAGGTTGTCGAGTTCAAACATCTTTTGCTGTCACTTTGCCTTTTCCATGGTGTCATCATTGAAAGGAGGAAGTTTGGAGCTCTTGGGTTCAATATTCCATATGAGTTCACTGATGGCGACTTGCGTATCTGTGTCAGCCAGCTCAAGATGTTCCTTATGGAGTATGCTGAGATTCCACTGCCAGTAATTATTTTTGTTTTTGTCTTGTTTTGTTTTTATAATTACGACGTGACATTTGTAGGAGTCATCTATGATCAGTATTGAAGATTCCAATTAGAAGTGATTGTTCCAACATTTCTTTTATGGACTTACGAATTAAACTGCAAATCAATGGTTGCTTTAGCCATTTAAAATATAGCCAACAATATATTTTCTGTTGTCACTATTATGAAGTCAATGTAAAAGGCCGAATGTAGAAAAATATGAACGTATCACCATGCTTCCATTCCGACATGGAACACACCAACAACACTGCTAGGGTTTTTATAACTTAGAATACAAAATACAAAATGAAATAAAATAAAAAAAAAAGAAAAACAACAAAACAGTAATGAAACAACCTGACCACTCTAAACTTGGCAAAATTACGCAATTTGTAACTTCTGTATTAAAATATGTCATCCATAGTTTGTTCTCCACTAATGTACATAAACAGTCATTTCTAAACTTTAAAAAATATATACAGATTTTAGTTCTTCCTAGCCAGATCATTAACACGGCATTAAATCTCAATGTCAGTCTGTATTGAAAACACAGGTTGTGGTTTCTGGTGTAATGGTAACGACTGCTTCTCAGTCCAGGCATGAAATCTTATAAAATATTATGATAAAAGGAAGTGAATAAAATTACTGAGTCAAAGAAAGAAAAGAAATATTTGGTATTGTGCTGAATAACGATGATTAACTCTTAACAACTTTTTGTTGCAGGTATTGACCTATACAGCTGGTCACATCAACTATGGTGGGAGAGTCACAGATGACTGGGACAGACGCTGCTTGATGAACATTCTAGGAGGCTTTTACAAACGTGATGTCATTGATGAAGAATTCATTTACTCAGAGTCTGGAATCTATAAACAGATTAGTCCTGAAAACGAGCATAGTGTAAGTTTTACTTGATTACAAGTTTAATGAAAAACATTTTCCTTTTTGTATCATGTTTATCCCCAAGGGGCATGGTATTTGAAAACTCGATAATTATAGATTTAATGGTTTTGAGAAAACATATGTATTATAAAATGGTGGTTCATATACTGTGTTTTATATTGCAAGTATTATTAGAATCATCATTACTAACAAACCTTCAGTTGTTTACTTTAACTTAATATATTTTAACGATACCTATGACATTTTATAATGCAGTGAATATAAAGCAAAAAAGCATTGCAATCTCTTCTTAAGTCCGTGTAAAACACCTTATAGCGTAAATATACCTACTGCTTTGTGCAATACTGTTCCTTATTTTCCACTGCCTGATCAGTCAATCCATACCCAGTTGTCATCCTTTACACACGTGCTTTTTCCTTGTAATTGTGTGAGACAAAATTAAATGTTCATGTGGAGAAAAATATCGTCATTGAATCTTGCATTTTATAATTGATTAAATGTTATATGTATACAACAATCAATGAACTGATAAGAACCAAATTATACCTTACCTTAACTTAAAATCCTGACAGCCCCAAGAGGCGCTTACGGCTGGACATTTTCCTTCCATTTTATCCGGTCCTTGGCTACAGTCCTGGCCCTCTGCCAGGAGTGCCATTTAAGTTCCTTTCCTTTTCTGCCATCCTGCGCCATGTTGTTTTGGGCTTTCCTTTCCCTCTCTTTTCCTATTGATTCCGTCCCAAAGCCACTGCAGAATTGTTCTTTTTCCCGTCTGTTCAAAACATGCCCAATCCAGTTCCACCTTTTCCTTCTCATTACCACGCTAACTTTCTTTACCTGTGCCAATTCCAAAATCCTCTCATTCCTTACATGTTGTTGCCACCTCAGTTTTACATTTATCCATATTCGTCCATAGGGTTATTTGGGATACATCAAGAGTCTACCCATTAATGATACACCAGAGATTTTTGGTCTCCATGACAACGCCAATATCACCTTCGCTCAGAACGAAACATTTAACATGTTGGCTGGTCTTGTACAACTACAACCCAAGACGGCATCTGGTGGCGGATTGTCAAGAGAAGAGGTATGCTATTTTTGTCACAAACACCTCATTACACAATTATCCGTTTTTCCTCCAATAATTAACAAAATGTAACATCCTATTAAAATTTATCTTTCCAATTTAAAAAAAAATCCCTCTTTATTTGAAAGAAGTCAATTTGTTTAGATGACATAAATTTGAAACTTTAAACGATGGCTATACTGCGGTATAAAGAGTATATATTCAAGCCTAAATGTCTTGATCCTTATTTTTGTTTGCCTGATTAACATTAGTACCTATCTAATTAATTAAGTTCATATGATCAATCCAATTTTGTAATTGCCACAGGCTCAAATTGAATTATATAGGAGCATGGAGAAAGACAAAGAAAAAAACAACAATAGCAAACCAATTAATAGATAAAAGAGATAAATAAATAAATAAGAAAATAAATAAATAAATAAATAAATAAATAATGTGAGAGGAGATCATATTGTTGAAATAAATATTTAAATCACTTTTTGTTTCACAAACTAATCACAGGTCATGGAAAAGACAGCTCAAGAAATTTCCGAACAAATTCCTAAGCCCGTGAATCTGAAGGCTGCAATGGAGAAATACCCAGTTATGTACGAGCAGTCAATGAACACCGTCCTGATTCAAGAAGTCATCAGGTACAACCGTCTGCTCAACGTCATCCACCAGTCATTGAAGGACCTCCAGAAAGCCTTGAAGGGTCTGGTGGTTATGTCTCAACAGCTTGAGGACATGGCGAACAGTCTGTTTAACAACGCTGTCCCACAGATGTGGGCTGCTAAGGTAAGCGTCAATGATATGTGGAGGAGCAGGATTTGGATAGGTGAATGCATTATGAATAGAAATTAAATATCTGCAATGTCAGATTAAAAATGCAGATACGAAGATGCAAGTAACCATTCTTCTTCTTCTTCTTCTTCTTCGTATTATTATTATTATTATTATTATTATTATTATTATTATTATTATTATTATTATTATTATTATTATTATTATTATTATTAATTATTAAGAATATAATTGTACTTATTGTCTTTCTCATCAATGGTGTGAAAGTTGTAATTGTAGTAGTAGTAGTAGTAGTAGTAGTAGTAGTAGTAGTAGTAGTAGTAGTAGTAGTAGTAGTAGTAGTAGTAGTAGGAGTAGTGGTGGTGTTGGTAGTGGTAGTAGTAGTAATAGCAGTAGTAGTCGTGGTGGTCATGGTGGTAGTAGTAGTAGTAGTAGTAGTAGTAGTAGTAGTAGTAGTAGTAGTAGTAGTAGTAGTAGTAGTAGTAGTAGTAGTAGAAGTAGTAGTAGAAGTAGTTGCAGCAGCAACAGCAGCAGCAGCAGCAGTGGTAGTAGTAGTAGTAGTAGTAGTAGTAGTAGTAGTAGTAGTAGTAGTAATAGTAGTAGTAATAGTAGTTGTAGTAGTAGTAGTAATAGTAGTTGTAGTAGTAGTAGTAGTAGTAGTAGTAGTAGTAGTAGTAGTAGTAGTAGTAGTAGTTGTAGTAGTAGTGGTAGTAGTAGTAGTAGTAGTAGTAGTAGTAGTAGTAGTAGTAGTAGTAGTGCTGCTGGTGGTAGTAGCATACCAAATGCTGCTCACATTACCATCATTACTTATAATCAAGTCATTTTCTATTTCAGGCTTACCCGTCTCTAAAACCTCTAGCATCATGGGTGGTTGACTTGGTGGCCAGGATGGGCTTCATACAGAATTGGATTGATGAGGGTATACCCTCTGTAAGTAGCTGTTATATCTACATGAACTTATTCCAGTCATTGGCCAAATCTGTATCATTTGTTGTCTTGCGACAAAGTTAAGGACAATTTAGGAGGGCAAGTTACAGGATGAATGAGGTAGCATTTGATACCATATCCACTTTAAACTGGTCAATCCAGGCGGAGATTTATAAGCAGCAGCTGAAGTCTTACTTACTTACTTAATCACTTACTTATCCGAGCCACCGACCAGCTGATCTCTAGCCCTTCGGTCTTGTGCCATGAATTAGAAGTTAGACGTGATATGTATTTATTCCAGGTAACTATACAGTTAGTTACTGATTTTTGGATTTAATGGGAGGAATGTGCATCTGAGTTCTTCAAGAGGGTGACACTCAAGCAAGTTGAAGACCAATTTTTCTTTCATACAACGACAAAGCCTAGAATAATCGAAAGTCAGAGAAATGTGTTTCATTGTCATTAGAATGATCCCCTGCATCTGTTTACCGTATTTGTTTATGATGATGATGGCCACTTTTTGTAGTTCTCCTGTAAAATGGGATTTTTCATTATGTGGGGTTTTGTCATTACACATTAAGTTTAGTAACGTGGCAATGTAGGATGAGGTCAGTTGTCTGCCGGCTTTGATGATGGAAAATGATGATAGAAAATAAACATAATATTTTCTCTCCCCCATCTCTCTCACAGTTAGTCTCTGCTTCAAATGCATTTGTATCATTAAAAAAAATAAAATTCATTTCATCATCCATTACATTATTTTCCTGATCTATGCATTAATTAGCCGTTTGTTAACTATGGGATAATTCAGAGAAATTATGAAAAATACTTTTTTTCTTAGGTTTTCTGGATCTCTGGATTCTTCTTCCCACAAGCCTTCCTTACTGGAACTCTTCAGAACTATGCCAGAAAGAGTGTCATCTCTATTGACACTATTAGCTTTGGTTTCCAGGTGAACAACAGATGCTTCTACTTTCAATATGCATTTTAAAATATATTCCTTTTAAACATAAAAATCAAACTGGAACTGTTTCATACAAACTTTTATCATATCCCTAAAAACCAAACAATCCCCAGTTAATCCAGAGTTTTGGTATTTAAAAAAATGTAACTTGGAAATTGATATTTGTTAGAGTCTGAAACATCTGTTTCAACTTTTGAGAGCTCCGTATCTATTTACTATAAACGATGCTAAGAAAAAATAAAAGAGAGTTTAGTCATACTATAATTGACCTAAATATAAGACTGAGTCAGTTGCTTTTATAACAGGTATGAAGAGAGAGAGAGGTAAAAAATAGAAATTTAAAAAAAAATTGAATATACAATTATCAAATAAAAAACATAAAACAAAAAACAAACAAAACGAAACATAACCAACAACAACAAATATACTGATGACATTCATTCAATTTTCCTCGTTTTACCAGGTAATGCGAGAAAGTTTGGTGGAACTGAAAGAATCGCCAGAGGATGGATGTTACATCCGGGGTCTGTTTGTGGAAGGTGCCAGATGGGACAACATGCGTCACTTGTTGGCGGAATCCCGACCCAAGGAGCTGTATACTGATATGCCTATCCTGTGGCTGATCCCCATGGCGGACAGAAAACCAGCAGAGTCAGGCATCTACGACTGTCCTGTGTACAAGACGCTGACCAGAGCTGGTGAGGATGTTTTACTAAATTGAGTTTAATTCTTTAACAAGAAAATTCCATCGTCAGAGCAGTTTCAGATATTGACATATACAAGGATCGGGCTTAAGGGGCAACAACCCGAACAAAAATAGAAAAAGTAGGCTAATGTAAAATTTCATCTAACCAGACTTTTGTATATGATATGTGACCTATCCTATAAAACTTGTGGTATATTGGAGTGAACCAAACAATAGAATATTGGGTTAAAAGTCTAAATAATGAAATTTGATTTAAAATAGATATTTTATGAGGGAAAATCAATGTAGTTTTTACAATGAAAAGCTGGGCATTTTAAATCTTAGTTTCAATTTTTAGTGTCTAGTTCATCCCGACATATTGCCAAATTGAAGGGATAGCTCACATGTCGTATTACAGTTTGGTTGAATTGTTTTTCTATATAATTAAATGAAAATGTTAGATAATTTGTGGAAAATGCTGTTGTGAAGGAATATACATTGAGAGGATAGGCATTTAACTGCAACCTTTTGAAATCTTCTATCCCAGGTACCCTGTCTACCACTGGACACTCAACCAACTTTGTCTTCTCCATGGAAATTCCAACAGACAAACTACAGGAACACTGGATCAAGAGGGGCGTGGCCATGCTGTGTGCCCTCAACTACTAGACAATTTCATTGGCCTGTTGGTCTTCTTATTGTACTAGCCAGCCAATGGAATTTTACACCGTGTTTTATATTAATAAATGATACAGAGTTAGAGGTTTAGCTTTACAGTTGATCAAAAATATTGTGATAATATTTTGTTCCGTTCTTAATACTATTTTCCAAATGTTTTTTTTTCAACGAAACAATGTAAAACTTTTAATGAAAATTTCTTACAATTTTCGAATAATCTATTTTTGGCACATTTCGTCCTTCACGGTACTCATATTATTGTTTGTTTATGTCAAAATGAAAAATATTGAAATGGTGAGTTTAATATAAAAATGTCGTATATTTTTATATTATATTTGAAACACATTCCGTCCTTTATATTATCGTGTAAATAAAATATTAAAAATTTAATATGCAATTATATCTGTGATCATGAATTTATATATTTATATGTATTCATTACATTCCTTCAGCATAAATAATTATTTTGATTGTAATTTATTTTCATGTATCAATTATGGATGAAAAAAAATCTAAATGTATCTTATTTTTACGTTTCATTCCTTTCTTTACAAATAGAATTTTATTTATCTAATGAAATAAATAGGAAATAGTTATGAAGCCACGTATTGTTGGTATTAAGAAATTTGAAAACATTTATAATAATTACTACGTGATTTCAATCCATTTTGATTGCTGTGATAAACAACATGTTTTTGTGAACAACTTTATACTGAATAAAGTATTATGCAAAGTACTTTGTTGATTTTTTGTCTTCATTTGTTTTACAGCGCTTGCAAAACTATATATATATATATATATAATATAATAATATATATATATAATAATAATATATATATATATATATATATAAAATAAATAAATAAAGAACACTCACACACACCCACACACACACACACACACACACACTATATATATATATATATTATATATATATATATGCGTGTTGGTGGGTACTTGTAGATACGAGAGTGGTCAATAATATTAATTAGGACATGTAACTTGGCGAAAATAATGTGAGTGTTCTTATTTATTTATTTTGTTATATATATATATATATATATATATATATATATATATATATATATATATATATATATATATATATATATATATATATGTGTGTGTGTGTGTGTGTGTGTGTGTGTGTGTGTGGGTGGGTGTGTTTGTGTTTTCATGGGTTTTAAGGCTCTTGAAGAACTCATAGTTTTTTTCAGCGCCAGCGAAAAGGGAAATGACAGGGAAATGTTGTCGATCTGAAATTTAAAGCCCAAACGAAAAAGTAAGGCAAAGGGGACTTTATCAAAAAGGTAACAGAAGATTCAATGACCAATCCACCAATGTGCCTATTTAGACATCACCTAAATGTCACATCCAGGCACAAGCAAAGGATCCCGCTATGAAGGGCGCACTAACATATTTGCAAAGTGCAATAAATTCTACTCAAGAACATAATAGAACTAAATAGAGAGATGATTTACATGGAATAAATATCATGAGGTGGACTAATTTAATAGACATTTCTGGGCCCAAAAGAAAAGACCGAAATAAGACTTACTTGATGCTGTTTTACTTGAATGATTTGTCTTGTTTGTTTGTTTTGTTTTTAAGGTGTTTACAACGCTTGCGACACATTTAGGTCATATCAACACCATTAAAAAGGAAGAAAATGGGATAGTCAAATATTCTATTTACAAATGAAAGCACAATATAAAAAGTAAGACATATCAAATAGGGAACTGATGTCAATTCCAAGAGCACACAATCAGTATTCTTAGTTTGAGATCACCTAATAGTCTCATCCAGGCACAAGTACAGGATCCCACGAAAATTAAATATTTACAAACCATTATATACTTTAAAAAATATATATCAGTACATAGGAGAGAGATGATTAACCATGAAAAAAGACCATCTCTCTAAAACTATAATATTTGACTGTCTCTCTCCCAGCCAAGAACTCCACCAGGGGCAGGACAAACCAAGTAATCCCATTCATTGACAAAACCATAAAGCAACTTGGAAAACAGAAAAAGAGGGATAGAAGACACATCAAGTGGCCTCCTGCTCATCATGGGAGGATTTGTCTAGGAACGAAAATATTTTATCTTCACAAAACTGTAAAATTTTGCATACGGTAAAGACAACAGTGGTGTATATTTTGTTCAGATTAACTTTTAAATTCTGAATTGGCTAATGATTTTGACGTCAAAAACCAAAAATAATTGACCAAAACAAAACAAAAAATGCTGAAAAAGAACGTTTATTGAAAACAGTAAAATCTTGATTATGAAAAGCATGCGGAACGAAAATAATCAGATTCTATGGTACGATATGACAACATTCAGATGTAAATAAATGAAATTGATAACATACAAAACTTATAATCATTAATTGCTAAAAATAATAATGTTCACAATTAGCTAATGATTTGAGAAGATAATAGAAATATTTAATGATTTGTATGAATAGAAACACCAATAATATAATATGTAAACATCTAATACTACAGACGTCTATAACAAATTTTCACATACTGCTGATGGCAAGAATAAAAATGCATGTAATATTTTCAGAAATGTCAAACAATCTCAAAATTTAATTAAACAAAACTTTAAACGAAATAAATAAATAAAAGCTACAAAACATAGATCTAGTTTTTTTTTGAAGAATTGTATACTCATATCTTAATACACATCATATTTAGCAGCGATTTTATTGAAAAAAATAAACATATTTAATTTGCAGAAATCGCCCTAAATATCACGTATTGAGACACAGCCTGTGATACTTTCATGACATTTGTTTCTGATTAGTGCCAAGACTCAATGATCACAAATGGTATACGTATCCGTTTCCCATAAGTTGCAATGTATCTAAAAAAAAATAAAAAAGAAAAGAAAAAGAAATGGACTTCCATGTCTTTGTATTAATTCGTGTTTTTGTATTCAGTCTTTCCCATCTGGAAAATAAGGATGCCTATATTATACATACGTTTTTTCCCGATGTTATTAACCAGATCACAATGATGCGATAGCCTATTAGATAATAACATTTAGGCCATCCAAGCGTGAACCGAGTAGTATATAAGTATCACGATCATTATTTATTTGCAACTTCAATATGCAACTCCTTTTTTTTAAAGGGCGTTCAAAAGTGTTTGCCATAATTTAGTTATTTAGGGCATGATAACGGTAATTTGAGGGACCATTTTGACAAGCAATTTTTGAAAAAGGGTGTTTTGAAACTTGAGTTTTGGAGACATTTTTGAAACACACATTAATTGTTAAACTTTAGAAATTATAATTCTTTTAAATAATTTTCTTATTTTTTTTTAGAAAAATCAATTTAATTTGAGTATTATATATCATTTATATAGCCATTCAATTGATAGAGCAATTTTCCATAGACAAAAAGTAATGTAAAGAAGTTTTTATAATAGTCTCTGTTATGAAAATGGACATACATATCACAAAAATAAAAATAAACAAAATCTTTAGCACAACCATTTGAAGATATGTTATGTATATGCTCTAAAGTATCACATAAAGAACACTTTGAACATAAATAAAGAATTTAAAATATTATTTTTAACTTAAATAATGAAATCTCAACTAATATATAACATTTTGATATATCTATAAAATATCATATACATGCTTTATACTCATTTTCGGAAGAAAAAAAATGAAGGTTTATTTTGCAAGACTTTATATGTATATAAATGCACAAAAATTAGATGTTATAAAGAGAAAATATTCTTTTAAAAATGTTGGTACTTTTTTGTTGGCTGAAGAAGGGGTTTGGCCCCGAAACGCTCTATGATGAGCTTGTAGTTATTTTTAATTTTATATTATCATTTTTTCAGCTGTTATACTGTTATATATACATTTTTATCCAATACTCTATCCAAAATTTCTATGTTTTGCAAATCCAATCGTTTTAACCGAGAGAGCAATAACAATGATGCATCGTTCTCATGCTATTACTGGTCTCTTGGCAGAAACTGTAAGATTGGATCTCGGATAAGAGTGAAATGGAAACGAGCCTTTAAAATGTTGAAAAATGAATGATCACAAATATTGAAAAAATCGATATTTAAATGTAAATATACCTTTATTTGTGGATCTCATCTGTGTATGAGTTAATTTTACCCTTTTCAAGATGGCTTTCATGAGTATTGCAAACATAATGGGAGTGTTGTTTTCAAGGGGAAACTACTGTAAAATGAGATACAGGATACAATATTATGAATGTCATAATAGGCTCTAAAGTAAAATATATTTGACAACAGCCATATAAACAATACTTAACATCGATGGTTATAAGCACAAAACAATTCCATGATATATAACACACACATTAAATATAAGTATCTTAAATATTTAAAAAATCAAATGTGATCCATCGCATAAAAACTGTATAATGCCGGAGTAAACCAGATGCCTAAGAGGTATTTTAAAGTTAAAATGACAAAAAAATGTGAAATTTTTGTGGGGTTTTTTCATTTTAATTATTTCATTTTCCTTTACAGAACAAAACAAAACCGAACCCAAATCTCATATTTTAATTTTTTTTGGACACACAATTCAACTGTTAACATATAGACAACTTCCGACATAATACCTCTTTGAGGCGACGGGTCACAAATATAAAATGATGGATTTATTGATAAATCAATACACAACGTTTTATAAAGTGTCAAGTTGAAAAATAAATAAACCAGGGGAGATATAATAAGGCATTAGATTGAGGAAACAACAAAATATTGCTGAGAGGAAAGATAACATAAGCTCTTAAATGTTTGAAAGATTCTTCTGCAGATATTTAACTACATGAACTTTTCTGATTTTGTTTGATTGTTTTAGCATACTCTAACCTTATAACGTAGACTAAGATGCTATGTAATTAAATGGTAATTTTTTTTCAACCTTTCGATTACTTCGCTTTTCTAACTGAAAAATATTCAATTAGATTTTAAAACTGTTTTTAAGTGAGAAAGTAATGAAGTAACTAAAGATGATTAATTATGCCCATTTTGCAATGGTGTTAGGTCTCATTAATATTGTCAAAGTTAAAACGTAGATTGTTTGTTCAGACGGGCGACACATCTTTTTGTTGTTGTTACAATTGAATACGATATTTGAGTAATTAAGAATAACTTTTCAAGTACAGAACATTTTGGATTGATATTGTGTGAAGTGTTCAAATATCTCAAATAAGATTTTTGAACAAAACATTATATTCACATAGTCTATTTCACCTATGATTTATAACACCGTGATTTCATTGTTACAGCAATTATAGATCTATTTGGTGTATTACGGATCTTATAGCAAACAAGAACAAGTATAATGACAAAAGACTTATATTTCTAGTTATTTTTGGGCTGATCCATTCTTAGGTAATTAATTTTATTTTCTTTAAATGACATGGGTATCCACGAGGAAAAAAAACAACATGAAGACCAAGTTTCGAAACGATATTTAAAATAGAATCGGCATAACCATGATCACGAATCAACTTATGGCACCGATTTCAACAGATGCTTTTAAGTATAATAAAATGAGTGAACGATGATACATATTGCCAAGAATGTTAAAAGAGTATCCATGAGTTCCTTTTTAGCGAGAGATCATGAGTGAAAATATTTTCAGATTAAAAAGAGTATTACAATTGGCAATAATAATAATAATAATAATAATAATAATAATAATAATAATAATAATAATAATAATAATAATAATAATAATAATAATAATAATAATAATAATAATAATAATAATAATAATAATAATAATAATACTACTACTACTACTATACTACTACTACTACTACTACTACTACTACTACTACTACTACTACTACTACTACTACTACTACTACTACTACTACTACTAATAATAATAATAATAATAATAATAATAATATAATAATAATAATAATAATAATAATAATAATAATATAATAATCAATGAAAAAATAATAATAAAAATAATAATAATAATAATAATAATAATAGATCAATGACACGATAATATGATTTATAATAATAACAATAATTAATAATAATAACAATGAATAATAAAATATAATACAGATATAATGAAGATAATAATACATAATAACCCAGAATTATTATCATCATAATGATAACAATGAAAATGATAAAATACGAACAATGACGACGATGAGGACTATGATGTTTTCATAATGGTAATAACAAGTTAACTTAAAATTATGGAACAATGGCAATAATAACAACTATAATACCAGGACTAATAATGAAAGAATAATAATGACAATAATAGAACTCAACAGTTATAATATTAAAGGCATTAAAATGACCACAGTTTTGAGTATCAAAACAAAAAAATGTATAGGAGAGCAATGATAATAAAAAGTTGTTATTTTGTGAAAATAATAAGGCCTCAAATTAACACGAAGTTGACACTATGAACGTTTCGGTTACAAATCTTTCAGCAAACAACACAACGAATAGAATATATCAAATAACAAAAGTATTATATAACTTTTGGATAGGATTAAAAATGAATAATAAATATATAAATTGTTAGTTGTTTGCACTGTAAAAGACATTGAAAAGCACTTCAAATTCTTAAAATTTCACTTTATATTTGTATTTTTATCTACTACAGCCCTCTTAATATACTCATAATATACTTTTCCATCATTCTGATGTTCTCAACAAACCATTATTTATTTATCAATTTTTTAAAAATAGGAATTTGACGGCGCCAGAGACACTTATCACCAATATATAAATTCAGACATCAAATAGAATATTTTTTTTGAGGGCCATAGTATCTTAAAATTAACGAGAATTCAGCTTGTGTCATCGATGTTACTGACAATATGGACTTCTACTAACAGCTCAGAGGAACTTGTTTCACTTGAGTGTTAAAAATATTTTACTTTGTTAAATACTGATTCAATAGCCATTTCTTTGAAAAGACTGACTTTTTGTAGGCATCAAACTGAAAGTTGAAAATGCACAAGCACGTGGCTATGGTATTCAAATGTTGCACGGAGAAGATGTAAAGAACACTTAAAAATTAGAACAGTTCGCCAGATCTTAATTACCCAAAAGGCGATTTAGTTCTCGGATGCAAACTCTTCAATACACAAGTACAATTGTAATAATTTATCTAATGTACTTATCAAGTTAAAGACATTTTTACTCCTCAGCAGCTTTAGAGTTCCAAATTAAATATCTAGTTTCAAAAGTTAGCAATTTTTATTTCAAAACACCTTTATCTATTGTAATCATTAACACTTTCTGAAAGTGTTTATAAGACTATGAAAATAAGAATGGAGAAAATGTAAGTCATGAGCATAATATGTTCGTAACAGCAGTGACATTTATATATGAACAAGGCTCCTGCTTAAAAGTATTCCTGGATCAATGATAGACTCGGTGTGTGGCGCCGGAAAGAAATGAGCTTGATCTGCTTGTATAAGCAGTGGCATTAATATATGAAGAAAGTTTGAAAAAGTTGCTATCTTTTGTAGACCTGCTAAACATTAAGGAAAAATCAATAATAGACGCAGTGTGTGGCACCAAAGATATAACAATATGCAAGATAGGCCAATTTTGTGAAAGTTTGGTAGTAAATATAAGGGATGTATTCTTATTTCAAAATTGAAATATTGATCATCTCTCTAAAGAAATTAGATAGTGCGTGCCCGCAGATATATTTTTACCACAAGAAATAAAATACTACAAACGCAGTACTTTTACAAAGAACAAAGCGCCATTTCACGTCGATTTTATTGTGTCAAATTATTTGGATGGTGAAGGAACAGCTTTTTGTACGCACAATTAATAATTGTAAAGCGAAATTAGAGTTCCAAGTGAACAGCAGAGATATGATAGAGACATTGAAACAATCAATTGCATTGAATTTTCTATGTCAATGAAAGACTAGGTCTTCCATTGTTTTATAAATGTATTCATCTTCGTTCAACATGTTGGCTACTCCAGTATAATAGAAGTAGAAGTATGCAATGGACAGAACAAATGTGATGCTGACAGACTGCACTTATAAAAAGGTGCCTAACTCTGGGTATGGCTACCGCATTATTTGAAACCCAATGGGTTTTTAAATACAGTAAACTATAATTAATTAATCTCTTCGCTTTCAAATATTACGTTTCAGTTAAACCAAAATATTCTGTCAAAGGGCAGAAGTAGAGTAACTAAAAAAAAAGAACAATGGCGGCTAGGTAGAAGAACTCTTTGACATTTGTTAAAAGACATCTCGAATCATGAATGGCATGCTACAATGTTCAGACACATTTTTGTTTATTTATTTTGGCAATGTTGTCATGGATACATTTACTGATATCATGGTTTGGATGACAAATCATCATGGAATAAACGAGTTCACAAAGAAAACGTTAATAATGTAGCAAATAAATAGTCTCAAAACTGTATTGAGTGAACCCGATACCTGAAATTGAATGGAAAGCTTCAGTCACAAGATTTGAGTTAAAATAAATGCTTAACAAACCCGATTCCAACCCCGGATTGACACGGCAGTTAATAAATAAATCGCACCACGTAGGTACTTCCTGTTTTCGAAAACCAGAAAATATCTTCCAAGATCGAAATTGAAACAAAATAATAATTCAATAAATCAGTTAACATAGTTAATGTGGAGATTCATTCTTCCATCTTGATTTGGTGAGTTGTCAATCACGAACGTGTGTAGCTTGGTTTTGAGCACGTCTGGTCAAATGTACAACAGATATGACCGGCCTGTGGACGAGAAGGGTGAGATTTGGGGCAAATGACAACAAAAATAATTTTTAATATAATTCTCTTAAAAATTAATATTTTACACGACAAGACAAAAAAAGGGCTCAATTTTAAGATATCTACATGAAAATAAACTCTAATGAGAGATGATCGATGAAATTTTCGAACCCGAGAGTGAGATAATATCGATAATAACATCGTTAAATTCTACTTTGGAAAATTAATACACATTTTCTGGACAATAATAGTAGAGATATCAAGATAAACACAGTCAAAAATTATTTTGTGGAGGTGGTTTTTTAAAAAAAGATAAAGTCGCAAAGAGTATGTAGGCAGTTTTTATATATGTATTGTTAACCAAACCAGGATGATTGCCTGCAACCTGTTGGACAGGACGCTGGTCTATCATAAAATATTTCCAGGTCTAAATAGCTAGAGATTTCCGATCGTAGATAAGAGGGACAAGAAAAAAAAACAACCCCCCCCCCCCGAAAAAAAAACAAAAAAAAAAACAAAAAAAACGTATTAGAATCATTCCATTAAAATCGAGTATTTCCCCTATTGAGCTACCTACCCTTCATCCTCGGGGTTGATAATAATGACGATGATGATGACGATGATGATGTTGATGATGATGATGATGATGAGAGATGATGATGATGATGATGATGATGATGATGATGATGATGATGATGATGGTGATGATGATATTGCTTTTTATAATTATCATAAATATTATCATTATATAATACTTTTTTTTAAAAGATAAAAACGGGGAACTTGTAGAAGCTTCACAATGGACTCTACCTTGCAGGCACAAAACGTGCACGGATCGGACTCCAGGTGCCAGCCATCTCCATGTATGTAGTCCTCCCCTTGATAAGTACAAGTAATCTGAGACAGGTCCACACCGCCAATCTCCAACGTATCCGATGAACACAGGTTCGAGTCCTCACACTGCGGGCAGCATTCACCTGGTCTCTGGATCACGTTTTGACA
>NC_088362.1:75043701-75068701 GCF_034508935.2 Berghia stephanieae
ATAATAATAATAATATTAAGGATAATAAGGATAATAATAACAATTATAACTTTAATAATAAGTTTCTAATTGAGTGATAAGGGACGAAGAAAATCTATAAAATATTAGTGAACAAAAGAAAAAAGTTTTCATGATCATCATGATTAACTGTCATATTTATAAGTTGTGCACAACAAATGAAACACAAGGTGTGACTCAATTCATTGTATGAAAAGAACATGTTTCGATCTCACAAAAAAGCCTTCCATACAATTCTGTAAAAAATCAAAAGCAGAAACAGAGCCTTAAAATTATTATGATAATTGCACTAATAATAACTATTAGCATTTATAGGTCGGAACAAAGCTCTTTCGTTTACAATCAATTCCGACGAACTACCTATTGAGCTACTGAACTCCAACCTCAAAGCGTCAAAGGTCAAGGCAAATACTTTGACATAAAAGAGTGGGACGAACGTACAAGATCCATTATTTAATTAGAGTGTACCAACTAGTCTAAAACCGGAATGAGAAGAATGAGTCATCATTTGGATACATCGATAAATCCATTCGTCTAAAGCGCGGACGATCGCGTGAGTCAACAGACAGTCCGTGTGGAACACGAGTAGACCCATGGTTTCTGATTTCCGCCGCTGGTTAAACACGTTTGTTGATCGAAAATGAATATCAGTTATCTCTGCGATGCTCTAATTTGATTGACTTTATGGCCCACTTCGGGAGACCCCGGCTGCCGTCTCTATAGCCCCCAGCACGAGAGCTTATGAGCAAACAAAGGTCAAGGACGACGTGCAAAAATCATGAGGTAGAGCAAAGTCGTAGAGGGTTGAAAGTAATGATTTTTAAAGCTTACAATGCATCGAAAAAAAAGTTTTATTGATTATTATGATAAATAAAGGAAGAGAAGGAGGAGGAGGAGAAGAAGAAGAAGAAGAAACGAGTCCCCGTCCAAACAACGGAGACGGGGTGTGGGCTGGGGAAAAGGTGGGGGTGGGAGACTGAAGTAAATTGATCTGTCGATACAAGCAAATCAGGTGAAATAAATTGTTGAGCCTACCACAATTCCATCCAGCCCCGGGGGTGCCTGGGATATGTCTGGAGTCTGATATGTCTCGTTTGCTTCCTGTGATGGAAGTTGCTGTCACGTTTCCTTTTTCTTTTTTTTTTCTTTTTTTTTTTTCTAATCTATAGTGATTTATTCCTCAAAATGTGGTTTTATTTTGTTTTTTTTTATTTTCAAATCTACGAATGTCATTAATTTCTAATCGTGAGCCATTGCGTTAATCTGTAAGTGTGCTGGAATGAGCTGGATGGCAACATATGAGTTAAAAGATATAAAACCAAAATGGTCAGAATTTGATTATTTAAGGTTTGAGGATTTGAAAAATCTCCCTCTTATCAATGAAGATATTTATTTCCACTCATATGTGATGAATTGTCTTAAAATGGTATTATGTAAGGATGAATAGGACCCCCCCCCCCCTACAAAAAAAAAGATTTTAGAATCAAAATTACAGAAAATACGAGCTTTCGAGTGTTTCACCATGGAAGCAAAGGTCTCTGTTCTCCACCACATTACGTAACTAGAATTTAACAACAGGTTTCACACTTCTGGCTATATATTCAAATTTCAGCACTTTGTTCATTCCGACATAATACCCTTTTGACACAGTGGGTCACATATTTTATAAGTTACGGATAAGAATTGAATTTTTAACTTCAGGTTCACCCTGTCATGATACTTTTTCGCCCTATTGGTCACAATTTAGTGATTTTTTCAGTCCCTCAGAGCCTTTAGGCCCATGAAGCCAGAGTGTATCCCGGTTCCTATAGCGTGAAATGGACAATAGCAATTGCTTGCTATCATTTCGATTGGATGCTAGTCTATCGCAAAGTACTTTCCATCACATCTGAAAGACCCAGTGACCTAATCATAGCTTGGTGGACAGGGGGATTACGAGTTCATCCTGGATGAATCTAGCTCCCTTTGCTTGTGAAGCGAGTGCTTTATTAACTCAGCTATCGGGGACCCCTCCCCTTAATTTTGCAATTGATTTTTGTGTAAATATAGATAATGGCGGTTCTATGTTGATGAGCCGTACGATAGCAGAAGCAATAGCAGTATGACGACGACGATTATGATGATAATGAAATGACGACAACGATGATGATAATATTGACGGTAAATGTAATAAAACAGTTTGGTATTATTGCATTCTCAAGTATTTTTACACATAATACACTTCCATGGTTCATAAATTGTGTATTCACGGCATTGAAAGGATCGAGTTATTTACCTTGGTAATGCGGCGATTGGATTGATAAGATTTACGCCAGACAGATCGATATAGACAATTTTGGTGGAAAACGACTATGACGCAACCAAGATAGGGGAGGGGGGGGGGGAGGTGACGGGGTGTGGTCGACATGGAGGCATATGAGAGAGAGAGAGAGAGAGAGAGAGAGAGAGAGAGAGAGAGAGAGAGAGAGAGAGAGAGAGAGAGAGAGAGGCGGAGCAAAGTCATATATTGGAAGGGAAATGAATAACTGATTCTGTCGTATTCTGACAAAAGACCATTTAAATATCGATCGATTAAGATTCTCTTCAATTTGTCAAATATGAAACCCCAGACTTTGAAGGAGAAGGAGAAGAAGAAGGAGAATAATCGAAGAAAAAAAAGGGGGAAGAAGAAGAAGGTGGAGAAGGAGGAGAGGAAGAGGAGAGAAGAAGAAACTGCAGAATAAGGGGTAGGAGGGTGAGAAGGGGAGGGGGAGGATGAGGGTTAGAAGGGGAGCGAGGAAGAGGAGGAGTATAATACTATATAACCAGTTAACTGCCATACATTGGAAAGACATGTTTCAAAAAGGTGGCCAGAAAACTCGTCCTTCAAATAAATGACCCTCATAAGGTTCCAGGGTTGAGAGTTTTTGCCAAGAAGAAGGTCATTTAAATCGATCGATATTAGAAGGATGAGTTTACTGGCCAAATTTTAAATACTAATTTTCCCAGAGTACGGCAGTTAACTGGTTAATATAATACAGCTTTGATTGATATGGTGTACGAGTACATATTGGGGTCATCAAATACTTCAGGTCCAGCTATTCTATAACCAGTCCACAATCTTTTAACATTGGCCTGAAGACATGCTCAGTTGATAGAGTACTCGCTTCACAAGCAAAGGTTCCGAGATCAATCCCTGGTGTTGTAGAGATTTTGTTCTGACCCTCACCCCCCCCCCCCCCATTCCTGTCCACCCAGCAGTGATTGGGTAGCTGGGTCTGTTAGACTTGGTGGAAAGTACTATGAGATGGACTAGCGTCCTATCCAAAATGTAGCAAGCAATTGCTATTGTCCGTTTCACGATATAGAAACCGGATAAACTCAGGCTCCATGGGCCTAATAACTCTAAAGGACTACTGAAGACAAGCTGATAAATCGACAATTTACGACAATACGGTACTATATCAGGGTAAAACAGTCTCCAAAAATTGAGTTTGACGTGAAAACGGTTAAAATCACAAAATTTGAGACTTAAGAAAGTGGTTTGAAAACTACAGTCATTAATATTTATTTATGAGGCATTCCTATTCAAAAGAAGTTTCATAATTTTATACCTTTAAAAGTATATTTTCAACTTCTCTTGGTTCAGAGCGATATAATACTGGATGCAGACGATGGGTCACATAATATGTGCGACCCTTCACCCCAAAGCCGTGTTATGTCGGGATGAACAAATTGCTGGGAATTTAATTTATGGTCACAAATGTAAAACTTGGGATTAGTTTCTCTTTATTTTGGTGAAGAATAAATACTATTTCTAGCATAGTACCAAAAAAAACAAACCACCTTAAAGTTCGTATTTCTCACAACTTCGTTTTTAAATTCACGTTTTGCGGTTCGATTCATCCTGACATGATACCGTTTAGAGACGATGGGTCACATATTTTTATAATAGTTGCCTAGCTTCATTCAACTTAAACTTGATTTTTGATAGCTTTGCACTGATTCGAACCCAATTGAGAAAAAAAATACTATACTAAACTTTGAAAAAACACATATTTTTAAAATTTTGGCCAGAAAACTCATCCTTCAATTAAATTTCGATCGATTAAAATGACCCTCTCATCTTGTCAAAACTACTTTTAATCTCAAGTTTGAGTGTTTTTGACAAAATGGATGTGTCAATTAAATCGATCGATATTCAAAGGACGAGTTTTTTTTGGCCAAAATGTTAAAGATGTGTTATTCCAGAGGACGTCAAAATACACATACACATTTGGAAGAATGGATGGAAAAACCGTGACGTACAATAAAGACAAATAAATTGAAAACTGAATTAGATTCCAGACTGTCGGCACGAATCAAAACGGGAGTGGAATAAGGTAAAAAGAAGAAAAAAAAAACCCCACGTATTTCGAAGTAGGACACACATCTTGATAAAGCAGTTTACTCTCAGTCAACCTTTATTTATTCAAACTTGGGGAAGGAAACATTCAAGACGTAATTTCTGTGTCGCAAACAATATCAACATCCTATATAAATATTAGAAAAAGAATTTAAATAAAGGGAAAAAAAACATTTTAAAAGCCCATAAAAACCCCCCAATAAACAAGACGAATTAAAATTAAAACAACAAACAAAACAATAATAACAACAGCTTAAAAAGATCAAAATGAAAAAAATAAATAAAACAAACACATGGACAAAATTAGAAGACAAAACGAAAGAACTTAATGATCTGATAAAGTTTGTATGAAACAGTACCAGACAAAAAAGAAAAATACACAAGAAAAAAAAAACAATACCAAAAAAAATCACTTTTTTTTCTTTGTTGTTGTTGTTGTTGTTTTTTTTGCTGTAACATTTAGAAATGGTCGCTTACATGAGTTTTGATCTCAGCCGTCGATAATATGGTAGATCTTAAATGACAAGCTAATCATGGATGTTGACAAAGAAGAAAATACCAGAGGGTGAGCTTAAACTAAGCAATTGAAATTTATTGTTTGTTTCTTTTTTTTTTAAAAAGGAATGAGATAGATTGCCTTTTTTACCAAAACAAAAAGGAGAAAATAATATTAAGAAACAAATTAACAAACAAAATAACAGCAACAAATAAAAAACAAAAAAAAAACAAAGAAAACCTCCCAAAAAAAAACAACCAAAAAAAAAAGACATAAACAAAATAAACCTAACAAAACAAAAACAAATAGACACACCCCCTCCCGAAAAAAAAACAACAAACCTTTAACAAAAAGCTATCTGCAAACAAAAAAGATGTAGGCAGGTAAAGATAGATGGAAGATATTAATAGTAGTCAGGCGCCGAAACGTATTAAATCTACCGATTTTTTTTTAATGAAGAAGAAATAAACGATGGCGTAAATTGAAAAAAGAATTAAATTCATATAATGTTTACATTACATGATTTATTCAAAAGTTAAGGTCAATAGCCATTTTAACTTGAATTCCGGGCTCATATTATAAGACTATCTTCTGGTCGCACAAAACAAAACAACTTATAAGAATTCAAACTCGAATATTGGGATGACGGGTCAATCCTAGTATTTGCAAGTCTAAAAAGAAATAGACCATTTATTTAGGGCAATATCCACTAAACGTGCTCAAAGCGCTTTACAAGGGGTCCCTGGCCAACAGTAACACTTAACATGTAGGATGGGACGTTACGTCTGTTAGGCGATATTATAATTTTTTCGGACAGAGACAACGCTGTTAACAGCCATGCACTCATTTTACACCTGCGTACGGAGAGAGAAAGTGAGTAAAGAACCTTTTCCAAGGGCTCAACTATGCGCCGAGCGAAGCTCGAACCCTGGACCTTCGGTACGAAAGCGAGTGTCATACCACTAGACCATATAGCCACAGCTGATAAGTGAGTGACATATTTATGGGTTTGATTTGATATTGAGCTTTCTTCTTCGTTGTGTTGTAGTAAAGAATAATTTGCGTTGGTTTTGAGAGAATTTCCATTACTAGATACAATGAACCCACAACAATTTGGGTTATCAGACATGCACATAAGTTCACTCAGGGTCAAGCCTATTAAAAAAAATAAAAGTTAAATATTACAAAGAACCGTAGGGTTTGCAAGAAAATGTCGCTATATCCTGTTGGAAGAAAACGTGACGGGGCGAGTAACAATACAAATTAATTTAGAACAGGTAAATACAAGAGGTAAATATTCATTTATTGTCGTTTATCGAAGAGCTAGTGCTCATTTTCAGTCTTATCAATTGGCAGTTTTCGGTTTTAAATTGTTTTCTATTTACCTAAACTCGAGATCACTATCTTCCGTACTGTTTTCATTCATTTTATTCATTCTTTTTACCGGGGTCATTTGATTAATATATGAAAGAATGACTAAGAAGAGGAATACTGAGCCAAAATGGAGGAGAATGGTAGGGTGAAAAAGTAGCAGCAGCAGCAGCAGCAGCAGCAGCAGCAGTAGTAGTAGTAGTAGTAGTAGTAGTAGTAGTAGTAGTAGTAGTAGTAGTAGTAGTAGTAGTAGTAGTAGTAGTAGTAGTAGTAGTAGTAGTAGTAGTAGTAATAGTAGTAGTAGTTGTAGTAGTAGTAGTAATAGTAGTAGTAGTAGTAGTAGTAGTAGTAGTAGTAGTAGTAGTAGTAGTAGTAGTAGTAGTAGTAGTAGTAGTAGTAGTAGTAGTAGTAGTAGTGGTGGTAGTAGTGGTGGTAGGAGGAGTAGTAGTAGTAGTAGTAGTAGTAATACCAGTATCAGTAGCACTAGTGGCAGTGGCGCTGATGGTTGAGGAGGGAAGACCGAAGTGACGAAGGGGTGGAGGGGAGGAGGGGGGCGGCCTGATAGAGTACAAGAAGACAAATTACTACAAGAATCAAAGTGACCGCATTTCGTATCCCAATTCAGTTCAAGCATTTTGTATTTACATAAACTTGAACCCGACTAACGCTGTGATGAATGGGATTAAATCAAATGTGATGTGGTTACTGTGCCATTCCCTTGATCTAAATAGACATCTTGTGCTATCGCCTATCGGTCAATCGCTGGCCTACGTGAATAAAAATCTAAAGGTAACACTTTGCATTCAATACTCGGGACTTTGGTAAGCCTTGACAGAAAAAGAAGAAAATAATGAATAGACAAGAAATAGAAAATACCAAGAAGAAACGGATTTGAGTTTAGCTGCCGGCATCCCGTTTTATCCCAAAGGAGGAAATTTAGCCTTTCTTGATCATCTTGCACAGTTGCACGGCGCTTATATCGGTATTTTTACAAGATGAATCCTATATTTTTAAAAACAAACAACAAACTTCTGCAGATGAATGTGAGGAATATTCATTTTATAAAAGAAAGGAATAATGCCTTACCCCAGCACAAGTTTCCATAGTGATTGTCGGGCCAGGAGGAGTGATAGCCTTCCAAACAGTCACATCGATACCACCCAGGCATGTTGATACACACGGAATGTCCGTGGCATTTGGAGATGCCCAGTTCACATTCATTAATATCTGGGGTTAATGGGAGTTGTGGGGGCGGGAGCGGAAAGGAAGGGGGGGGGGGGGGAGAAATTTAAATGAAAATAATGATGTTGATGATGATGATGATGATGATGATGATGATGATGATGATGATGATGATGACGATGAGGAGGAGGAGGAGGTTGAGGATGATTGATGATCACGACAGTGACAACGACGATGATGATGATGATGATGGTGACGATGACGGTGATGATGATGGTGATGATGATGATGATGATGATGATGATGATGATGATGATGATGATGATGATGATGATGATGATGATGATGATGATGATGATGATGATGATGATGATGATGATGATGGAACAACTTTGCACAATTACTAAAACGAGTTTGGTAATCAATGTTAACAATTTATCAGATCACACAATCACGAGTCTATAATAACACGGAGTGGTGATGCTGTGGAAACGGCGATTTGTGATAACAGTCTGGTTATTTCATGATAACAATAACGATATTCAACTAAAAGTGATCCTGCTAGCTTTGCATTTCATCAACATCCTCTTAAGTATAAAACATTAATACGCATCAACAATAGCTCAACAGCTAATGATAATATTAACTTTTTGATAATAATGCATGCTTTACAGGGAATGAGATTTCGGAAGAGTAGCGTCCCTTGATTAGACGTCACCCATAGTCTGTGACGTCACCGACGGAAAAGTTATTAGAGAGATAACGTCATGTTGGTTGTGCGCATGCGTCTCTCGTCCTCGCGAGATTGGGTGACGTCCAATCAAAGGACGCTACTCTTCCGCTAATCTCATTCCCTATAAAGATATTATGCAGACGTATTGATCAAATGTGAGACTGCTGCAAGATAAGAATATGAAAAGGTGCGCATATGATAAAGTGCCTGACCAAGCAGACAGATATTTTACCAGAAATAATCCTCCGAAAAAAAAAAATCAACCTTACTGGGCAGTGGGTCGATTACAGTTATCAGGAGGTCTGAGGTTCGATCCCTCGTCAAGGATGTTTCATTTATTATGATAGTTTGTTTCTTGCATTGTAATGTATGATCGTAACCTTTTCAGATTCTATATTTTTTTTCTCTCTAGGAATTCTGGGATGTGCGTTGACTCGTATATTTCATTCATAAGGTCCGTTATCACATCAACACCAAATTCACCCAGTGCTTGCAGCATTTCTTTGACACCCCATCTATTCCATTTGCCATCCCTGTTTTCATGCAGTATAGGGCTTTCTCTACTTCTGATCTTAGGATTGTGGGTCCCCGTAGAAAGGACTGTATATGGTTGTCACCTCTGTCCGCATTGAATAGCTCCTCCACGTATTCTTTCCATCTATTGGCGATTTCTTCCACCTCAAAGAGGAGTCTACCTGATTTATCTTTGATACAACCGCCAGATTGAGCGTTTTTATATGTGAATTTCTTGATTTCAGCAAACATTGGTCCAGGGTTTCTCTCATGTGATAGCTTCTCAATACGGTGGCACTTTTCATCAAGCCAGTCTTCTTTAGCTTGGATACACTTTTTCTTTACTGATTTGTCCAGTTCATTGTATCTAGGGGTGCCCTTTGAATGTTTCCGTTCTCTCATAATATTCAAAATCTCATTCGTCATCCATTCTTTCTTTGCTTCTTTAGATTTTTTGTTTAGCATTTTCTCGTTTGTAGTTGTTATTGCACCTTTAAGAGAGGACCATTGTTTATCAATTCTACTCTTATACGTTTCTTCTGTTTCTTTATTTGTGTCTTCTTGTTCTTCCATAAGACAATAATACCTATTTTCAACTTCTACAGCATATTTCGCTCTTAGCTCCTCGTTTCTAAGTTCAGCTAGGTCGTACTTTATGTGTTCGTCCCTTTTCTGTTTGGGAATTTTTAATTTAACTTTTATTTTCATCATGATGGGAACATGGTCCGATCCAATGTCAGCACCCGGGAAAGTTTTACATTGGGTCACACAGTTTTTGAATCTGGTTTTGATGAGAAAATAATCTATTTGGTTTCTGTATATATCTCCTGGGCTCTTCCAAGTATATAGGCGCCTCTTTGGTTGTTTGAATATGGTGTTTATTATGGTCATGTCGTGGGACTCGCAAAATTGGACCAGACGTTCACCCCTCTCGTTGGACTCTCCTAGACCACAACTTCCCATGCACGGTGAGATTGCTGCGTTTTCAACTTTCGCATTGAAATCCCCCATCACGACAACAATGTCACTTGATTTTATGCATTTGAGGGCCTTGTTTACATTTTCATAATGCGCCTCGACCTCCTCATCTGGGTGATCACTCGTTGGTGAATGAAATATACGAGTCAACGCACATCCCAGAAGACCTTCGCACTTCTATCTTCATACTGCTACCCAAGAAAGCGGGTGCAATTGAGTGTTCGGACTACAGAACAATCAGTCTTATGTGCCATCTACTGAAACTCCTCCTGACAATAATCCTGAAAAGAATCTCGTCAAAAGTAGATCGTGAGATTTCAGAACAGCAAACTGGATTCAAAAAGAACAGTGGCACCAGGGAGGCAATTTTCGACTTAAAAATCCTGTCAGAAAAATACTTAGAGGTCCAAAAAGACATATATGCCTGTTTTATCGACTACTCAAAGGCATTTGATTCTGTTAGTCATCAGAAACTTATCCAGGACCTTGTGGCAATAGGTGTGGAAGAGAATGATGTGGCTCTAATCGCTAATCTGTACTGGCAGCAAAAGGCTCAGATAAAAGTGCAGGCACATACAACAGATGCAATTGAAATCAAGAAAGGAGTGCGCCAGGGATGTGTTATGTCTCCTTGCTTGTTTAATTTATACACAGAGTCTATTTTTCGGCAAGTAGAAACAGCACAAGGGTTGAAGGTTGGTGGCCACAACATCAACAATCTACGTTACGCTGACGATACTGTCCTGTTGGCGGAAAGTAAAGAAGGCCTACAGAAGCTACTTTCAAAAGTGAACGAAGAGAGTAAAAAAAAGGGGCTGTTCATGAATGCGAAGAAGACAAAAACAATGGTGATAACAAAAAAGAAAGAGCCCATAGAAATAGATATAGAAATAGAAGAGTGTCCAGTGGAACAAGTAAAGGAGTTCACGTACTTGGGGCAGTTGGTAACATCCGATGCAAAGTCTGACAAAGAGATCAGGAGACGAATAATGCTGGCCAAAAATGCGTTCATGAAACTAAAGCCAATCCTCAACAACACAAATATCTCCATCAGAACACGAATGAGATGCACCAAATGCTATGTGTGGTCCATTTTCTTTTATGGTTGTGAAACGTGGACACTAACCGCACAGACAGAACAACGTATTGAAGCTTTTGAGATGTGGACGTACAGGAGAATACTGAAAATACCTTGGACAGCAAGAAAAACAAACATCGAAGTCCTCGACCTAATGGGCCAAAAACAAAAAGAACTTCTTTTGACTGTGAAGCACAAAAAGCTGTCATATTTTGGACATATGCGAAGACATGATAGTCTCGAAAAAAGGATAATGGAGGGAAGAATTGAAGGAAAGAGAGGCAGAGGAAGACAAAGGAAATCCTGGACAGATGGCATCAAGGAAGCTACAGGACGGCGCATGGCAGACTGTAACGAGGCTGCAATGGACCGTGAAGGATGGAAGGCCATGACATCCGACCTCTGGAAAGAGATGGAACCCGGGAAGGAAGGTAGGAATTCTGCCTTATTCTACTCACCGAGTTCACAATTTGGTCCGATGTATCCGTCCCTGCATTCACAAATGTGAGGAGCGATACACGATCCGCCATTCTGACAACCACCTGCACAATGTGCTGTTAATGGAAAAAGTAAAGGAATTATTGAATATTATTGTAATATTAGTGTTGAGTTAAAACAAATATAACAGCTTTACAAATAACAAAAAACCAAAAACAAAAACAAAACTAAAAAACAACAACAAACAAACAACAATTAACCCCCAACGTCCAACACCCCCAAAAATAAAAACAACATGAAAAACAAAACAAATATACAAATAAGATAAAACTGAAACCAAAAATAAATAAAGAGATAAACGAATTATAAAACAAACAAACAAAATTTGAAATAGCGTCTCACAAGCGTTACATGTTGGCTTTGGGCACATAATATATTCTAGTGGATATTGCTCAATATAAAAGCTCATGTATTTTGAAACAAAGTTTTGTTTCGAGATGAATTGTTCCTCGGAAATTAAAAGGAATATTGATATCAATGTCCTGTCAGATAAGAGTATAATTATGGAACCTTGATTTACACACTAGGTTGCTAAAATTCAGTCAGCTTCAGACCGAAGCTCTACAAAAAAGTTTCTTTGATTTCATTGTCCGAATTTCCAGCTTCGGAATCTCTTATTCATACAAATCAACTGATTCAGCTGCCGGCACATGTTCACAAAACAAAACAAACAAAAAACAAACCAAAAACCAACAAAAATAAAAAATAAAAAAATAAACCAAAAGAAAAACCCCAACAAAAAACAACAGTCCATAGGGTGCTTTCCTGATTATGATTCCTGAGAGATATTATACAAAATGTCGAAACATTGTTAATGATCTTAACTTCAGGAAATAAAGTTAACTACAGACGGAGAGTATTTAGAAAGGATAAAAAAAGCGACTGAGATAATTGTGTTGCGTAAGTAGTTAAGCCGTACGTTCATCTAACTTTTTAAAAGTCAAACGACATTTCGTGTACACAGTGACCAGACGAGTGACCCTGATCCCAAAACCTTGCACCACCGAGTTTTACTCTCTAGCCTATGCACATTCCACTCGTATAAGTTGTAAATAAATTTCACTTTTATCATTAATAACATTGCACAGCGCATTGAGCATAATGTAATTTTGAAATTGTGCCATGCACGTGTTATCTATGAATATTATTATTAAATACCCGGCGGATAATATGGTAAAAGCAAAAGTACAAAAGGGCATCCAAAAGGCCACGTATACTATATGTAATTATATATATATATATGCTTCCTGCTGGATAATAAAGAAGCAATGTGGAACTTCGATATTCTATTTATAGTAGAGACATGGCTCTCACAGTCTGGAGACGACCCAGTTGAAAAAGCTATGACACCCCCTGGGTACCAATTATTTAGATCGTATCCAAGGAAAGATCAGCGAAGTGGTGGCATTGGCGTATTTTATAAAACAAAATTATGTAAACATGTGGAAATCATCGAAATGCGCTGCAAAACAATGGAGGCCATTGATCTTAGATTATCCCTCCAGAATACAAGATACAACTTCAACTGCATCTACCGACCGCCAGCAAACAAGAAAAACAAAATAAAATTACCTGATGTTAGGAAGGAAATCAACGAGATGCTAACTTTGCAACACACGCGTCCTGGCCATTCAATTATACTCGGCGACTTTAATTTTCACTTCGACAACGTCACAGACACCGCCAAATTGCACGAGTCATTATCAGAGAACAACATGTGCCAGATCGTAACAACGCCAACCCACTCTGCTGGTCATATTTTAGATTGGGTAATTGTAGAAAATTCAGAGTTCCAAAAAACCAACGTCACCGTCGATTATCTCCCCTTTTCGGACCACTCCCTCATTTCTTTCAATCTTGACGTTTCAAAACCATGCCAAGAAACCACCACCACATCAACCAGAAACATTAAAGGCATTAATTTGGACAATTTCAGAGGCGATTTAGAAACAAAACTTACTAAAAATTCAATTATTTATCCAGACCGGTGGAATAGTTGTCTCATTGAAACGCTTGACAAACATGCGCCATTCCAAACAAGGACCGTCACCAACCGCAAGTATGCTCCGTGGTATACGTCGGACGTTAAAGAAGCTAAAACGAAGTGTCGGAGAGCAGAAAGACTGCTGAAAACATCAGGCCTCATGATTCATCGTGAAATATTCAAGAGCGCATTTCGTGCCTGGAAGACAACAATAAAAAAGGCAAAGACCACGTATTTTCTTTCAAAATTTGAAACTTCTAAATCTTGTAAACAATTATTTAACATCTGCAATGATCTACTTGGACGTGAAAGATGCACTTCATTACCATCTACAACCAATCAAAGAGACTTGCCAGACACATTTGTCAACTTTTTTAAAGACAAAATCCATAACATTCGTTCAGAACTAGATCGGCATGAACCATTTATAGATACAAATACATTCTGTGGTACCCCTTTAGACAAGTTCCAACCAGTTTCACCTAGTTTCATAAACGAGTTGATAAAAAAGCCCCCATTAAATCCTGCGACCTTGATCCCCTACCAGCACAGCTTTTGGCCAGCTCCATCGATACATTATTACCATCCATTACATCAATCATAAATACATCCATACTGACTGGCGAAATTCCATCGTGCTTTAAAAGTGCCCTCGTCAAACCACTTCTGAAGAAACCATCACTGGACCACAATATATTAAACAATTATCGTCCTGTATCAAATTTACCTTTTTTGTCAAAACTTTTGGAGAAGGTAGTTCTTACATTAACATCTCATCTTAAGAACAACAGTTTGGAACAACCCTTTCAGTCAGCCTACAAACATCAACACAGTACTGAAACGGCGCTTCTTAAAATCTTAAATGACTTGTTATGTAATGCTGATGCTAACAATATCAATGTATTATGCCTTTTAGATCTTTCAGCTGCCTTTGACACCATTGACCATGACATTTTGTTAAGAAGACTAGAAAATACGTTCGGCATAAAAGGAATTGCCTTAAATGGTTTACATCATATTTACAGGATCGATGGCAGACTGTCGTGGTGAATGGTGTTCAGTCAGAACAAGTTTTACTAAATTTTGGAGTGCCACAAGGCTCTGTTCTTGGCCCTGTCCTTTTTACTGTATATATGCAGCCCCTTTCTAGTGTGATATCCAGATTCAATCTGAGTTATCATTTTTATGCAGATGATACGCAAATATATGATTCAGCACCCCTTAGTAATTTACAGTTCTTAATACAACGAATTACGAGCTGTTTTAATGAGATTAAATCTTGGATGTACCACAATAAGTTAAAATTAAATGATAATAAAACTGAGATTTTAATGTGTGGAAGACCGAGTATCCTTAAACAGGCAAATAAATCACTAATTACTCTCGGAAATAGCACAATAGAATTTTCAAATAAAGCAAAAAACCTTGGCGTCATCATTGATAAAGATCTTTCCATGACAAGCCACGTGAATAACACCATACAATCTATGTACATAGAAATGAAAAAAATAAGCAAAATTCGTAATTTAATACCGAAGCATATAACAGAACTTTTAATTAATTCCTTGGTTTTATCTAAATTGGACTATTGTAACTCCCTTTGGGCGAATTTAACTAAAGACAAAATTAGCAAACTTCAGGTTGCTCAAAATAACGCAGCCAGGCTCATTGTACGCAATAACAAAAAATACCCGTCAGCAACTCTTCTTCTCCGTGAGTTACATTGGCTTCCTGTTGAAAAAAGAGTTGCCTATAAGATTTGTACTGTTGTCTACAAATCCCTAAGCACGAACAGTCCCTCCTATATTAAAGACCTTCTAAACATATATGTCCCCAATAGAAACTTGAGGTCAAGCAATGACCAATCAATCCTTGTCAAACCTAAGCCATTGCGTAAAATAGGTGAACAGTCTTTTCAATTTTCGGCCCCCCATTTTTGGAACTCTCTCCCGTCACACGTGAGATGCTCGGATTCGTTGACAACGTTCAAATCTCGCTTAAAGTTTTATCTTTTTACGTCATAATGTTGCAATATTATTTTCATATTTTGTTGTTGTTAAATTGAATTCGTATCACGTTTCCTTCACACTTGTCTCACTGTAATATGTTTTGTTTTATATCACTGTAAAGCGCTTGGAGCCTGTGACAACGGGGTAAAGCGCTATATAAATGCCATTTATTATTATTATTATTATTATTATTATTATTAGTATTGAGCATGGCATAACCGTGGAAATTCACTTTCCAAAAACATTATAATATCTTCTTATTATATAACAAGCGCATTGACTTAAACGCTTGTACAGATCCGTTGTCATTACCATATGACTATTCAATCTTTATACAAACTGAATACTTAGACCATAGCTCGTATTTCATATTGTTGTATAACTATCAGATTTGTCTGAACGTTGTATTAACCATTAATCTGGCGTAATCCGAAAAAAACACGTATTTTAAATTTTGGCCAGGAAACTCGTCTTTCAAATATCGATCGATTTAAATGGCCCTCATCTTGACAAAAACTCTCAAACCTGGGACTTGGGAAGTCCGAGGTTTGAGAGTTTTCTTTTCTTCCCATGAAGTCTGGATCATTTTAATCGATATGTGTTAGAAGGACGAGTTTCTGGCCAAAATTTTCAACATGTTTTGTTATTTCAGAGCACGGTAGTAATGAATGAATTTACAAAGTTTCTCGTTACGTTTATAATAATATATTATAATAAAATACACACTAAGAGTCCAATTTCTAAAAGTAAGTGGATTATCACTATTTTTAGTTTCAATACTGATGGAGTTCCACAATCGGGGGGCATGGTGATCAAAGAATTTCTCATGAAAAACTCACGATTTTGGGGGTTCCCTTAGGAGATTTAAATTAGCAGATCTTGAATTTCTTCTGGGTTCATAAAGGTGGATAAGTTCTTGAAGGAGCAGAATTGTTTAAGCAATTAAAACGTGGGTAAGTATTTTAAATTAAATTCTAAACTTTTCAGGTAGCCAGTGCAGGTCATCCAAAATGGGGGTAATATGCTCTCACTGTTAAGATAACGTTACTAATCGAGCTGTTTTGTTCTGTATCTTTGGGAGTCGATTAATGACATCATTATCACAACCATAGAGCAAGGCATTGCAATAATCCAGGCGGCTAAAAATCATAGAGACAACAAGAAGTTTAGTAGTATTAATATCAAGAAACCTTCTAATAGCACCAATTGATCTAAGATAAAAATTGCAGGATCTAGTTACATTGGTGACATGGGCAGACATGTTTAATTTGGTATCAAATAAAACTCCTACGTTTCTCACGTGCTCCTTAGTGATGGAAATTACACAATAAAAAGGATTCAGGTTAAGCGTGAAGAGGTCCACGAGGCCACGTCTTGTGATTTGCAACACCTCTGTTTTGTTTTCATTTAACCTGAGTTTATTGCAACTCATCCAGTCACTAGTATCAGAGATACAATTTTCTATATCCGTTATAACACTGAGATAATTGTCGGTAGCAATGGGAAACATTAGTTGGGTGTCGTCTGCGGAAAAATGGAGATCAATAAAATATTTGGAGATGATGTCACCTAATGGTATGATATAGAGGGTGAATAAAGAGGGTCATAGAACTGAACCCTGTAGTACACCAAAAGGTAGGAGACAAGGAGAAGAAAAGTTATGTCAATTTACAGATATTGGTTGACTTCTGTCAGAGAGGTAAGAAGAAAACCAGTCAAGAACAGTACCCTCGAATCGGTATATTGTGTCTTAAGTCTGTTAATTAAAAGAGTAGGTCTATTATATCAAAAGCAGCAATGAGGTCGAGTAGTAAGAAAGCAACATCATCATTTTTCTGAAATATGTGATTTATGATATCATTCTGAATTTTAATAAGAGCCGTTCCAGTGCTATAAAATGGGCGATAAGCAGACTGAAATTTAGAGAATAATTTGTTTTCATTCAAAAACGTGATAAGCCTAATCTCAACAATTTTCTCAATTAGTTTAGACACGAGGGTGAGATTCGAGACTGGTCGATAATTGTTTGGGTCTTCTTTGTCTCGGCTGGGTTTCTTTAATATGGGAGTGACAATAGCATGTTTAAGATTATTAGATACCTCACCAATAAACAAACTAGCATTTACAATATGAGTAAGAAGGGGAACCAAAATATTAGCACTAGAAAGAACAAGCCATGAAGGAATTGGATCTATTGGGCTAGTTGTTTTAGATAGAGCATTGTCTCAGCGCGGACAGTACTTCCGTTTCAGTGGCGGGCTCAGATTCGTCGAATGCTACTCAGGATGGAAGTGCACTAGTTTTCTTCCCTTGTTCTTTAATTGTTTCCTCTTTGTCCAACTCATTCCGAATTCCTGATATTTATCTCTGAAGTGTAGAGAGAAACGATTTGCGATAGCAACAGGGTCCTCTAAATTATTTGAAGGGTGATCCTTAATCAGTTTGTTCAGGGTGACCAACAGTTCATGTGGGTTTCGTTTGGCGCGTGTTATTTTATTTTGAATATATGTTTTTTTTACAAGAGAGAAACAATTTGTTCTGTTAGTGTTTTAGTCCTAAATAGATTTGATAATTAATTTCTAATTTGGATCGACGCCAAGTCCGTTCGGCATATCTGAGTTGATGTTTTAGTATTTGTATCTCATTACAAGACCACTCTGTGTTTGGCAAATAGTAATTTCTGTCGTGACAAATGGACACATTCATCGAACACATTTTTCAATGAATTATAATTATAAATATTTACCATTTCATGAAAACTATTAACAGAGGTGGATAGATGGTTTCTTGAAATGTTTCTATGTTTAGTGATTTTGCTTTACGGTATGTGCTCGTTTTCTTGACGGTTGTTTTGCATTCAAGTTTTAGATTTAGAGCAATCAGGTTATGATCTGAAATTATTCGATCCAAAACATCAACATTGTCAATTATTTTGTTACCTTACCTGGAAATTACTAAGTCTAAGATGTGCCCGACCTTATGCATTCCGTCATTTACATATTGTCATTGATCGTTCTTGGTAAATATCATACATTTGATTAGTAATCAAAACGGTGGAAAATTATAATGACAAAATAACCCCCAATAAATAGACAAAAATAACAAACATATACCCTCCCCTAAACAACAAGAAAAAAAAACAAACTCCAAAAGAGCACCATCGTCAACAAAATTAACAACAATTTAATTATGACCCACGTTTCAATCCCATCAGTGATTGGATAGCTAGACGGAAATTGCTTTACGAAAGACTAGCGTCCTATCAAAAGGAGAGCAAGCAAATGATATTGTCCGTTTTACGCTAGTGAAACCGGGATAAACTCCTGCTCCATGGGTCTTACGATTCTGAAAGATCACAATGGCCCACATCCTCAAAGCGGTAGTGTGTTGAGTTGGTTAATTCTCTGAAAATTTGGTATTTGGTCAAAAATATAATACAGATTAAATTTGTTTCGTTATATGGCCAAGAATGTCTTCGTTTCTTTATTTACAAAAATCTTCAATTTGATAGAACTAATCACCACGACGATCAACATCGCCCGACTTCGTTACAAGACGAGACAACTTATCGCTCGGCTTTCGATACCGAGCAAGTTCACATGGTATCGATATCTGGATCACCCGGATCTAATATCAAATTATCGAGGCTGCGAGCCACTAAATTATGATCGACTGGTTATGGTCTAGTGCAACTGTTCTCAACCGTCGGTCCCTAGACCAGTGCCAGTCCGCGAAAAAGAAAAAAATGTCCGCCAGCAAAGAAAAGGTCAAGGAAAAAAGGTATTGATTCAATTTATAAAAGTTCATTCAATGTTTTCAAGGTTTAAACATGGATAAAAAAGCATGTTTATAATATAGAGTAGTTATTGGACATTGAAAAAAAATTGTTTTTTGCTAAAGATCGGTGAATTTTTGTTTTTATTTTTTACCGGTCCGTCAGTGCAAAATGTTGAGAACCATTAATTTAGTGGTATAGTGGTATAGCACTTGGTTCGTAACCTGTAGGACCAGTTCGAGCCACAATTTCTCACCATACTCAGGTATAAAGTGAGAAATTCGCCGGAAACGGATTGTCTCCGTCGAAAAAATAACACAATTTCTCCTTACAGGCGCCAGACCTCGTGCTACGTGTTCAATGTTATTATTTGTCTAGGATCCCTTGTTAAGTGATTTGAGAAAAATTTAGAGAAATGACATTGGGCTCATGATTTTTTAAAACGACAATAACAACAGTACAAACAACAACAACAACAACAACAACAACAACAATGATTAGCCTACAATAACAAGAAAAGCTGCAGAAATAATGCAACAATCTTGGACACGAAAACAACCATAATTTTTTTTAAACCCAAAAACAAAACAAAAACAAACAAAAACCCCAACAAAACCACCCCCTCCCTCAAAAAACAAACAACAAAACAAAACAAAACAAATAATACAAAACAGTAGAAAAAAAACAACAAGAAACACCAAAAAGAAAAAGACCCAACAAATATCCGAAATATTAGGAGAGACTACCTTATGTTTTGTTGTAAAACAACTAAAGTCCCTACAACAGAGAGCTATTCTTTTTCATTACTATAACGGCCAGAAACCTATTATATGATTTTCTTTTCTCCATTGTTTTATCACACCTAGAATTACAATTGTCAATCAACAGTGGCAGGGTGTGAATTAGGATGACAGCTTTTATGCACACGTGTTGTGTTACCACTGACTTACTTAAGTGCTTAGCCATGGAATGCGAGGAGATTCATTCACTAATTCATAGCTCTTTCATTCATTCATTCATTCATTCATTCATTTATAATTTTTTTCTCTCTCTACAGTCTTTATAAAGAACAATATTCACTAAACGTACTCAAAGCGGTTTTCGAGGGGTTCCTAGCCAACAGCAACACGGCATTTTATAGGGACATAACGCCTGTTTGGCAATATTTCATTTCGGACAAAGAAACGCTGTTAACGGCCAGGTAGGTAATCATTGTATAAATGAGAATAGCCAAAAGATGTGAATAAAGAGCCTTTTCAAATGACTCAACTATACGCCGCTCAAAGCAGGAATCTAACCATGAACAGTTCGGCCCGAGTGCGAGAGCCATACCACTAGACCACACGATTTAAGCTTCTATATTACGCTAAATCCACATCTGTCAAAGAATATTTATACGAGGTCCCCTAGCCTTCAGAAACACTATTTGACATGGAAGACAAGACACGCAGTTCATCTATCTCAACCCTAACCTTCTACCTCAGTGTTGTCCTCTCACCCTAGAGATTTAGTGGATATTACCCTAAAAAAGCTCAATTTTTGTTTGTTTGTTTGTTTTGTTTTGTTTTGTTTTCTTGATTTTTTAAAATTTGTAAACATTTTGGTGTTGAACTTGGGCTGGCTGGTACTTTTAGGTTATGTCGAAATGGGCGCATCGGTGGATTACTCGTGGATACATCTGTTCCCTATTTGAACCAGGCCCTCTTCTCTTGCTTTTTCTTTGGTGCTCCTGATTTACGGTTTTCTCTATTATCCTCCTTTTTAGTGGCGCTGAAATAACCTATATAATATTAATAGTGTCGCAAGCGCCGTAAAATCCCTACCCTCTCCGGAAAAAAAACCCCAACAAAAAAACAAAACAAAAAACAACAAACAAACAAACAAAACAAAACAAACAAACCAGCAACAAAAGAGATTGCTCGTGGAATATTCTGTTCCCTTTTACAACCAGTTTTCTTTGGAGCTTTTAACTTCTACATCTTTCCCTCTATTATTCTCTTTTTTATGGGCACTGGATGACCCAAAATTGTTCAAGTGCCGTAAAATCCCCCAAAACAAAACAACAACAAATACCAGCAATTTAATTTATCGGGTTCGAATAAAAAAATAGATTGTTTCCCTTTCTCCTTTCTCTGATCGAATCCGTTAACTGAAGGTACGGAGTCTGTTTCAGGCCTGCTGGGCTCACCAATCGCCTTCGTTATCCAGCATTCCAGGGGTAAAATTCACAAAATGAAACCAGAGGCATAATATATATATTATATAAATACAGATCCATATTATTCTAATTATATAATTAATGATAAATAATTAGAACTGCGATCGCTTTAAACCAACAAACCGCCTGTTACGACTGCATAATGTTATTCAGTTCATTGTTATTACCCATACTAACGGATTACACCACCTTTTAGGAAAGGAAAATTACTCTGACCGCTAAAGAGCAAAAAAACCTCCAAGCTGCTCATCTTCCCTTCTACCATCGTTGGTGATACCACGACGATCAACATCGCCCGACTTCGTTACAAGACGAGACAACTTATCGCTCGGCTATCGATACCGTATAAACCAAACATTTTTATTTTATTGGCACTCTCGTCATACGGCCTTATGAAGAAATATATAAAGTATTGAAAGTGAGTTGAGCTTGATGGATCTGTGGAAATGCACCACACAAGTCTTTGTATATCTATTCATTTATTTATTTATGAATTATGTATGAATATCTATTTATTTATCTTTTATCAATCTATTTATCTATTTTCCAACTATCCTATGTAAACTAACTTAACCAAGGACAATATCTTGGGGTCAGGTTTATTTTTGCGTGCTTTATATATAACACACCTCGTACTACAGTCAGTTTGACTTTAACAACAAGTCAAGTTAGATTATACTAAATTAATATGAATATTCGATTGTCGAAGTGAGAGTCACAGACTGTTCCAACAAACAGTGAAGTCACTCGTACGTGTTTCTGTACTCATGGAAAGTCAACCGAAGTGTTGAGGGTTTATGTAATTCGACTATCAACGCTACAGTCCAGTCATTCAACCATTCATCCATTCATTCATCAACCCGCATTTCATTCACAAACGACGTAAGTAGTTATTCCATTACTAACTCACCCATTCAATTCATCCTCGTATAATTAAAGGGGCCGCTAGCCGCTAACAAAATTACTACATCAGTCGATCAATTACCTAACCCGTACAATACCATTACATCCGACAAACACATCCCTGCTTCAAGTGTACACGCCAAGAGATTAACAGCTTTGGACCCCATTCAAAGGTACCTATATCCCTGCTATTCTGGGATCGCTGGCCAATTGATTCAGTAAACTAATTACCCAGCAGGCTATACCGAGTAAATAAACGTTTATATTTGGAATCAAGTCAACCTACACTAACAAACGTTTTTAGTGACGGAGGTCTTTCATCTGTTATTGATCTTAAAGTAAACTCATCCAACCGAGTTTTTTTACGTCACATGCACAGGCATTGACGTCACTGTTTTTATTTGTTTAGAAATCTTATCAAGCTTCGTAGGGGGTAGAGGTGGAGGAGAGGGGAGGGGAGCTGGAATGAGATGCGAAGAAAGGACCAGACCTCGTGTATTGTCTTGCTTCCCCTATATTATTGAATAGAATTACACATCTGGATATCGTTTTGATCTGGAACAAACCCCCATCCTTCTCCAAGGGGTGGGAACCAATTGTCACTGTCCAATTCAAGCAATTGAAACCGGGACCAATCGTAGGTCCAGCAAGTCTCATAAAAACGTAAAAGTAGCCTTAAGACTCGAGATGTAAGAGCCCATTACCAGTTTACATAGCGCTAAATGAAAAATCAAGAATTCATTGCAGCCTATTGAATCGATCGCCGCACCGTCGCAATGTACTTTCTGCCAGGTCTAACAAACCTAACGATCTAATCACTGTTGGGTGGACAGTAAAGAAAAATAAAATATATTGAATACAACTAGGAGAGTGCTCGACCACTTTGCTATCGGGGCTTCCAACAAATCTCATATCCCTTAACTATTTCCTTTAGAAATATTGGAGAACACGCAATATTTGCGGGGAAATAACGATGATTGAGAACAGACACTCATCTATTTTGATTGATACTATTGTATAGATAGTATGCACTTGGCTAAGAAGCTCACAACATGACCATCCGTAAATATAACGGACCAACACACAAAACTCTGTGTAACCATGAACTTTTATAGTCTGGATAATAAAGGTAGGCAAAAAAAAAAAAATACAATAACAAAGACCCGAGCGACGAATTGTGGAAATTAACATATATCAAGACGAATCTTTGAGCTATCAACGATCAAAAAGTCGACAAGTGCCCGCAAATGAATCTGGCAACAGGGCGGGAAGATGGCGATTCCCAATATCAAAGGACCGATCATTATGCCCCAGCAGATTTCATAAATAATCATACTTTCCAAGTTACTCGTATATCAATCTGTAAAAAATAGTTTTATAATCTTAAGATTGGCCAGTAAATCTGTGCTTGTTGGCATAAAACTCAACATGGGCAGTACGAAAAATTTTGAACCCCATTCCTATTTTTTAAAAAAAAGAATAAGTACTAAATATACTACTACTATGGCATGCCAATCTTTCTTTTTTTCTTGATCGAGATTCAAAATCAACGATCAGGAGGGTTAAATAAAAGCGAGGCATGTTTGAAAATTGATAATATAATGAGGAGTATAATGATACTTATATTTTACATGACAAAATTATCGTCAAGCACATCCTCAATTACTTGAAACTTGGAATCGTGGGTAAATAGATAGTCAATTACAATTCTCGTTACTTTATCAAATCCCATTTTTCAATTTTGGTCAGAAAACTTTTGCTTCATATCTCGATTGATTAAAATGACACAATCAACCTGTCAACAAATCTCAAAATGGATTTTTCTATGTCAGGAGGTTTTTGATTGGAGATTTTTTTCTTGACAAGTTTCTTGTTGAGGGTTATTTTAATCGGTCGAAGGAAAGTTTTTCTGGCCAAAATGAAAAAAAAAAATGATTTGTCAGAATAAAGGAAAAGTTAGGCAGATGAGTATCGTCGACGTGCCCTTAATGACTAACACCCCACGATACTTGTGACTTTAATGAGAAACAGTTCGACCACGGGCAAGTACTGAATGACTTTAACGATTATTTCTTTCATTTGAAGACATGCCAATTCAGCTCATTTGGAGCAACTTGCTATCTATCTATTTATCTACCTACCTTCCTACCTAACTACCTACATAACTATCCATCCACCCATCCATCCATCTATCTATCTATCTATCTATCTATCTATCTATCTATCTATCTATCTATCTATCTATCTATCTATCTATCTATCTATCTATCTATTCACACACTCAGACATTGGCAAAAACCATTATGCAAAGGGGCCTTGGAGGGAGGCAGAAGGAGATGGCGGCAAACAAAATGCTGGATAGATAATGTGAATGAATGGACAAGGATGGATAGTCCCAACCATCCAACACCGATGAGGAAAAAGCCCTGGACAAATCTGGATGGAGGGCCCTTCTGTAAAATCATCTCCCATACTATCTCTTCTACGAGCACCCCGGTCAGGGGAATGAGGTAAGGTTACTGATTTCATTTGATAATAGCTTGACTTGATTTAGGAGCTCATCGCTTTTAAAGCAACAGACTGTGATGCTTCTGCTGTTTTCACAATTTCCATTGCATAATCTGCCGAGTTTTGGAGATCTTGTACCATGGATCTCAAACGTTCCATGTTATCAGCGATTTTAAGATTTTGTTAATGGGTAATGTCAGATTAAAAACATTTTGCCTTTAAAGAAATAATAATAATGTCATACAAAAATCAAAATACGGATTGAACAATCTTTTTCTGTCTGTTAAATTGGACAGGTCTCTGAACTTTCTTCCGCCGTGGGGAGATTGGACAGACATTACAAAAAGTTAGA
>NC_088362.1:75073701-75243701 GCF_034508935.2 Berghia stephanieae
TGAAGGCAGACAAAGCAAGGTGTTGTGTATTTCATTAGGCAGGTAGTTCAAGGGTGGGGCGTAGACAATTGCTTCTAAACCTAAATAAGGTGGAGGCATTGACTGACAGAAATCATTAAAGTGGCTTTTTGATTGATTTTGGTATGTTGTTTGAATATAGCAGAATATTAATTTTGTGTTCAAAAACAGAGCTTTATCCATAAGATTTATGAGTTGTAAGAAAGATGAATTGGACCAAATTTTATCAAAATAAACTTTTACCACGAGATATTAAAATATTAGACTTGATAGTAAAAAAAAACAAACCCAAAACAAACAACCCCCCCCCCCCACACACACACACACACAAAAAAGCCAACGAAAAAAAGTGAAACAAAGAAACAAAGCGAAACTGATACAAAGCAAACAAATTTTCGTTTTAATTTAAAAAGAAGCACCGATTTTCGGTATCGCAGAACTAAGTACAGTAGACTTCTAGATAGTTAAATATCGCCAAAATCGTTGCTGCTTCATTATCTATCATTGTGCCGTATAGTACCAATTTATATACACATTATGTGCAAAAGTAACTTTATATTTTTATGCGCTAAATTATTCTTGTTTAACCATGTGTTGGAGTCAAAAATGTTGTATCATCTAAAAAAGCATTTATTAAACCACATGCATGCGTAGTTATATTGTAATCAGTCAGTCAAATCGAGGATGGTGTACATTTTTTGTAAAACAACCCGATATTTCGACTTTGTAAATGACGCAAAGCGGGAACTATAAAGAATGTTACTTGGAAAATCGTGAAAACGCAAGTTCTTAAATTCTCGAAACAGAAGCCTTTCACACCAACGTGTTCTGAATGAACACCGCCATGTTGTCTTATACTTTTACAATTTACCTGCTGTTTTAAACAAAAAAAACCAAACTTGTCTTTGTGAAATTATTTTGCAATTACTTTGATTTCAATTATTTTACCCGCGAAAACATACCTAAATTGAGTGTCGAGGAGAGAGCCCGATAACCTGACAATATTCATGCTAACTGGCCAGTAACTAAGGTTGAACAGTTTTTCCATGATAGAGCTATCTGCTATTATATTACTGTAAAGTTCACCACTGATAGGGCATCAACGTGAGGGATCAAATGCGTACAGATTAACTCCGAGTAACAAGAGCCAATGATGATCGAACATTTACTCGACACACAACAAAACCACTCTCTTATGTCTCTGACATCGCTGTGGAAAATAACATTTCACGTTGGAAAGTGGAAGAAAGACTTGCAACTGCCGGACTCAGAGCGAGAAACTTTCTGTGCAACCTCATTTAACTGAGAACAAAACTGGCCTGCTGTATATCCCAGATCCCAATTTTCTTGAGCACTCTGAGATCTCCTACAAGTGAACAAAAGCGTCAAGAATGCTTACAAGTTTTTGAACATTGTTGAAGCAGGGTGGAATGCGCCACAGCAAATGTCATATTCCCATTGATGAATTCTATAGGGAGATTTGTACGGGCAGTGGTAGGATATCGTGGTGGCATACGCGGTACTGACTTTGCTGCGTATATTTTTTTCCTTTTTTTTCCGAAGCAGTGAAGCCCAACTTATGCGTCTTGGGTCGTTGTAACTTTTATGATTATGCATGCATGCTGATGAAATTTGGCTCACATATATTTATGATATTGCTCGATTCTGTGATTTGACTATTGTCTAATTTTATATCTTAAAACTCAAATGAATTGACTCAAAACAAGTGTAAAGTTACTTTTTCACGTGTGTGTTATAATATCAAATCATATTATATGAACGGCTGTTCAGACCAAATAATTGTTGAATATCTGTGTATTTAAATTTAGTCATAATTATTTCGGGAACTGATTGATTCTTTACTCCAGATCTGTCCACAAAAGCAGCATTTTTCGTTTCATAACAGTTTTCCGTGGTCATTTTCTTTTATTCGAAAATATTTTTTTTGATTAGCACACAAAACATGAAAAGGTTTTGCTTCTATTTCCTTTGTTTGACAGCTTTTGGCAAGATGAGGGTCATTTAAATCAATCGATAATTGAAGGACGAGAGTTCTGGCCAAATCTTTGTGTCTTTCCAGAGCACGACAGCTAACTGGTTAATTGATGTTATGCATTTAGGCAAATTACTCACAACCTCTGCCAGCCGACATAAACATCCAGACAAACAAAACTGTTTTTATAGTTTATAGTCTGATTGATATAATTTAGTTAGAATTGATCACTAACAGGCTGTCTAAAAATCATAACAAAGAACTGAGTGCCGTCATACTCGTTCCTTCTATAGCAACACAAACGTCGATTGTTGTCTACACTTTGATCGATTAAAACGACCATTTTTTTCTGTTTCAAGAATCAATCATAAAATCTGGCACATTAAAACGACGAAGACACCTCAGACTGGTATTTACCATAATAATATGAGCCGCTATGACGCCTAGTAGTATAAACAAGAAATGAAGTGAGTAGGAAAGTGCCAGAAGACAACAGAGAATAATAACTTCGCGGCAGCGATTGGGGATCGAACCCGCGACCTTACTGGTACGACTAATTGTATGACATTCGCCTTCGGATCGGAAGGTCCTGCGTTAGAGTCACGCTGTGACCGGCGCATTGTTGAGTCCTTAGAAAAGGCACTTTAATCAATTTCACTTACCGTACAAGGTGTAAAATGAGTACCTGGTCGTTAACAGCATTTCCTCTGTCGGGAAAAAAAATCTAGTAATATCGCCTAACAGGCGTCATGTCTCGTGCAAGATATTAAGTGTTGCTGTTGGCTAGGTAGGAGCCCCTGTAAAGCGCTTTGAACAGGTTTAAAGGATCTTGCTCTCTATAAATGCTCAAGTATTTGTTTTAATGGAGAATAAAAATTTTTCGCGGCGGTGGTGGGGTTCGAACCTGCGACCTTATTGGTACGACAACTCCGCCTGGCAGGTGAGAGCGTGGCTCTACCGTGTGAGCTATCAACGAACACAAAAATATTCGTTTCAAACTCAAAGTCATTACTAGATCCCTCTCTCACCCACTTCTTGAGACCGCCGATTCGTTCGTACACCACCATCGCGAATAATTTTGACCAGCAGTTAAGCTTAATAGCCAATATTCTCAACACAAACATATAACATAGAAACGATTGAGACATTGAGTATGCTCCGGTGTATGGGGTGAATTTTTAATTCATAAAAGTGAGTGGAGCAGGCACTTATGTTGGTAACAACAAGATATGAAGTGAATAGAAAAGTGCCAGAAGACAATAGAGAATAAAAATTTTTCGCGGCGGTGGTGGGGTTCGAACCTGCGACCTTATTGGTACGACAACTCCGCCTGGCAGGTGACAAAAAAAAATTTTTTATTCTCTATTGTCTTCTGGCACTTTTCTATTCACTTCATATCTTGTTGTTACCAACATAAGTGCCTGCTCCACTCACTTTTCTCAATTAAAAATTCACCCCATACACCGGAGCATACTCAATGTCTCAATCGTTTCTATGTTATATGTTTGTGTTGAGAATATTGGCTATTAAGCTTAACTGCTGGTCAAAATTATTCGCGATGGTGGTGTACGAACGAATCGGCGGTCTCAAGAAGTGGGTGAGAGAGGGATCTAGTAATGACTTTGAGTTTGAAACGAATATTTTTGTGTTCGTTGATAGCTCACACGGTAGAGCCACGCTCTCACCTGCCAGGCGGAGTTGTCGTACCAATAAGGTCGCAGGTTCGAACCCCACCACCGCCGCGAAAAAAAAAATTTATTCTCTATTGTCTTCTGGCACTTTTCTATTCACTTCATATCTTGTTGTTACCAACATAAGTGCCTGCTCCACTCACTTTTCTGAATTAAAAATTCACCCCATACACCGGAGCATACTCAATGTCTCAATCGTTTCTATGTTATATGTTTGTGTTGAGAATATTGGCTATTAAGCTTAACTGCTGGTCAAAATTATTCGCGATGGTGGTGTACGAACGAATCGGCGGTCTCAAGAAGTGGGTGAGAGAGGGATCTAGTAATGACTTTGAGTTTGAAACGAATATTTTTGTGTTCGTTGATAGCTCACACGGTAGAGCCACGCTCTCACCTGCCAGGCGGAGTTGTCGTACCAATAAGGTCGCAGGTTCGAACCCCACCACCGCCGCGAAAATTTTTTATTCTCTATTGTCTTCTGGCACTTTTCTATTCACTTCATATCTTGTTGTTACTATTTGTTTTAATATGTAATATGTCGTTTCGATCCGTTATTATGTCTAGGCGGCAATTTCCAGCATCTAAATCATCACGACATAATTGATGCTATGCTTTTAGATAAAATGCTCACAACATCCGCCAGTCGGATATAACGTACTAACACACAAAAATATGTGTAACCTTGAACATTTATAGGCTGACTGATATACTTTAGTGAGAACTAGTCACTAAACTGACTGGTTCTCTAAATACAATAAAGAGCTGACGTCAATTTCGTTCCTTCTATACCGTTTTGAACCTGTGAGTCACGTTACTTACGTTCACAGTCGAATCCGTTTCCGGTATATCCCTCCTTGCACGTGCATTGGTAACTTCCGTTGATATTGACACAGTGGGCATTGAGGTGGCACTTGTGCTTTCCGTGCAGGCATTCGTCATAGTCTGAGTAGATGATAGTACAATAAGTGAATGAATTAGCATAGAGTACTACGCTACGATGAATGACTGTACTCGGTATCATAAAATGAACTTATGAATAATTGAATAAACAAAAGAATTGAATTAATAACACAACTATCAAAACAACCACCACGCCATCATCCCTACCACCACTACAACTACAACGACGACCACCACCTCCTATCATCATCCCTAGCACCACTACATCCACTACCACATCATTGTCCCTACCACCATTACTACCACATCATATGTGGATGAGAGTGTGAATACAGAAATGAAAGAATGAATGAATGAATGAATGAAAGAATGAAAGAATGAATGAATGAATGAATGAATGATGGATAGATGAATTAACTAATGAATGAATGAATGGTTTAAGTATTGACGAGGTGATTGAAATGGATCATTATGATGATTTACGTCAAGGACATGCCTTTTCGTGTGATTGATTGTGTGTTGAATAAATAATAAATGCCGAACGTTTTAACCGCGGTTTATGTGCCACTTGGTACAAAAAGAGGGAACAGAATAATATTTTGTAATTGGAACTGATCATCAAAACTCCACATATACATATTTATAATCTCTCTATATTGGTAGAAATCCGGCCTCGTGGTCTCTCATTCATTTCCTGGAAAGGTCGCCGACATCGATGTGTCAGACCATGGTTATAAAACATAAAATGTGCATTGACCATTACTTTTTCAATTAAACGCTTCTTTTTGGCGTGATGTTATATTATCGTCAACATAAATGCGCGGCCATGATATGAGCGAAAAGAAACAACTTTATTTTTTGTTTTGATACAACTTCGAGGAAGTCCCAGGTCCGAGAGTTTTTACCAAGATGAGGGTCATTTATATCGATCGATATATGAAGAACGAGTTTTCTGGCCAAATGTTTAACCATAGGGAAATCGTCACAGTCGTTAAGATGAAATCAACAATTTTCTAATTTTAGTTTCTTGTTTATATCATAAAATTTAAAGAAAAGTTTTTGTTATAGCTATAAAAACTTGACACTGTGTTGTAGAGCTCATTTTGCTGAACAATAATAGAGTATAGAATGAACAGTTGCTTTACTGCTTGAGTAAGACAAATCTATTTTTGTGTTGGGTTGGCCTGATGGTGCAGGGAAAATTCTGGAAATGGCTGGTAAGGAGGGAGTTAAATACGAGTTTTTCCAAAGTGTTACTGGTTAATATGTTTAACTGAGGACAATAAGTAGTTTTTTAGGGTTTTAAAAAATCTTAAAATTATCTATTTCTACTTTAATACCACATTTTAACAACTGGCTCACCCAGGAATATTACCGTTTCAAGACGATGGGTCATAATTTGTTCTTTTTGTGCGTTTCATTAATTTTTCTGGCTCTGTCCCATACATCTAATCTAAGGCTTGAAATAAAAAGGCTGACAATTTGATATACTCATTAATTTCTCACACGATAGGTTGTCTGCTTCCTTCTCTCATATTATCATTATGATGTGCTAGGATAATCGTATCGTCTTCACATCCTGATCTAATTTTCAACATTGAATAAGTTTTAGCTCAATGATAAATTTTGAAAATTTATTCGAAAGCACTTGATGCCATTCAGATCAACGTTGAAAGAAAAAGAAACCAATCCTCTGGATATGAAACTTGAGCTTTTGATGGGTAAATAAGATCTGGAAATAGTTGTCCATTTCACCAGACTTGCTGATTCTTTAATCACTCTCCCTCCCTCTTTACCGCGTTGTCTGTATGTCTATCTGTCAGTCTGTTTCTCTGCCTTCTTTCTCTCTATCTCTACTCTCTCTCTCTCTCTCTCTCTCTCTCTCTCTCTCTCTCTCTCTCTCTCTCTCTCTCTCTCTCTCTCTCTCTCTTTCTCACTTACTCTCTCTCTCTCTCTCTCTCTCTCTCTCTCTCTCACTCTTTCTCTCTTTCTTTCTTTCTCCTTTACAATCACAATACAAATATTGTGAGCATACACACATACACACACCCACACACACACCCACACCAGTAGACGATAGATACCAGGAGAGAAAGAGGTGAACCAGGTGACAAGAAATAGGGCGGGGGGGGGGGGGGGGGGTTAGTGGAGGAGAAAGAGAGATAGACAGAAAAATTAATTGAGAAAAGCCTACTCCAAAATTTATTATCAACAAGTCGAGTAAAACCTGTGCAGTAAAATTATACTTATAACTCCTCTTGTAAGGAGGATAAAGTGAGGAATTAATATGAGGTTGAAAAGAAAAAGAAAATAAAACCACAAAAATGAAATCATTCCGTTGATTTTATGATCTTCTGTCAGGCTTCGGGACAGGCTGAAAAATAATAAACGTTGAAAAATAAAATTTAAGATAATAAATAAGGCAGCCAAATTCACTTTAAGAGGAAGATAGAAGAGAAAAAGGAGAGCCTAATAATAAAAAGGAAAAACGAATTTTAAAAAAATGGGTAAATAGGTGATTATGAAAATAAAACGACACCAGAAAACTCGCATTCCTAAATAAAACAAATGTTAGTTTATTATCTTTATTGCCTTCCTCATGCCTCCACTTACATAGCAACAAATTTGCATGCCTCAGCTAATAATTTCATTAGAAAAGCAAAGTAAAGTGAGCGACAACTCATTAGAAACGAAAGAGCAACGCTTGAGTGCCTCCATGCATTTTAAAGTACTCGTTAAGGTTCAGGACACGAGTGTGAGTGCAAGTGCGCGTGCGAGAGATGTGTGAGGTGCATCGTGTTTCTAGGTGGTAACTGTATGGGTGGTTGAATACGGGTCAGGAGTTCGATCTAGGCTGAAGAGGCAGGTAGTTCACAACTTAAGAGAGATGGAATGTTCATTGCAACACAGCACAGAATAGGACATTATCTTTATTCTAAATCTATCTCAAAAATGTTTACAATTATGCCCAATGAAGCGAATGTTACTGTTTGTATTAAATAAAGTTTCTTCTAAATGACAGACAAAAATATTGGAATCATTTTTAATTCTGTAAAATATACCTCTCGTTTACAAATAATATTATCAAGAGAGATTTATATTTTAAAAGACCAGCTTCGCCCCGATGAGAAGTCCATATATTATATTCAATTTACGAAAAAATGACAAGACTTTTCCTCCACTCTGAATGAATTTGTTTACTGCGTGCAGTATTTTTTTTAGGTCTGATGATCAAACGCAATTATGAGCTTGATTTGACATTGTTGTAATGGACTGCCTCAAGCATTGATTTGAGAGGATTTCCATTACAAGAATTGGTCTCTTTACTAATTTGGATTTTCAGACCTGCTTATAAGTATACGTCAATTTGTTTATAAAACGATTACTCTCCTTTCAAAATATTATAAGTGAAACTAATTTGAAGCAGACTTTGGCTCAGATAATCAGTTCTTACTTTTTCAAAGGTTGCTTTTTTAGACAAACGTGTGTAGATAACAATATAAAATGTCTAGACAAAAGGTTTAAAAAAGGTTTGAAACCCGAAAAACTTTCAAACAACCAAAGTTGTGGTAAATTTCTGTCTTTTTTCCTTCCTCCCTCGTCATCTTGAGTGGATATATATGTGACCCACCGCATCAGAACGGTATTATCTCGGGATACTAGATTTATAGCCAAAAGTATGAGATTAGGGCTAATAAATGAATATTTTCTTTGATTGAAGTAAATGAATATAATCTCTCACAGTGACAAAAACTAAAAGATTACATCTCTGGTTATTGTCACTTTAAATTCCCTTTTTAGCATCTGGCTCATCCATACCCATTTGCGGCAAGGGGTCAAAATTTCTAGCTTTTCCCCTTCCTCCTTCGTCACCATAATAAATAGATTTATATTCATTTTCTAATAGGAAACAAACGCGTGATGTCAAATAAAAACTGGTTCCAATCTCATTGCAAGTTTAAAACCAGTCTTCCGTCGGATGACTGGATACATACCTTATGTAATTGATCTTCTGGTTTCAGAGTGATGGCATCTTGTTTTCTAGTCTAAATAATATTATATGGTGGTCGTCAATAAAGATAATCCAATCTACAGCTTTTACGTAACCTTAGAATCTGCGCGCATATGCATCTTGCTTCTAACATAGTTGTTCCACCTTATGATTCAATATGTAACCTATTCATTATTAGTCCTCCGAAGGACTGGTTATATACAAACTTCTAAGGATTTTGGAACTGGAGGGGTAGAAGGTGTGACGTCACGACGCCTCTTCCCCTATTGTAGAGAATATTCATAAATCTGGTGTACAATGAGCAAAAGGACGTCCAAGGTTTGACACTTCTTGACATAATGAGAGCTCATCTTAATAGATCGATGTATGAGGTAATAAATAGAAAAATAAATTAATATGACTGTTTATATAGAACATAAAGGCTTTATGTGCCTCTTGGCGGTGATAGGTGTAAGTAAAGTATATAGCGCATTTCTATGGATCTATCACACACAATGCGTTTCACAATGTGTTATTTATTCCTCCAAAAGATCACATGGAAACATAATTCCAATTCATACAGTACCAGTCGCCTGTTGGGCGTCATTTTTGCCCTTACATTCTGACAATATCCGGCAGTGCTATGGGCAGGTACTCATTCACACCTAAGTCGAGAGGGATAATCTTGATAAATGCCATAACCAAAGAGCACAATTACGACCAGAATTTTCCATGACAACCATCACCCATCTGACCACTGACAACGCTTAACATCGCTATATTTTCTAATAAGACAAGAGACCGTATTGCTGAGCCATTGTCTACTAATCATGTTAAAAAGTGTTTTGTAGTTGTAGAGTAAATAAAACTGAAAAAGTAAAACCTTCATAGGTTAATGTGAGGTCAATTTTTGGCACAACATTGGCAGACGGTATTAAAATCGTTTTCTTAACAGACGGTATTAAGAATCCGTTTTCTTAATTATCTTTACGGTGCAATTTTTTTTCCTCCTTCGTGAAACGATTTGTTTGCGATAGATAACACACTTTATTTTTATATGTAGACCCGATTCTGATTTTAGCACCTGAGGATTCCGATGTAATTCAACATGTATGTTCGGTACACACTTAAAATCGTTTTCAGAAAAAAAATAATATCGCCGAGTCTGAAATTAACTCTTATTACCCCGTTACATAAACGACATAGCAATCGAATAAAATCAGAGACAGCGTTCGATTACATCGATAATTCGTCGATTATACCCACTTAATTAAAGGTGCATTAAGTGTTGCCGAGCGGTATTTTAATGGCGCTAGACTTTCTCTCAAGTGGTTTAATTCCAATTCTAGACGCACCACGGAGACGATAGTTCAAGTTTCGGTGGAGTAAACATGTTTTCAATAATGTGGGTGGTAGAAGAAATAAAAAAGAGAGTTTTTCACATAATGCTTTCGGCAAAGGAATAAAATTAATGTGATCCGTGATCACATTGGTAGTATGTCAGAATGAGCTAGATAAATTAAAATGAGTGTAAGATCAAACGGATTAGAAGAAATAAATCTGAGTTTTTACAAGTTTAAGAAATAAAACGCAATCTCCCCCAAAGAAAGTAATCATTTTTAATATCATTTTATAAGTTAAACTTGGGATTGAATTTTAAGTATTGGGTTCACCCCGATATCATACCGTTTTGAGGCTACTGGTAGCAAATTATATGATGAATGTCCCAGAATTTTAAAAGAAACTTTGATTTACCATAGCCTCGCAGAGAAAAAAAAATAGAAGTTGCATTTTAAATAAATATTTACGTTCTATGTTGGACATCAGAATAGATGTACTGACAAAATCTCTGACAGTCAACCGAGGAAGAAAATCAACGAGTGGTCATCGAGAGAAGAGGAAATCAAATGTCGTTGGATTGGACACACTCTCAGAAAAGGACGATCAAGTGGAACCAGGAAAGTTCTAAACTGGAACGCTCAGGACAGAGGAAAAGGAGGGAGACGAAAGGAAACTCGAATCGGGTCGGTGGACAGGAAGGTGAAAGAGGAGGGCTGTCATGACCCCAACTGACCTATCTTTTCCAGAATTTTTTATCATAGATTAATGTTATGTTTGATTAGTGCGGCTATTAGTGGTCTTGTGGCATTCGACACTCGCTTTCGGATCGAAGGATCTGGGTTCGAGCCTCGTTCGGTGCATAGTTGAGTCCTTGGAAAAGGTTCTTTAGTCACATTCTCTCACCGTACTCAGGTGTAAAACGAGTACCTGTCTGTTAACAGCGTTGTCTCTGTCGGGTAAAAATATAGTAATATCGCCTAACAGGCGCCATGTCTCGTGCCACATATTAAGTGTTGCTGTTGGCTAGGAGTGGACCCCTTGTAAAGCACTTTGAGAATGTTAATGAATTGATTTATCTTTAGCTTTCATTTGTCAAATATGATTCCTTTGTTTTGTAAAACAAGTATATTTAATGTGAGCAATCCCTGTATTATGGGTCTTTGCACGATGTGAGCATGTTTACGTTTAATCCCGTGATGTTTTAAAGCGCTCTAAAAGAGTACTTTATCATTATTATTGGAACACGTTCCAGAATCGAGTGAGCCGGAGGAAGTAAGAAAGTACAAAACTTGGCATCCAGCCTCATTTGTAAACTATCATGTCAATCTGGTATTATGAATGTGGGAATAAACTGAATAGAAAAAATAAGTTTTAAGTCTAATTAATAAGAATTAGGAACTTTAACATATTTAAATTTTTTTAAAAATTCTATTATTCGATAAATCTATTTATTTCAACTCAAATATAGATAGTATGCGCTTGGATAAGAAGCTCATAACATTGCCACCCGGAAGTATAACGGACCAACACACAAAATTGTGTGTAACCATGAATTTTTATAGTCTGGTTAAAACAGTTTAGTGAGAATTACTCATAAACGCGATGGCAAAAAACAATAACAAAGACCTGACTGACGTCAACTTCGATCTATCTATAAGCGTAAAATCTCGTTCCAAACATCAAATTCACCAATAGATATATAATGCCGTTTTGACACTAAAGGCTATATCATCGCCATATATCTGGTATTATCTGGCAACAACTATTGTAAATTTCTATGTACAAGGATATATTATTAAAGTAATGAATGTTATCTTTTCTGCCATATCCTGACTATAATAATTTGTACTATGCTAGCAACCCGGGAAATCGAATCGGTCCCGGTCATTTTGGGTTGAATTAACCAACACACGACATGGATAGTTATTTATCGTGTTGAATGTCGTAAAATTGAGTGACCCCTCATAATTTTTATTTACTTATTCATTGGGGGGGTTTTTCTTGGTGAAATATTCTTGACCAGTTTTTACACAGTTCTAACTGACTATTAGTTTGAAAGTATTTTACAAGTCAATTAAAATTTACATATACAAAAAAAAATAAGGAGTCGCCCTTTTTTTTACGACTTTCAGTACACTAACTGATGGGCACAATAAATGGACAGGTTAACAAAATGTGTGTAACTTTTACGATGTTCCGCATTGTCTTGTCCCGAGTGCTGTCTGTTGCGATAACCAGCACAGGTAAAATCTAAAGACCACACCGCTGGTCTACCCCCATCCCCCCCCCCCCCTCCCCCATCCCACTCCTCCCTCATCAAGTAATAAAACTTTTGGATTGTATTGTTCCTTCTTAGGCCCTTTATCCCACAAAAATGCGTAGTAAGTTCCAGTTATTTATTACTTGAATAAGGACAAAAATGAATGAAATGTCAACTGGGTGCGAGATGACTAATGACTATCTTTTGTAAAGGTAGTTGGTAAGAAACAGAGATGGACTGTACTAAATAAATACAGAATAAGAGGGATTGGTAAGATAAACATATTCAACGTGTAAATTAAAACTACTAAAGACAGGTGGAGATCTCAGAACTATTGATGCCATGCGTTTATGTAAAATACTTACAACATCCGCCAGCCAAATATAACATACAACCCATAATACTGTGAGTAATCTTTAACGTTTATAGTCCGATTGATATAATTTACTTACAGGCTGTCTACAATGATAACAAAGACCTGAGTGGCGTCAACTTCGTTCCATCTATAGGAGATGGCTAAGTGGATTTAGCATTTAAAACGCGGGTTCGAGCTCTCGGCATCTCATTCTATTCCCCCCCCCCCCCCCCCCCCAAAAAAAAAAAAAAAGCCAATTTATCCTCCATTGCTAACTTTGCGGCGCTTATTAAGATCATTATTGCACTAAATAGCAGTAATTTTCGACTTCTGTACAGTATTACACTATTTTTGTCTCTTTTTAAAAGAAGAAACAATCTCATCGAAGCTTGCGGTAATCAGTAATAGGCCTGGGGTTCCATCCCCTGTCGAAGAGGCAGGCATTTCTGTAATAAATTTTGTCTCGTAATTTACCTTTTGCATTGTCCCATTTACGTCTTTTCAGATGGTTATTATTTTGAACAGGTACCTGCTCCCTTTAGTTTTTACTTCCATCAAATTCAAACAAGCCCCATTGGAAGTCTTTTGTTTTTCTATCTATTTTTCATTTCAAAATATCCTTTATAATTCCGGCGATAAAAAAACAACAGAAAACAACAACAACAACAACAACAACAACAACAACAACAACAACAACAACAACAACAACATATAACAACAACATCAATAACAAAAAACAACAACAAAAAAACAAAAATAAACAAAGAACCCCCCCCCCCCCCCTCCCAAAAAATATTAATCATAAAATAAAAACAAACCCAAAAGCCAACACCAAAACAAAACAAACTACGTTGAGCTACGTATCTCTTTTCTAAGCTCCCCCCCCCAAGCAATATCACCTTAAATCCCTTTATTAGGGTTTCCAAGCCATCAGCAATACTTAACATTGGCGAAGAAACGATTCCTCTATAAGGCAATAACTATGTTCTAAATCATTTCGCCAACGTGTATTTAATATATCGTGCAATATTAAACTTGTAAATAAATGAATGAATCATATAAATATCGCCATAAATATGTTATATATTATATATATTCTATAATATCTATATATGAATAAATGTATGAATCAACCATTGCATGAGTGAATGATTCAGTATATCAAATTATGTGAAAGTGCTGATGGATCAAGAGCTACGAATCACGACTTCTGGAGCAGCCCCAATAATATATATTTTTATTTCTATTGACTTATGTCCATACATTTACCAGGTGGCACAGTGTTAGAGTTGTTAAACAATCTACGCTCCGAACAGTAAATAGTAACTATGTCGGAGTTTGTTACCTGCTTGATTTTAATTAACTTTATTGACGTGTAAGAATAAACATCGTATAAAACTGGGTCAAATTTATAGTCGTTACACTACAAATCACTCTTACTGTCTAACAAAACATATTTATTTCGTTTTGGCCAGAACACTTTTAAATCCAAATATCGCTTTAAAACCCCAAACCCGAGACTTCTTCATGAATATGAATTTATGTCAAAATGTTTCAAACTTATACCTTTCATGCTGAGACTTGTAGACAAGCAGGAGGTTATTCTAATCCATTGATATTTGACGGAAATGTTTTTCTTGCCAATTAAAAAAAAAGTTTTCTTAGATTACAGCACAAATCACCCTAATAATGGTTCTCAGGAGAAGCAATAAGATAGAAGGGGTTTTAAATGATTAGATTATTACAACTTTAATGGAACTATTGTGATTATTTTACTTCCAAGCACTACAATTTGATCAGCTTTGTAAAAACAAAACTCAATTTTCATGTATTTATAGGAAAACATTTGCTCATTGTGTTGATAACAACGTGTCTGATTTTATCATCAAAGAGAAGTTAATTAAATTTAAAGCAGCTTGGGAGCTCTTAAAATAGCAAATCGTGCTTTCTCTGTGTATTGTTACTTTCTATTTTCACAAATATTATAGAGTCTCGAACTATCTTCAAAGAAGAATATTTGCCATTTCGGAATTGTTTGATTGTCATAAAATGTATCTTTTTTCCCCTCTCTTAATTAACGTAATAATGATAGATAGTTTTTTTGTGTATGCTTTTTGTTTTGTGTTTGTTTTTACTTTCCCACGCAGTTTGCAAATTGAATATTGGATCACTCGATGTTACCCTTACACCAGACACACACACACACACACACACACACATCACAACATATATATATATATATATATATATATATATATATATATATATATATATATAAGGTATATATCGGATATAAGGCTCTATCCAAAGGGTAGCAAGAAATTGCTATTGTATTGTCCAGTTCATCCTTAAGAGACCGGGATAGACTCGGGCTCCATGGGCCTAATGGCTCTGAACGACTACTTTTATTATATATAAGCATACTTTGAGTAACCAAACCAATTATGCGACTTCATCACAATAAAAAGGCAAGCCACATTCGGTTTGGTCTGCAGACATATTATTATAATAATACAACATCAACTTCTTATTGGCCATTGGTCAAACTCACCTTTCGTCGCCATCACCCCACAAATCAACACCCAGCCTGCTTGTTTTCAAGATGTCTTATCGTGATAACGGGCATATAGGCGTGTAAAAAGTGGCCGCTAAGTAACCATAAGTAATTAGTGACCCTTGAGGGCGAAAGGTCACCTCGTTTCAAAGAAGGAAAGAGGAGAAACACGAGTTTCAGATAGAGAGGATAGTTGATGATGAAGATGATAAGTTAGAATAATATATTATGCACATTATAAAAATATGAAAATATGCACATTTATATAGCGTGTGTCCAAGGTTTCATCATGTCCAACTCTTTTTGCACTAGTCTCAAAACCTGATGTCTCTTTTAAATGACCATCAAATTGTTTTAAAAAACAAAAACAAAAAAACAAAAACCCCGAACCCCCCCCCCCCCCCCCCAAAAAAAAAAAAAAGAAAAAAAAAAAGAAAAACATACAAGATTCAAACAAACACAAACAAATCAAAAACAACAAAACAGAAAAAAAAAACATTACAAAAAATAAACCCAACTCCACCACCTGGCTACAATAACGGAAACTGGAGTGGTTGAACCCAAGTCGTCTCATCGCTCTTACTGCTCTCTTGGTGAAAACGGTGAGATATTTGGTGTAAAGTTAGAGTCAATCAAAGCCTGCAGGTTGAGTGAATCACATTAGGTAAGTAACATCTGTAGTGGATTGAAAATGGTTAAAAAAGAAAAAACGAAAAAATGTGACTAAAAAAAAACCAACAAAACAAAAACAACAAAAAAAAAACCCCATAAAAAAGTGAGCCTTTATATAGCGCAATATACAATAAAAGTGCTCAAAGCGCTTTACAAAGAGTCCCTGACCAACAGCAACACGTAACATTTAGAACGAGACATGGCGCCTGTTAGGCGATGTTACATAGTTTTCCCCACAGCCCTGTTAACGACCAGGTACTCATTTTACACATGAGTACGGTGAGAGAATGTGAGTAAAGAGCAAGGCTCTCCCAGTACCCTCTGATCCGAAACCTAGTGTCATACCACAAGACCATAAAGCCGGACTCACTGTCTCAAGATAGTATTTTGCCGGCCTGAACAAGACGCAGAAAAACTGAATTTTAAGACTGAATTATAAAAGAGTAGGTTATGCTATCTTTTTTTTTATTTTAATATATATTTTTTTTAAACAAACAGACTAAGTGTCCTTTCGTGACAGTAAACAACTCGAAATGCTTTTATTAAAAGGATTTTAAAATCTAAATTAAAATATTCAGGGTAGAATTCACTCCGACAAAATACCATTTCTGTTAACAGTCAGGCGTTCATTTTACACCTGGGTACGGTGAGAGAATGTGAGTAAAGAGTCTTTTCAAAGGACTCAAAAATGCGCCGCTTAGAGCGGGACTCACAAATCCGCCAGCCGGATATAAGTACCAACACACAAAACTGTGTAACTTTGAGTGTTTATAGTCTGATTTAGTGAGAGGTAATCACCAAAATTAACATGGCTGTCTAAAAACAATAACAAAGAGCTGATTGACGTCAATTTCGTTCCGTCTATACATTAAGTTCACCCCGACATAATATCGCTTTGAGCCGGTCGGTCACAACAGTTGAACTAAACTTTTCTGGCCAAAATAGAGAAAACGTGTTTTGTGAAAATAAGATATATCTAGAAGTATTCTTAATGAGTGATGTTGAGTTTGGAGACAGGTGGGATCAGCAGGAGCGGTTTTAGTATTTCCCCCTGCCGTACTATGAAGAAAAAAAACCAAACACATTTTAAAAATTTTGGCCAGAAAACTCATCCTTTAAATATCGATTGATTAAAATTAACCTCGCTTTGTCAAAATCTCTCAAACCAGGGACTTGCATGTGAAGTCCAAGTTGCGAGAGTTTTTGACAAGATGAGGGTCAATTTAATCGTCGGCCGATATCCATTGAAGGACGAGTTTTCTGGCCAAAATTATTTTTTTAATAACCCTGTTTTTTCAGAATACGACAACCCTCTGATTGTAGTGGACATTACGTTATTATTCCACTTAAAGTCTTCAAAGTGGTTTATTTGTAGTCTTAGCAATAAGTGCGTGATTCATGAAAATGGCGTAGTAGTAAAGAAGACACGGAGTCTATGTGGGCGGTTGGGGTCATCGATGGGTCATCTGCGTAGGTTTGGTCTTGTTGTAAAAAGGGTGCAATTAGACAGAAATGATGTTATTGTTATTGCAATGCAGGGAACGGTTTGATTAAAAATAAATGACTTGAATGGATTTCAGCGTAGGGGGCAATAATATAATATGACCGTCATGTGGACTCGCGGGATGATACTAAATTTATCCCATCGCTGGGGAAATGGCAAACCGGTTGATATGTGAATTTAAAAATCTTGAGTTTTTATAAAGCGCAATATCAACTAAACGTGCTCAAAGCGCTTAACGAGGGTTCCCTAGCCAACAGCAACACTTAACATATAGGACAAGCAAGACATGGCAGCTGTTGGGGGATATTACAATTTTTGTTTCGGACAGAGGCAACGCTATTAATGGTCAGGTATTTTACACGGTGTACGGTAAGAGAATGTGAGTAAGGAACCTTTTCCAAGGACTCAACCATGCGCCGCTCGGGACTCGAACCCAGGACCTTTCGATCCGAAGGCGCGTGTCATACCACTGGACCACACAGCCGCATAGTTGTGATATATCGTCTAAAAACAATATTATATCGAATTGAACCTGGTAATTCAACGTGAATTTTAAGCCTAGCTTAATTTTGATTAAAAATAATCATATTTAATGAGAAGAAATGCCATTTTTTACACTTAAAGAACTTAAATTTTCTAATTCTTTTTTATTTACTTAAAATTAAATTTTCTTTATCCAGTTCAATCCGTCATAATACATGAATGACAATGTCGGTTGCATTTATAAATATTCGGTACCGGTTACTAAGTTACGATGTGTCTTTACAAGGGAAGTGACTGTTGACGTCCATTCAGCGGGCAAAATATAGGAAGTTTAAGGCTTACGGATTGTACAAATAAGAAAATAATGACTTCATTTGGAATTATCGGTGTGCCGTAATTTTTATTTTAATCGTTATTGGATTAAAGGTCTTCATGAAATATTTATTTGTATATCGTATCCAAGACGCATTTTATATATCAATTAATTAAAACTCTCGAATGTATAAAGTTGGAATTGTGAAATGAATGTAATCAGCGAAATTTATACTTCGAATATTGACTATGACACTTATTTGTGAGCAGATATTTAATAGTTTGAAATAGTGATTATATACTCAATCTTATCAAATTAACAACGAATGTTGTTTATTTAACATTGACAATTTATATATAGGGTGAAATATAGGATGCATGAAAGCTTCAAAGAGCATTAATTTAAAGGTTTTAAAACCTATTAGCTCTTAAGCAATACAATACAATACGACACGAAACACTGTCATATTGCGTCCCATGCCCCCCTCCCCCCCCCACCCCCATCCCTTAAAGACATCGGCATTGTTCTGACCTTTTACGCAATATAAACATTAATCTCAATGGCTGGTTTAGTAGTAACAATGAGATTAAGCCAAGCTGCTGTGCTATAACAAAACGCCATTTGACCATTCGGCAAGAAAACTTTAATTTTATGTTTCGATCGATTGAAATGGCCCCTAACTTGTCCAAAAAAAATAATAAACCAGCAAGTCTCAGGTTGGATAATCTTCAACAAGTTACGGGTCCTTTGAAACACTCGATATGTATTAAGTAAATGTTTTCTGGTCAAACTGTTTAAAGGTGTATTGTCAATGAAGGCAGCAAGGCTGACATATCGTGCAAAGCATTCCTTAACGGGCTTTTCCCTGGTTTACAACTGATTAGAGCATTCCGAATGCGAATCTCACTGAGATGGAGGGATAAAAGAAGAATGCCAAGGTTGTGGCCAGTATGAGAGACAAGAGATTGAGGGGGGGGGGGGGGGGGGAGGGGGGGGGGTATAGTTCATTGTTTCAAATTCTTACGCAATGTTCAATACATTATTATTCCGTTTTGGTTTTAAAGTTCGCCAATATTGAAATAACTTAGGGTGAATTTAAAAAAGAAAGAAAGAAAGAAAAGAAAACAACAACAAACTAGCAAGCAGACAAATAGACACATTGAAAAAACAAACAGAAATAAGATCCCGAACTTTGAGGTCTTATAACTATGCAAATCATTGCCTGCTTCGAGCAAACGGTAAATTTAATTAATCAATATTTTAACAACTGCAAGAACTGTTAGACAAATTAAAGAATTCAGTAGTCCTCTGAGTTTGACCAACGTTTTGGATGACAGTCTAAACGGGTGATGCTAGGCAATAACGGCTTGTTGAAAAAAAAAAAAAAAAACTAAAGGAAAGAATAATAAATTAGGTCCAGTTTGGAATATTCATTGTCTTAAAATAATTCAACGAGCCATTTTAATATGAAAAGGATGCCCCTAAGTCTGAGTAAACTAGAAGAATGTTTGATGGGACTCAATTTTGCGTAATTTTTTCAATTTTGAAATTTTTGATGTATCTCACAATAACAGTTATCTAGCTATGCTGGAATTAGGTATGGAAGTAGTAAAGAGCTTTTTTTGATATAAAGTTTCGAAACATTTGTGCAAATGATCCAAGAATTGGAGTATAAGCAATATCAAAGTTCTGGCACCTATTTTGTTTAACCACTATATATGTCTTTATAGATCATGGCGATGTCGGTTTAATCTAATAATAATATATCCAGTATACAGACTTTAAAAATGGGAATTGGTTTTAAAAATTACAGGGTCTCTTTAGGGTAAGGTAAAAACGTCCAATTACGTAATTCACTCAGATTCTTGCTTTTGTACAGGAGAAAGGCTTTTGGATTGTAATGACAATTACCTGCGGATGGCTCAAATTTCGAAATATTTTTTTTAACTCATATTTTCCTTATTCTATTAAAGACGGACGAACCCCCTACATAGAGATCGTCTGATGTTAAACATCGCTGTTTTTGTCTAAAAAGTATTGTACTGGTGTAAAAAAAAAAAGGCTGCATCCATCTGAGGATATAATTTTCATTTCTTTGTTTTAGCAATGAACCATGCAAAATAATTCGGCTTCCCAGAGTAATGAAATGGGAATATTATTATTAAATAATTGTCATTTTTCGTTTTCGCTCAAACCCGATACCTGTTGAGCAATAAAGACCCACCTCCATAACGTATTCAACGTAACGAATCTCAACGCCGATACCTGAACCGGTAACCCACTGACTTAAATAGGATATGACGTGTACTTGTCAAGGTCGCATGCGCAGCTGTAGCAGTTAACAATGAGCAGAATGCGAGACGAGGCATCGGTCCTTATCTTGGATTACTCTTAAGTATACCGCGGACAGACAGATAAGTATGTGTGATACAAATGTGGACCTAGACTTAGATAATTAATGAGGCAGTGAGAGGTCAGCCAGTCAGATTTTTGGCTGTCACACTCTGACAAAATACTTTTTCGATTTAGGTATGGACATTTTTTACTTCAAATATCGATCAAATCTAATTTCCGCAGATTTGTGTATAAAGTGACTTTAACATGAGAGTTCAAAAGAAAATTCTACGATTCCAGACCTTGTGACAAGTTCAGGGTCATTTTAATCGATCGATATATGAACAAAACATTTTCTGGCCAAAATAATTTAAAAAAGAAGATATCGTTTGTCAGAAAATTGCAGTACGTAGTTGGGTTGACCCATAGGAACAGGGCCATCGAAGCTTGTGGACACCATCACAACCACAACCAGAATCATTCCCATAATAACAACAACAACCAATAAAACAACCACAACAACCATCATTACAACCACCACCACCACAGCTACCACCACAATACCCACCAGTTTTATATCAACCACCATTAACATCACCATCACCAATTCTTACTACTTTGGTCAGGTCACCATCATAAGAAGTAAGGTTGCACCTAAGTACCTACACATGGTGCATGGACAGGCAGTATGGGAGGGCTGATAAGTCTTGATCAAATAATTTGATGTATTGAGTGTGCATTTAACGACTTGTTGGTACATGGTTCTCAATGACAAATCATTCATAGAATATTATATTATATCATAGGATCTGAAACATTTTGAAAATAAGGAGTCAAGCTGATAGCTATTTTCATCTGTGCGATTTTGTGGTCTTGTGGTATGACCCTCGACTCCTGACCTGTGGATCTCTAGTTCGAGTGTTGCTGTGGAAGGCTCAAATCTGAGTCCTTGAAAAAGGCTCCACTCACATTCTCTGACCATATTCGGGTGTGAAATGAGTCAATGGCTTGTATCAACGTTATCTTTGTGAAAAAAATGTAATGGCATATCTTTCTCATAGGTAAATGATAAGTTTTACTATTAACTTGTGACCTCCCCCCCCCCCCCCCACACACACACTCACAGTTTGGACCACATTTAATGGTTATTGCGCTCATGTTTTTTCATGTCATGTCATTTTCAATCCGACAGAAATCGACTCTCCTCTTGTCAAAAACTTTGAAACATGGGACACCTTGATTAAAATGACCTTCTTCGTGTCAAAAACGCTCAAATCTAGGATAAGAAATTGGTCATTTTAATCGTTCGATATGTGAGGGACGAGTTTTCTGGCAACAATAAAAAAAATATCTTTCTGTTTCAGAGTTCAGGACTCAGGGTGATTTTTTGTGCGATCAAGAAAAGAAGTAGAAAAATCATGAGACGATCACTTCTGATCTTTCTTCTAAGAGACAGTCTGCAGAAATCTGTGAAACGCTTGAAAACTTTTCAACCCCCTTTGTTTCATTGTTCCCTACTTTCAACTGCAAAGGTAAAATGTAGTTTTCGAGGTACCTAGGTGGTAGTCAGTGTTACCATATTCATCTTGCAAAAAATGCCAAACATGTCATAGAAAATGCCAAATAGTCTGAATATTTCTTTTTAAAACTACCAAAGATCTCTCTCTCACTCTCTCTCTCTCTCTCTCTCTCTCTCTCTCTCTCTCTCTCTCTCTCTCTCTCTCTCTCTCTCTCTCCCTCTCTCTCTCTCTCTCTCTCTCTCTCTCTCTCTCTCTCTCTCTCTCTCTCTCGTTTGTTCTTTTTGTTTGTTTGTTTTTTCGTTTTTTTTTTCTCCTAAAACGCTCATAAAATTAGAATTACATCTTTTTTTTCAATTCCAAGTCCATGGGTAAGAGTATTGATTGAATGAAAATGTCGCCTTTAACTTGCCAATTGCAGGGTTGAAATTAGTATATTTGTAGTGTGTGCTAATTTCTCTATCAAAATTATAATGGACCTATTTTATTGGGAATAAAAAAGAAAAAGAAAAAAAAAAAGCACACACACAAAAAAAGACAAAATGCTCAAACCGATTTGACCATGCCAAAGAACTCAAAAACGCCAAGTTGATTGAATTTATTTAGCATTCAGCTGGCAATCCTAGTATCGGTGCTGAATTATTGTGCGTTAAGTAAAGCGCTAGGATGTGTATGTAATGCATTAACAGTATTTCGTTTGTCAACACCTTCATGTTTGTTACTTCAATAAATCCATTCCTTTCTTACTGCCCTCCCCCTCCTCGTCATTCTCCGTTGACGTTCCCATGTAGTCATAACAAAAAGAATTTGTGAAATGCAGACCATTGTCATTCATTTTATAGTGATATTGCCAAGTTGCAGTAGTTAGTTGGATAACCGGGTTTTTTTGTTTTCCATTTTAGCCAAACAAAATTAATTCAAATAAGTTACCTTTGCAGCCATGTGGTTTACTGCTATGACACTCGCCTTCGGATCGGAAGGTCCTGGGTTCGAGTCTCGCTCTGAGCGGCACATTGTTGAGTCCTTGGATAAGGCTCTTTATCGTATTCTCTCAACGTACTCAGGTGTAAAATGAGTACATGGCCGTTAACAGCCTTGTCTCCGTCAAAATCTTTTTTTTTTAAATATCGCCCGACAGAGGTCATATCTCGTCCTACATGTTAAGTGTTGGCTTGGGACCACCCTGTAAAGCACTTTGGGCACGTTTGGTGGATATTAAGCTGTATAAAAACTCTAATTTTTTGGGTATGTTTTTACTTGACAAAATGCAAAGAGATTTGAGACTTTTTGACAAGTCCAGGGCTATTTCTGATGGTCAAAATTATAAATATAGTATTCGGTTTCTTACAGTACGCCAAACGGCTACACAAAACATTCTCATTGTCCCTATGTGTACACATTTGCAGGTCTGATAACCGAACGCAATCACGGGCTTGTTTTCAATTTGATCAGAAAACTTTTACTTTAAACATCGACCTACCAAGACGTGACAGAATTGAGACTCTAACAAGTCGTATTTGAAGTAGAGGCTCTCATGTCAAAGTGATAAAAATGAGTTTTCTAATAGTACGACAAAAGGCTGTAAGAGATAAATTAGTGACTTTCATGGACACATAAAACATAATCATTCTCCCAGCTCGCACACATATGCAGATATGAAAACCAAACGCACTTATTTTTTTGGCTTTGTTCAAGACTGTTGTACTGAGCAACATTTTTGCTATTTGCAGCAATGAGCCCATACAATTAGGGTAATCAGACCTGCAAATAAGTATACGCCATATTGCTCCAATCAAGATTTGATAACGGGACTTCTGATCTCAAGGCAAGTAACATAACAATACTCCACCATCTCACCCGAAGGCAAGGTAAATTGGTGATTGACATCTCAGGTTTAAATAATAAAATATTACACGACATACGATCCTGCCAGAATGTGATGCCATTCATTATTTAGTCTGGCAACGCCCGTCGTCAATGACATAGGTAACTATAAAACTATTTAAAACACAAAAACCTTCAATGCACGCAATGGAAAAGTTGTTTTTTAGAAAAATCACAAAAGGAATACGACTGCTGCCCAGTGACAAAATACTTCTCATTATTTTGGTTAGAAAATTTTATTTAATATATTATCGATGGATCAAAATGAACCTTATTTTGATAACAAAAATCTTTAACAAAAGTCTTTGTGACTAAGTATCAGCTTAAAGAATTTTTAACTAGTTGTGAGTTCAATTGATCGACCAATCTTTGAAATATTTAAACTACGAGCCTTTAGTTAGTGTAATGTCAACTAAAAAACGTGATCAAAGCACAATACAAGGGGTCCCAACCGTACTGCAACACTTAACATGCAGGAAACAACACGATGCCTTAAAGGCGTTACTGCAATGGTTTTTTTTGTTTTTTTCCCCCACAGGGACAACGCTGCTACCGGCCAGGAACACGTTAACTTTCATAGGAGCATGGTAATAAAAAAAAGTGAGCTAAGAGCCTTTTCCGAGGTCTCAACTTAGCTGTTCCATAACAGGACTCGAGCCAGAGATCTACAGGTCAGAAGTCAAGCGACATACTTCTAGACCACAAGGTGAAGAAAATAATTAATGTTTTCAGGCCAACATTTAATCTGCAAAGTTTGATGCTCGAAGCTCGAAGAAGTAAAAAACAACGAGTAGAAAAAGATTCAATTTAATCTACAACACATTTCTTCTTGTGAATTGAATTGGAAAAAGATTCAATTTAATCTACAACACATTTCTTCTTGTGAATTGAATTGGAAAAAGATTCAATTTAATCTACAACACATTTCTTCTTGTGAATTGAATTGGAAAAAGATTCAATTTAATCTACAACACATTTCTTCTTGTGAATTGACTTGGAAAAAGATTCAATTTAATCTACAACACATTTCTTCTTGTGAATTGAATTGGAAAAAGATTCAATTTAATCTACAACACATTTCTTCTTGTGAATTGAATTGGGAAGAGATTCAATTTAAGCTACAACATATTTCATCTTGTGAATTGAATTGAATCTTCTTTTGATAGTTCGAAGATGACGTCACTCAGGTCTTTGTTATTGTTTTTTGCCATCCGCGTGTATGAGTAATGCTCACTGAACTGTTTTAACCCGACTATAAACGTTCATGGATACACACATTTTGTGTGTTGGTCCGTTATACTTCCGGATGGCAATGTTATGAGTTTCTTAGCCAAGCGCATAATACTATCTATACTACTTTTCATCTTTAACCTTGGCCAAAATGTAAAAAAAAAAGTATTTTATCATTGTACACATACTAGTCATTATTGAGATACGTATTATATATTCACATAGCACAACAGGTTGCATGCGAGTCTGGCGTGCCTGTCGACAGATGCAGTCAGGCAGATTAGCACTAATACTATTAGACAACCTGAGATGCTAACATTGACAAACATCTACATTAGCCAGGATAAGAAAGAGAAAACAATGGAAAAGAACAACATCTCAATGAATCGGAAAGGATAAAAATATTGCACGGGAATGAAACAAATATTGGAGAAATTCTTGACCCAGATTGTTGAGATTTCAATGAATATCAGTCTCTGTAGCGTAAAACGAGTTTGACTGTTCGCCGGGTGTTCAATATAATCTGGTTCTCAAAATTTCACTCATTTTATTTTTAGAAAAATAATTCTCAATTATTCATTTTTGTATGAGTGTGTGTATGTGTGTGTGTGTGTGTGTGTGTGCGCGCGGGCGCGTGCGGGTGTGTGTATGTGACTGTTACGGACTTTACCATTTTTTAACAATAGAAAGCAATGGAAAGGCGTATAACTTGAAAAGTAGAAAAGAGAAAAGAATTATGAACATTTCTAAACATTTCCACAGACTTTTCCCTTTATCCCCACTAGCGGGCCACATGAAGAAAAAAATATTTATAGAGTACCATGTGCCTGTTAGGCTTCTTTTTTGTAGTGATGATTTATGCATATAGCCAGGTGCTAATTCATACACGAGTCGAAAGCGGTAATGTGTATAAAGTACCTTAATGAAACACATAACACAGGGCAAAGTTCCGCGATCATTGTGACTCATTCAGTCATTAACCAGGCACGAGACACCGTACGGATGTGCAACAGTCACCAAAGAACATTCTAATTGTTATTTTTACGGTTTATAGATCGGTACTTAGACTTCAGTTACAAACCAGTGGTATGAAGACAGGTGATGTATTTATGATATGCATTGGGTAAAATACTCACAACACCCACCAGCCGTACCAAAACTGTGTGTAGCCTTGAGCGGTTCTAGTCTGATTAATATATTATTTTGTGAGAACAAATCACCAAAATGGATGTTTAAAAACAACATATAACAAAGTGCTGAGTGAGTCAATTTCGTTCCTTCTATTGTGATTAAGAAGTTTCCGAATTGGGGCTTTTCCCCCCCCCCCCCCCCCCCCCCTCTTTTATCTCCTTGTTTCTTGACTATCCTTATATTCCATGACCTCAATATGATATCTTTTATATTTTGTCGTATTAGTGCCAAAATATAGCTTAACTCCTGAATTAATTTGGTCCGAAATGAGGCTGACCCGATTTGGCCTTCGGGATAATAAATTGGTATTCCGTATCCTCGTGTAACAAGGGAGAGGTATTTACATTATTATTGCTTTCTATATAAAATGCCACTTTCCTGGCGCCAGAATAACATTCAATCCTTTACAAATGCGATTCGATTTTGGTCTAACATGACATCATATTAATACAGTTTCTTTTAGTTAAGTTTCTGACACTTGGCTTATGACCTGTAGGTTCTTGATTCGAGTCTTTATGTGGGCAACAAAAAGTTGAGTCCTTGGAAAAGGCATTTTCTTATCATAATCTGGTATAAAACTAGTACGTAGCCGCGTTGTCTCGAAACAAAAAAAAAAAAAAAAAGATTAATCAATTAAAAGCGTCTTAAAGGCAGTGTTTCTGGTCCAACATGTTCAGTGTTGTTGTAGGCTTAAGACTCCTTGTAAAGTACCCTGAGCACAAAATAATCTTTGAAAGTTACATTGTACAATCGCGTAATTTTTTCTTACAGCTGTTATCAAGATTGCAGTCAAAGGGTATGCGACCAGGCTTCTTCAACCTCTGCTTGAGTAGGCTCCCTGAAGTGCTCTATTTTGATCTGTAGGAATTGCCCCTTTGTGATATCGTTTGTGTGACACTTATCATCTGACTTGTAGGTCCCTAGTTCGAGTCCCATTGTGGGCAGCGCAAAGTGAGTCTTTGGGGAAATGCTCTTTACTCACATTCTCTCATCGTCCGCAGATGTAACCTGGCTGGTAAGAGCGTTGTATTTGTCGGAAAAAACTAGTCTTGTGTTGACTTCTATGTTTAGTGTCGCTGTTGGTTTGGGTCCCCCTTGTAAAACCTCTTGAGCACATTGAATAAATATTGCTCTCCATGAGAGCTCAATTATGTTAAGTTTTATTAAGTTTGAAAGAAACTCGTCTCGCCGTGAATGGGTTAAATTTGAAATAAGCCATAGAAATATATTTCGTTATTTGGAAATATATATACAGATAGATTTTTTTTCTATTTCCTACAAATGGGGCAGCGACCTAAATCACAAATCTCCTTGCCTAAGAACCAATTTGGAGCTTAGAACTTGATCTGGGCGTAATTGGTAGAATATAGAAGGAATTGATTTTTTGGGAGATGGGAGATGGGAAATGGGGAGGGGGTTGGAGGGAAATGGGTATGTATATATCAAGACAATTAAACAAATGTGCTCTATTTTAATTCATATTCATCCGTCATTTGTTTTATTCATAGATGAAGCCAACAACCGTTATCAGCACAGATGATGTACTTTTTTTCACCAAATTAATTTTTTAAAATACTATAATGGTGATACAGAATTATTAAAACCACCGAATATAGGTTACGACACATTTTTATAGAAAAGACCCAAACCACCATTGAATCCAAACAAAATGTCATCAATTAGACAGACCTAAAACATCAGTTGGTTTTTTTTTTTTTTACAATTTCTGGTTTACTCAGATCAAATCGGATTGAGACAGTGGGCCACAATAATCTAGTTTCGCATCTTGCAGCAGAACACGACGAAACATATAATATTTTGATGAACATAATTAAATAATTAAGCTTTAATATAGTGCAATAGCCACTAAACGTACTCAAAGCGCTTTACAAAGGGTCCCTGACCAACAGCATCACGTAACGTGTAGAACAAGACATGACGCCAGTTAGGCGATATTACAGGTTCTTTTCCGACAGACACAGCGGTGTTGACAACCAGGTACTCATTAAACACATGAGTACGGTGAGAGAATGTAAGTAAAGAGAATTTTCCCAGGACTCAACTATACGTCGAGCGAAGCTCGAACCCAGGACCTTCCGATCCGAAAGCGAGTAAGACCACATAGCCGCACATACAAAAACATACTTGTTCCGCTATGTGGCCCTGTGGTGAGATATTCGCCCTAAGACGGACGGTAACGTGTACAAGTCCCGCTCTGAGCATCAAGATATGAAGTGAGTAGAAAAGTGCCAGAAGACAATAGAGAATAATTTTTTTTTATCGCGGCGGTGGTGGGGTTTGAACCTGCGACCTTATTGGTACGACAACTCCGCCTGGCAGGTGAGAGCGTGGCTCTACCGTGTGAGCTATCCACGAACACTAAAATATTCGTTTCAAACCCAAGTCATTTTCCAGATCCCTCTCTCACCCACTTCTGGGACCGCCGATTCGTTCGCCCACCACCATCGCGAAGTATTTTGACCAGCAGTTAAGCTTAATAGCCAATATTCTCAACACAACATATAACATAGAAACGATTGAGACATTAGTATGCTCCGGTGTATGGGGTGAATTTTTAATTCAGAAAAGTGATGAGCAGGCACTTATGTTGTAACAACAAGATATGAAGTGAGTAGAAAAGTGCCAGAAGACAATAGAGAATAATTTTTTTTTTTCGCGGCGGTGTGGGGTTTGAACCTGCGACCTTATTGGTACGACAACTCCGCCTGGCAGGTGAGAGCGTGGCTCTACCGTGTGAGCTATCCACGAACACTAAAATATTCGTTTCAAACCCAAGTCATTTTCCAGATCCCTCTCTCACCCACTTCTGGGACCGCCGATTCGTTCGCCCACCACCATCGCGAAGTATTTTGACCAGCAGTTAAGCTTAATAGCCAATATTCTCAACACAAACATATAACATAGAAACGATTGAGACATTGAGTATGCTCCGGTGTATGGGGTGAATTTTTAATTCAGAAAAGTGAGTGGAGCAGGCACTTATGTTGGTAACAACAAGATATGAAGTGAGTAGAAAAGTGCCAGAAGCTCTGAGCATCGCATCGTTGAGTCATATGAATATTCTCTTTTCTTACATTCTCTCGCATTACTCTAGTTTAAAATGAGTACCTGTCGTTAACAGCATTGCCTCTGTCGGAAAAAGGTAATATTGCCTTACAGGCGTCATGTCTCGTCATACACGTTAAGTGTTGCTGTTGGCTAGGATTCCCTTGTAAAGAGCTTTGAGCATGTTTACTGGATATTGATAGTGCGCAATACAAATGCTTACGTTTTTAAAAAGAATGGCATCATAACAAAAAGAATTAATTAAATTTAATTTAATTTGAGATTTTACAGAGCGCAATATCTACTAAACGTTCACAGCGCGCTTTAACATTTAGGACGGGACAGACGCCTTTTAGGCGATACTATAGTGTTTTCGGACAGAGACAACGCAGTGAACGGCGAGATTCTCATTTTACACCTGAGTACGGTGAGAGATCGAGAAGATGAGCAAAGAGCCTTCTCCAAGGACTCAACTATGCGCCGAGCGAGGCTCATACCCAGGACCTTCCGATCCGAAAGCGAGTGACATACCACGAGACCACATAGGCGCACAATTTTTAATTGAAGTAGTTTTTTGTTAGCATCAGTTTAACTTCTCAGACATGATCTCAAACATAAAACATGATCCATTTTGGTAGTCATCATATCGCTGACTTTGGTTGTAATATGATAGCATCGGTATTAGAAAATTATATCGCTTCATATAAACCGTGGTCTGTTCTCTAAAGTTGTGCTGAGCCCAGCAAATATTGGCACTTGATTTTCTTGATTTATTCATGGTTTAGTAAGTTCTGTATATTGTTTTTACCAATTCCGTTCCTCTCAAACAGTTGTGTTGATCATAACAGTAAACTGATATGATTTATGTCTTTATGTGGTAAAATAACTCATAAAGATAATATTTTATTGTCCAGTAAAGACTAAAAACCAATATTGTGTATGATGTCAATATCTCAATTTACTATCAATCTGCCTATAAAGTATGACTTCTTTACAAGAAAAAAATCAATCACCCAACAAGGTTACTGGACATGCTACAAATATTGCAGTAACAATCATCAATTACAACTAACACTAACCACTGGTACTGTTAAATTAGATGATTTGCTCAAACAGACGGACATAGTATGTGGACAAAAGAGGATTCAAAATTATGAGGGCATATAGTTTATTCCAAGTAGTAACCTTTTTCTCTTTATTGACCAACTACATTCAAAACGAACACACTGTCCATACAGGTTATATAGAATCATCACCTTTCCTTCAAGAATACACATTTAGTCATTGTCTTTTAAAGTCATCTGATATACCATTGAACTCCAGTCAGTCAAATTTAGAGATAAAACAACTGAATAACAATCAGAGTCAAATCAGTACAACACCACAGACATACCACAGAAAGGTCATCTAATTTATGGGATATCACTGCCATATATATCTGGACGCTTCAGTCTATAAAAAGTTAACATATTCACTTGTGCACAAAAGGAGAACTTGAACTTACATTATATTACTTATTCATCATGCAAGAATACCCTAAACATTGACACCTATATGACACTATAAAGTCAGCATTTCCTGAGACAACCACACAAAAGCAGTACCGTATACATCTTCAAACTATAATGCCTAACAGTCATAAAAAAAAAAAAAATTTGACTTGCATCGTAAGGGATTTAAGTATAGAAAAAAATTATCAAGTCATTAAAAAGTTGGCTTTCAAATGTGCCCAAAACTCATAATATTTAAACCAGTTAAATGCTTAAAAAATAATATTAGTATTATTTTCGTCTAATGGTTTATATTTTATTCCTAAACTGATATTTGGACATAATTCATGGCATGGAATACTATGGGAGAGAAATAAGGATCTCACCAAGTCATGCCAAATATGAAATTTACAATAAAAAATTCATATCTTTTAAGGTTTTACTGCCCGGACAACAAAACTTGGCATGGGTCATGATCATCAATTTTACTTTATAATGATGCTTATTTCAAACATTTTCTGCCGCTGGGAATTAAATTATTGATATGCAAATTACAACAAATTAATTTCATTGATAGCTCAAAAACCACTAAATTGACACCTCTCTTATTATGAGCAGTCTTAAGAGGATACATTATTATCAACCATGGCATATGATGAAAGAAACCCTTGCTTTGCTTGTGGTGAGGGAACAATTTTCATATTTGTGTTAGCAACTGAGCAATACCATGAAATATTGCAACAATTAATTACCATCAGCGGCATCACAGATTCCCCCTGACCGCTATCTGTTCCACCCATGGGCTGACTCCACTAATGGGGTCAGGTTGACCTAGCACTGAAATACCACTCAGAGGGGGAAATGCCACGCAGTGTCTTGTTTACTAAATACATACTATGGAATAGCTATAATGAAACAGTTATGACGCGAATAGCATTAGAAAGATAAAAACGTGAATAGCATTAGAAAGAGAACGTCGCTAACAGTAGATTTTATATAGATATTTATTGCCTTTTTTATGACGTGAATGTTTGGAAAACATGACTAATGATGATGATGATGATGATGATGATGATGATGATGATGATGATGATGATGATAATAATAATAATAATAATAATAATATGATGATGATGATGATGATGATGATGATGATAATAGAAGATGATGAAAAAGAAGAAGAAGAAGAAGAAGGAGGAGGAGGAGGGGGAGGAGGAGGAGGAGAAGGAGTAGTAGTAGTAGTAGTAGTAGTAGTAGTAGTAGTAGTAGTAGTAGTAGTAGTAGTAGTAGTAGTAGTAGTAGTAGTAGTTGTAGTAGTAGTGGTAGTAGTAGAAGTAGTAGTAATAGTGGAAGAAGAAGAAGAAGAAGAAGAAGAAGAAGAAGAAGAAGAAGAAGAAGAAGAAGAAGAAGAAGAAGAAGAAGAAGAAGGGAGAGGAGGTGGTGGTGGTGGAGAAATAGATAACGGTGGTGGTAGTGTAGAAGGAGATGGTGAAACAGGAGCAGAAGAAAAAGAAGGAAAGGCTGGGGTATGTTAAGGGGAAGGAAGGTGGGGGGGGGGGGGGGGGTAGGGGGAGTTGGAAGAGGAGGAGGAAGAGGAGGAGGGGAAAAGGGATGAGGAGAAGTAGAATGAGGAGGGGAGAAGAAAAAAGAAGGAGGAACAAGAGAAGTAGAAGAAGGCGGGGCATGTAAAGGAGGAGGAGGAGGAAGAGAGTAAAAAACTCGAATCATTCTTATAATATATTATAGATATTAATAATGCAAGTAAAAGAACATGTCTGCAGTTTTAAAAAGCAAGACAACCCGTCTCACACTACCCAAGACGTTGCCAAGTCAGTCCATGCTTGTTGCCAAGGAAAGCTTACCTTTTTGTACACATGAGGAACAGCCGGAAAGGATAATGATGATCGCTTCCGGGGAAAGAAATAAAAACATGACCCGGAAAATGTAAGTTAAAAAGTAGATTCCTTCACTTCATGACCATTCGCTTGTTTATAAATTGGCTAAATTAGAAAAAGGATTTCTTCGGGTCAGGACAAATTGATGGGTGGGTAAAAGAGAGGCTTAGATTTTTTTCTATTCTATTTTTGTCTGAAAAAAAAAAACGAAAAAAAAAAAAACAACCAAAAAACCGGAATATAATATTCTGAAAAATATTATTAAGTTATTAGTTATTAAGATATAAAGTCATTTACAAAAGAAGCTAGACAGTTTGTGAAAAGTAGTCCTTCCGAGCCTTAAGGCCCATGGAGCTGGAGCATATCCCGGTTTCTATAGCATGAAACAGACAATAGCAATTGCATCCTAACCTTTGGATAGGACGCTAGTCTATTGCAAAGTACTTTCCGCCAGATCTAAAAGACCCATTTACCCAATCACTGCTGAGTGGACAGGGGGGGGGGGGGGTCAGAAAAAAACCTCGACTGCAGCCTTGATCGATCTCGGTCCCCTTGCGTGTGAAGTGAGTGTTTTACCAACTGAACTATCGGGACAAATTGTATTTGCAATTATCTCACATAAGAGAAAACATATTGTTACGTGGCAGATGATATCTTTAAAAATTAGACAATTATTTTTTCTTTCTGTTGATCTATCGCATGTCTTTATTGGCAGACGTAAGAAGCAGATGCGGACCGCCAAAAAGATCGGTACAAAAGCTACATTGTGTAAAGGCGGGCCAAAAATATTTCATTTTCAGATATTTAATTTATTTCACAAAAGCGTTGCTACGCAGCAGTTGTCACACCAAAAGTCCACGCTCAGTGAGCTTATTTTGAAATGTCACAAACCCGTAATTCAACCAGAGATGACGACCACTTTGCACAAAGTCGACTGGGATATGTGGGACGGCATTTTGTTAACAGACGAATCGCTTTTTCTTCTTTTTAACTTAATTCCAGAGGCAAACGAACTTCGTACTATTGATGTCGAGGTGAACTTTTCCATAACGGAACAATCATTCAAGTTACAAATCAAGCATATGGATCTGTAACGGTGTGGGGATTGATAATTGGGGGTAGAACAACTAAGCCTGAACTTAGACCAATAACACCAGTGATATTCTTGAACCAATAGTCGTCGTCCCGTTAAATCGGAATCAGGATAATCAAATGGTGAATTCCAGACTGATTACTCCTTGGTACATAGACTTGCCAATGATATGCTTTCCTCAACGATTCAAATGTAAGGTGCCAGCTGTACGACCTGGCTGAATTTCATTGAGCATAATATGAGGGATTTTATGAAATGAAACTAATAATAAAAAAAATAAGAACAAAAATACAAGAAAGCTGTATAAAATTTAAATAACTCAGACTAAATACAATTTGGACTGATATACCATCAGACACAGTCAATCAACTAACACCATCAATGAGGCAAAGAGTTGTGGCTCTGATCAATTCTAACACTGGACATACAAAATTCTGAAGCGCGTCATGTGTGCTGATTTTAATTTTGTGCTCGATTTTGCAAAATCGACTTTAAATGATTGGTTTTAAATATCTGCAACGTTTGAGAGCTTTTGCTATAATGAGGGTCATTTAGATTGAACGATATTTGAAGGACGAGTTTTCTGGCCAAATTGTTAAATATGGGTTATTCTAGAGTACGGCAGTGTAGGTAGTAAAGCTTGAGCATATATATATAGTTCAATTTACATAGGGTCCCTAGCTAACAGCAACAATTAACATAAAGGAGGAGACATGACGCCTATTTCGCGTTATTACATTTTCTTTCAGTTCGGGGTAATGCTGTTAGCGGTCAGATACTCATTTTACACCTGATTACGGTGAGGAAATTTGAGTAAAGACCCTTTTTGAAGGACTCAACTATGCGCCGCTCAGAGTGTAATTCGAACCCTGGACGTTTGCAGTATTGTAAAAAGCATTTGTATACAATGGCGACGAGCAGGTGCTTACATTTTACAAATTGGAAACTTTGCTCTACATGGCATGCTAAGGAAACCAATTAAAGCCTCGTTAAACGATACAAGTTATGTACACACATTTATACAAGGTGTTGTATGTAAAGTCGAGCGATTTTAAGCGTGGCTAGTGACCAGGCGGGTGTAATGATCGTGTTACTTGTGAGTCCTGAGTAAGCATTGACTGCTCTGGATAGGCAATTTAAATACATTTTATCCCACTTGAGTTATAAATTAGCACATAACTTCAGGCAGTGACGTATTTTAAGAGATTGCCTGCTGTTACAGAAAGGGAGCTTCAACAGCGACGAGTATTGATTGTATTGTACAAATTGAATGCAGATAGCCTGGAGTTACAATGAAGCGATGTTGAAAGCTCTAAATAACAGCAATCCTTAATTATTTGTCTATCTTTTTAATAACTTCGGAGAACCGAGCAATCCATTATGACTTCTCCATTTGCACTGAACAGGTCGTTCCTAATTTATTGTCTGCTGCTATTGTGTTCATAATGAAATGGGAATATTGAGATGTTGTTTGGACTGCATAATCGTTCCCTACGTGAATGAACACACACACACACAAACACACACACACACACACCACACACACACAGATAGAAAGAGAGGGAGAGAGAGAGAGAGAGTGAGAGAGAGCGAGAGAGAGAGAGAGAGAGAGAGAGAGAGAGAGAGAGAGAGAGACGCAGGCAGAATGGAACACTTCATTAATGGAAAAAACAAAAAACAAATAATACTAAACAAAAGGTGGTAACACATCGTTAACAGGACAACAAACTAAATAATACATGGATCCACTGTTTATCTGGCTGTCTGCCCCACGCAAATCGTATGTAAATTGATTGATAATCGTGATGAATAGCACTGAGAGTTGGGTCACCCCGTTCTTTTTTTTTTTTTTGCATAATAATTGGCAAACACCCGGGTGAACGACATAATAATGGATGGCGATAATAAAAAGATAAACAAATAAATATTTAAATAACTAAATAAATAAATATGAACATTTATATTATGCATTTTCCAGGAATAAACAATACTCAAATCGTTTCAAAATGCTTCATTCATTTCCCCTGCATGTCACATGGAACAAACTTAACAGTGCTAATCGCTTGTTCGGTGTTTGTATTAAAATAAAATGAATATGAACATTTATAAATAACATTTCCATGGATTAGCCATGCACAATGCGCTTCACAATTTTTAATTTATCCCCCCAGCAGGCCATATGGGGCTATATAAAACTTAGGTAACTAGAATTTTGCTTAATATCGCCAGAAACATTCAATAAAATGAATGATAGCATGTCTACATACTAAAGTGTTTCAATATTGCAAAAATCTTGATCGCTATTCCTTTACTCACATCTTAACTGTGATATGTATGCAAATCACGTACGAAGACCAAATTGGACTAAGCTTCGCGCATGCTCTGACAGCTTCCTACTTCCGATTGATTCAGCTAACACGAGAACATGGCAAGTGTGGATTAGATGGAGAGGATTCATAACATCCAACAGAAAAATATAACATTATGGATTTGATACATTGGATACATTTTGTAATCAGAAGTTGCTGGTTGTAACCGAAATATCGCAAGCAAACTGTTGTCCAACCCCCCCCCCCCCCCCCCCCCACAACCAAATCTAAACTGAAAAAAAATAAAAGAAACAAAAATTTTTTAACGCAAAACTATTTTTTTTTATTTTCTTAATTACAATGACGTATTAGCGGGGCGGGGGGAGGAGATAAGAATTTTGAGTACAAGCTAAAATAAATTGACTCGCCTGTTTACAGAAAAAGCCATTCCATCAAATATCGATGGATTAAGATGATCCAAACTTGTCAAAATAGTGAATAAAAAAATCAAACCCGAAACTTCAAGAAAAGAATGATCGGATATGACACTTTTTGACAAGCTTAAATGTTAGGTTTATTTATTTTAATCGATCGATGTGTAAAGAAAAGTCTTCTAGTTAAGATAATAAACGAATGTTTTGACATAGCACGGAAGTACCAATACAAGAAACTGGTCCTCTTATCCAGTCATTTCTATCTGCCTTAATGTGAATAAAACTTTTTTTTTCTTCAACTTTTACCTGGAAAACTCGTCCTTTACATACGTCAGTAATGTCAATCGGTTGAGGACCTATTTGGAAGGATTTAAAACGGATTCAAAGCATTTTTGCCAGAATATTCTTCCTTCAAATATCGCAGTAATGGCATAGGGTTGAGGACCTATTTTGAAGGATTTTAAAATGTTTCAAAGCACTTTCGATGTGTATTGATGAGGGAACACAAACCGGTCTTTCTATGAGTGAGCAGATATTTCATACTTTGTGTGGTTTGTGGTATGACACTCGCTTTCGGATCGGAAGGTCCTGGGTTCGAGCCTATAGGTGAGTCCTTGGAAAATGCTCTTTACTCATTCTCTCACCATATTCAGGTGTAAAATGAGTACCTGGCCGTTAATAGCGTTGTTTCTGTCGGAAAAAAAATGTATTATCGTCTAACAGGCGTCATGTCTCCGTCTACATGTTACGTGTTGCTGTTGGTCAGGGTAACCTTTGTAAAGCGCTTTGAGCACGTTTGGTGGATGTTGCGCTAGTAAAAGCTCAAGTTTTTTAAAAACTTTGATGATAAATAATAAACTCAACTTGCTACGAACTCTCAAGCCTTAGGTTTTCTTTCACAAAATATAAATGTAATTGACAGTTGAAGAGGCGTAATTTAACAAAGCAACTTCCAGTAAATTTTTTATGTCACAGAGTTCGGGATCTAACTTAAGGATTTTTAAAATGTTTCAAAGCACTTTCCAACTTGGTTGGTAGGGAAATACAGACCAGTTTTTCCACGAGTGATCAGAAATTACTTGCTTTAACAGAACACGTTTTTTTTAAAACTGCCAGAAATGCCAACTTCATAATATTATCAAAATGATCCATTAAAATTACTCTCATCATCCTAAGAACTCCCAAACCATCGGTTTTCTTTCACATATCATTTAACCAGTTAACTGTCGTACTCTGTAAAAAAAAAAACAACAAAAAAAAAACTCATGAAGTCCAAGGTTTGAGAGTTTTTGCCAAGATGAGCATGAGCGCCATTTAAATGGATCGATATTTATTGAAGGACGAGTTTTCTGACCCAATTTACAAATACGAGTTTTCCAGAGTCCCGCAGTGAACTGGTTAATTGGTGTATTTGCGCTCGGACACGTGACAGTTGAAGAGGACCCATGGTAACATCAGATTCATAATAATGATGGGGTAAATGGAGTAAATAAGTGACAGCAATACATTATGACATATTATCTCTCGTCTAGATATATCTATATAAACTGGAAGCTAGAGCAAAAATCTGGCGGAATGTTTTAGCATGGCTCAGCGGTACGGGTCTTTGTTTCCCGGAAGGTACCGAATACGATCATCCGCCGCTGCGCTGTGTGGCCTTAAGCAAGTCACCTAGCCCTAGTTCAATTTTCGGCGCTGCACTGCAACTGGGTTATTCTAGTCTTCCCTTGGAATAGATCCTATAGAAAAACTCCCCTTATGGGATGAATAAAGGGAATTGTATTAATCTTTATTTATTTATAAAAAGGATTTAAAAAAACAAGAAGTCTTCGCAAAGTGGTACTTCACTTCTAATGAATGGATACGAAACAGCAACGAGCAAATTTACAGGTAAGAATATCGAGAACAATACTAGAAAATACATCAAACATGCAATTTATCTTTTCGTTTCATTCATTTTACTCATTTTTTCCATCTATGTTTCCACAACTACTCAGGCATATATTATTATTAAGTTTCCTACAATGCAATTTGCACCTAGAGGTAAATAACCGTGAGGCAGAACAATAGACTTTCTGTTCTCTAACAATAAATGCTGCGGAAAAAATGTGCTTAAAAAAGACGACGTTTTCCTTTTCATATTGTGACTCCGTAGACGACTTTTTCTCATTCCAAGAATATTCTAGACCAATAATAATGACAGGCACAAGCCTTTCAATAATATATGACTCCAGACAGAATTCAGGGTGGTGCTAGGGCTAAAACGGTTCATTTACAGGTCTGTTGGTCCAGTCGTGCGTGTGTGAGTGTGTGTGTGTGTGCATATATGTGTGTGTGTGTGTGTGTGTGATCAGTATGGTCTAGTGGTACACAACTCTTAGTCCACACAACGAAGTATTATTCCGACCAGCCACATACACAACACACATTTTTGGAGCTTTTCAGCCAGCAATAATGTGACCCATAACCTAGGCATGGTGTCAAGTCAGGCTTAAACAGATGCCAAAAGTGTATTTTAAAAAAGATGACAAAATGCAAAAGTTTATGATTCTTTTAGTTTTGTTTTATTTTATTTTTCATCTCGAGATTAAGAAACTAAAGTCATTTTCCTTAAAAATTCATATAAATAAACTAAAGTTTCATATTTTTGGCGACGAGTTTGATTTTTAATGCATCTCGTTTACTCCAAGAGAATACCATTTGCGGGCGGGGTGTTATTATTCATTTCGTGGACTAATTTCCCTTTCCTACAACCAAATATTAGGCTGATAATCCATCACTTACACACAAGGCTAGTTTCCTAAAAAAAAAAACCTAAGGACAAAGCAGAGGTGAGAAAATGATTTATGACAGGTGAGAGAGCATTAAATCTATTGTCTGACCGGAATGGAACGAAATCTGCACGGTACAAAATGTAACGGTCCGAGATTTTCAGAACACAAAATTTAGCAGGACATCCCAACACTATTTCGGTGGCTAATAAACTCCCGCGCCCAACATTTTCACTTACGCTCCCTTGTTTCTCTTGTCTTCACAAGACATGACAACCTCAATCTTCATCCGTATCCGCAGTCTTTTTATCACCGTCATTTTTCACCTCTAAATTCCTTTCTTGATACAATGGCGTACATTGACAAAACATTTTTTTAAAAGTTTTGGAGAGAATTACTATTATTATTATTATTACTATTATTATTATTATTATCATCATCATCATCATCATCATCATCATCATCATCATCATCATCATCATCATCATCATCATCATCATCATCATCATCATCATTATCATTATCATCACTTTAAAAGGACGTGAACTTACTTTCAGATCTGATAACCAAAAATTGTTATGGTCTCATTGTTGTAATGGAAACACTCTCAAACCAACGCAAAATATTAGCTGGGTCCACAGAAGGACACAAGGCGGCCTTGTGGTAATGATACCTCAGACCGGTAGATCCTAGTTTGAGTCCCGTTGTGGGTGGTACAAAGTTGAGTCTTAGGAAAAAGCTCTTCACATTATGTCCTCTCACATTATAGGCGAGTTACTTGGTTGAGTCACTGCTATTGTCTACAGAAAACAAACCGCATTACAGGAGTCATGTCTCGTCCAGTGTTAAGTGTTGCTATTGGCTTAGAACCGCTTATTAAAGCGCCTTGGACACATTACGTTCGCAAATCGCTATATAAAAGCTCATGCTTTTCAGAATAATGAAATGGAATAACCGAAGGACAGGTCAAAGGTTGGCTATCAAAAACACAAAAACATGAAAGTATTCCAAAAATAGATGTCACGATTGTTATTATTCTTTGGAATGAAAATCCCACTCTGGAGGAAACTAACCAATTCCTCCATCTCAATATCCTATCGGCTGTTCAGAAAATTTAATCAAAACATTAATATTATTGATACAAGTCTTCTAGCTCTATGTTTAATTATAAAAACTTGAAAATGAAACATGCTAACAATTTCGACAGTGAAATTGAATCTGTTATAAGATTCGAAATTAAAATTGCATTTCTTATTGACAAGTTACAAAATGGAATCAGTACTTGACGGATGACATTGCCATCTTAAGAAAGTCGAACAAAAAAAAAAGTCAATTTCACGAGAGAGATTTTATGCGTATTTCAGGGGCGGGTGTATTATTTTGTATTAGTTTGTAAATTATAGACGAGTGATGCTGCTATATTGCATTGTTTGGACACCAGTTGAATGAATGAACGAATTTATAGGAATAGAATGGCCTCCAAATTTTAGTCCACCGGTTTGATTCTCGAAATAGTTAAAATGATTTGAATTGTCTCATTCGATTGATTTTTACCGAGCAACTAAAGTCGGTGTTGGGATGTGGTGGGTAGGGGATAGGGAAGTTAAACTTGTATGGATGTGTTCTATTTCTGTTCAATTTTGTAAAAATGTATTTGGTGTTACGATGAAAATCAGGTGTACTCGGGTGCATTATTGAAAAGATTTTATCCCTAATAACACCAATCCCTCCAACAAAAGTGTTACTTGATTCACTCGAGTACCAATCCCCCCCCCCCCCCCCCCCCCCCCCCCATTGTCTGTTTACTACGGTTGTCTGTCTCCCATTTCCAAGGTAATTTATCTCTGTGTGAGACCTGTCTGGCGTATCTAAATAAACAAAATTTACAAAGAGTAGTACTGACAGGTGGTGACAGTTACTTTTTTATTAATGAGCCAAAACTTAAAGAGACAGATTTAGATACGTTATAATCAAGTATGTGCCCCCCCCCCCCCCCAAAAAAAAAAAAAAAAAAAAGAAAAAAAGAAGTAATATCAAAAAATCAAAATTAAAATAAAAACTAAAATGTAAAAATGTTATCAGTTTAAAGCTTAAATCGACGTGAATGTATTTAAAGGTCTGATAATCCAAATTGTTATGATCTCATTGTTGTCATGGAAGTATTCCCAAACCAAGGTAAAATTATTGTCCATTACAACAATGTTAAAACAAACCCATAATTGCGTTCTTTTATCAGACCTGTTAATATGTGCACATCGGTTTACATGGAACAAAAAAAACAAAAAACAAAACAACGTAACATTAAAAAAACAATTATTTGACATTTCCACCCTAATGACGTATATAGGCAATGCATACTTTTTTGTGTCACAGAAATTTCTGATTTGAAATTGTTGACATATCTACAGGGGATCATCTTAATCGATCCATTAATCGAGTCAGTTAATTCCCGTACTCTGGAAAGACACGTATTATTTAAAAATTGTTCAGAAAATTCGTCCTTCAAATTAACGATCGATTTAAATGACCCTCATTTTGGCAAAAACTCTCAAACCTGGGACCTCGGAGTTATCAAGGTTAGAGAGTTTTTGCCGAGCTGTGGGTCATTTAAATTGACCGATATTTGAAGGACAACTTTTCTGGCCAAATTTTTTAAAAAGACGCGTTTATTCAGAGTACGACAGTTAACTGGATAATTTGGAGAAAACTTTTCTTGTCAACATAAATAGGCTTCTGGAGCAGCGTGGCTCAGCAGAATAGTCCTCGCATCATACCCATAAGGTACAGGGTTCAGGACTCACCCACCGCGCTGAGTAGCCTCGAGTTAATGACCTCGTCCTGGTACACTTGCGGAGCTGCGTTGCGGTTGACGCCGGGGATATTCCTTTCTTCCCTTGGAATATAACCTTAAGACTAATCAATATTCATGTATAGAGGAATATAGGAAATTTTGTAGATCAGCGCGCCTTGTCCATCTTGCGATGGTTTACTTTGTTTTGGATAGCTATTGTCTTACCCCCAAAAATTCAGGAATATTTGGCATCACACTATAATCTGCATCTTGATTCAATACATGCACCAGGGTGAAAATAAAACCGATCTACCACTAGTGATAATCAATTTTTATCAAATAGATTCTTATCCATTTTGTTTTATATTTGAGGTTTGGCTTTACATGGGATGTAAGTTAGGGAGCCTATGAAAGTTTTTAGTTTTAGCCGTTCAGATCTAGATATCATGCACAGGAAGCCAAGGTTAACTCTGACATGTGTAGTGTGAAACGAAATTTAGAGAACGCTAATATATATATATATATATATATATATATATATATATATATATATATATATATATATATATATATATATAATATATATATATAGCTAATATATATATATATATATATATATATATATATATATATTTTATATATATATATATATATATATATATATATATACATATATATATATATATATATATATGAACATTTATATGGCTCATTTTCACAGATTAACTTTGCTCAATACACTTCACAATGTTTCATGTGCGGCTTTGTGGTCTTGTGGTATGACACTCGCTTTCGGATTGGAAGGTCCTGGGTTCGAGTCTCACTCGGCGCATAGTTGTGTCCTTGGAAAAGGCTCTTTACTCACATTTTTCTCATCATACTCAGGTGTAAAATGAATACCTGGCCGTTAACAGCGTTGTCTCTGTCAGAAAAAATTGTTATACCGCCTAACAGGCGTCATGTCCCGTCCTAATTGTTAAGTGTTTCTGTTGGCCAGGAACCCCTTGTAAAGCGCTTTGAGCACGTTTAGTGGATATTGCGCTATATAAAAATATATAAATGACCTATATAAAATCTCAATTTTTTAATTTTTTTTCCCCAGCAAGCTAGCTATATAAAACCATAATCCCTTTCATACATTAGAATTCGGCTTTAGGAGGCCTTTTTGTACTAATACTCTGAAGTCAGGTACCTATCCACATCTGAGTCGAGTGGAACTTGGCCAGTCATTACTGTAGGATGGAATGGACATGTGACACTGGTTACAAGCAGAACCGTTTATGAATGCTGATTGGATGGTTAGATATATGTTATGTCTGGTGGAAAGCACTTTACTATAAACAGGCGTTCTGATAAAGGGGTGAGAAACAATTGCTACAATTTGCCTCGGTTTAAATAATATAAACGGAATATACCTTTGACCTATGAGTCTCACGAATACACAGGCGAATATGCTATATTTGACAATGAAGCGTTCATTGCTTTTGATCTAAATGGCTACAAAAACAAAAACAAAATCAAAATCAAACCTACAAAAGAAGATAAACATCAAACTGGGTCCTGATGTGATAAATAAATGAAACTCTAAAAATAATTTGACATCCTTTGAATTCAGGAAATCGAATAAAAAGTTTCAGGAAATGATGAAGTTTAGACCTTTCAGGAAACGAAATGAAATTTATTGCAGCCGGAGAAAAATCGATTTGGGCTAAAACAATTTCAGAATGTTGTTTAGAACCCCGCGTCGTTTCCCACACGACGTGTGCGTGGCCTGTATGGTGTTACCTTGTCATCAGTTTATAGAAAGCAAGGGTGTTTTATTTCTCTCTCCTAAACTTCGTGCGCTGTTTTCTGTTTCGGAATGTTTTGCGTTTTGTTTCCATTTAGAGCTCTCTCGGGCATTGATGTTTAGACTGAGCATAGCAGCCTAGACACCTGATAAATCTTGTGATTTAACACAGGTAAATCGTACCTTTTTAATACTATAAGAAGACTTGAAGACTAAAGCTGCAGCGTTTTTATCAAAGGTTTGGAAAAAAAAATCCCCAGGATCAGACAAATAAGAGACGGTAGCCACACAGACAGGTAGATAAGAAGATGGAAAAAATCTATTGAGATTCACAAATGAAGTATTTATCTGTTTTATGTAAATCACATCCATATGCCCCAACTGCTTATTGGGAGACATATAAAACAAGACCATTCAATTCACAAGCGTAAAATATGGTTGCGAATCTTATGAATGGGTTATGGTAATTTGATGCACTCATTGCGAATGAATGCATAGAGATCTGAAATATTATTTGATAAGAGGAAGGGGAAAAAAGGTCGGAAAATTTTATTCAAAGAGTTAACAATGAGAGAGTGTCTGCTCTATATAGAGTGCGAACAAACTGGGCGTGAGAAACAGATTCATACACGAGTGAATAACGATAATGCAATCTTGTATAAAAATGATATCTGTAATCATAAAGATATACAATTCTTTGTCGTCTAGACGTCCTATGGGTCTGTTGCTGTACATGTATTAAACATGCTTCAACTGCTTTATAGTAAGTGCTTTAATGATGCAAAAATATACATCAGGAAAGCTATTTTAAGGTGAATGATTCCGATTTTATATAATATAACATAACATGATATATCATCCGTTGAACATCATTTTTTACCGTTGCCTTTTACCATAAGAAAACATCTTACACAAAAGAGTTCTGCCGTTATAAGAAAGGAGAGAAAAAAAGAGCAATTCTTTGCAATGTCTTAACTTTAACATCACCTTCCTCGCTTTGCACGAAAGAAATATGCTGATTACAACTATATCATTGCGACGAGACTCATAAATCATGCAACCCCTTCCCAGTCCAATTTGAAAACCAAGTAGCTTGTGATATGACACTCGTCTTTGGACCGGAAGGTATAGAGTTCAATTCGGAAAAGTAGAAAACGGTAAGGGCTGCCTGAAGCCGGTGATCGTAAAATACTAACGAAAGAGTGAAAATCGAAAACACGAAGGCTTTCCATTTTCACTCTTTCGTTAGAGTTCAATTCCCGCTCTGAGCGGCGCATAGTTGAGTCCTTGGAAAAGTCTCCTTACTTTCATTCTCTCACCAAATCAGGTGCAAAATGAGTACCTGGCTGTTAACAGCGTTGCCTTTGTCCGAAACAAGTGTATTATTGTCATGTGTCGTCATACGTGTTTAGTATTGTGGTTGGCCATGGATCCCAATGTAAAGGGCTTTGGGCACGTTTAGTAAATATTGCACTATATAAATGCTCATGTTTAGAATAATTTTTCCAAGGGCTCAGCTTAGCACCGCGCACAACGGGACTCGAACCAAGTATGTACCTACAGGTCGGAAGTCTAGTAGTGTCATACAATAAAGCTACAGTATTCTTCTTACTTATTCCAGGTACATTAAATTACAGATTGAAAGTGATCTACAATATGGTATGCATTGTGATGGCTTTAGCAGGGACCTTTTTTCACGTTCGTTTGGCCTCTCTCCGCTTGTCTCAATCCCGCCCACGCAGCATCCATACTTTTTTTTACCAGTTAACCGCCGTACTTTTGGAAAGACACGAATTTAAAAATTTGGCCAGAAAACTCGTCCTTCAAATATCGATCGATTTAGATGATTCTCATCTTGACCAAAGCTCTCAAACCTGGGTCTAAAGGAAACCCCGCGAGGTCCCAGATTTGAGAGTTTTGGACAAGATGAGGGTGATTTAAATCGATCGAAATTTGAAGGATGAGTTTTCTGGCCAATTTTTTTAAAATGCGTGACTTTCCAGAGTACGGCAGTTAACTGGTTAAAAAGTATTCTAGGTGGTTTCCTCTACCTACGTGAGTTCTTTGAGAAAACGTTCCTTCCGTTTGAATACGTGAGAGCACCAGGTATAGGTTGTGATGCTATTATTTGAATCTACCTGTTGGCTTCCACTCTGTATTGCCATACACTGATAAAACGCATTGTTCTCATTTAGGTCAGAATTTTTTTTCCTTAAAACATCAATCAGCAAAAATGTCTCTCCATTTGTCAAAAATCTTAAACCGGAAACTTCAAAAGAAATCTCAGGTTTGATAGTGTTTGACACGTTTAGGGTAGTTTTAATCCAGCAATATCTAAATTAATACAGATTGTTAGTCAAATTGAAAAAAAAGAAGTTTGTTTATTTTGGTTGGATTATAGCAGTGAAGTGGACGGTCGGGTAGGTTGCTAGACGTGGTGGGTAAAATATGGATGTGTTGATGGAAATCTTGATCAATGGATGTTGGACGAGGTTGGGTTGAGAGATAATAGGTGAATGTGTGGATTGGTAGATGGATGTACGGTTGGTTTAGTTGGTGCTGGTATATTATGGATGGATAAGCAATTGTGTGAATTGACAGATGGATGGATGGGTTGATGGATAAATGAAATGATTCATGTAATAATTGATTAATGATTCTGACTGTTTGATTAAGATGTAGATAAATTGAGAGGCGAAAGATTAAATCGAACGGTTTTTTGAAAGATTAAAGTAAAAACTCAAGAAAAATCCGATACAAAATCAAATATCCTTCTGCAAAACATCCAACAATAAAAAAAAAAACGAGAAAAAAAAAACAAAAAACAAACAAACAGAAAACAATAAAACAACCTCCCCCCAACACACACACATACACACACATACATACATACACACACCCACACACCCACACACACACACAAAGGGAGATGGAACAAAATCTATTATTACATAATATTATAAGATTAAGTATTAGGACCATTCAATTAGACATTTTACCGATGTTTGGAGCGTGAAACAGACTGCAACAATAATTAATTGCTTCCCTTCCAAAAGGACTTTGACCAATGACAAAGTATTTTCTGATAAATCCAACGTCTGATAATGGATACAGCGTACCATGACAGACATAGGATATTATGTCGCCCAGTTTAACCTGTTAACTGCCATACTATGGAAAGGCGCGTATTTAAAAAATTGACCAGAAAACTCGTCCTTCAAATATCGATCAATTTAAAAACCCTAACATCGGCAAAAACTCTCAAACTTGGGACCTCGCGGCAGTTAACTGGTTAACAACTCGCATGAAAATAGACGCATCACGCCTCCATTTTATCAAAAATACAGAAAAATAGGGCGGAGTGAGAATGCCCTAACAGAGAGAACGTCAACATAACATTGCGCATGCGTCTCTCTTATCAACTGAGGAAATCTATCGTTTGGTTAATGAGATATCACTTTTAAAATGTTATTATACACATACTTTTATAAAATAAAAATATAACCAATAAATTTATTTTGATGAAAAGTTCACAGTGCACTCACTAGTGAAGCATGATGCACCAATTAAATCGTTTCTCAGCGATCTTTTATTCTAAGTTACCGACCGTCCAGTCAGTGGTTTCACGGCGGGTTATCTTAATCTTGGGTGCATTCCTTATTATTTTTCATTCTTTGCAACAAAACACTGTGAACTTTTATCAAAATAAGTTTATTGGTTATATTTTTATTTTATAGGAGTATGCATACAATAAGTGATACCTCATTAACCAAACGATAGATTTCCTCAGTTGATAAGAGAGACGCATGCGCAATGCTATGTTGACGATCTCTCTGTAAAGGCATGTCTATCTATGCCAAACCAGAAATTAAATTTGTGGGTTTTTAGTTACGGAAGTTAATGCGAAATTTGATCTTCGTCAATTTATTTTTGGTCGAATAGCTTTAGAATATTTTAAAGTAGAAATGACAGATCTTGTGAATGAATGTTATGACAAATATATTGTTTAGTAAATTGTGTCATTTCCTATACATTATCAATCATTTCTTTGGCACAGGTAAATGGTACTGATTGTAGAATGTAGGTGTTCTTATGTATTCACGTACTATGTTGTGGGGGAGAAGGGATTACCACTTTTTCTTCAAGAGATCAAGGTTTGTTCTGAATATGACGAAGTTTCAGACATTATGAGGATTTTTGCAACAGGTACTGAAGAAGAAGAACGAGGAGGAGGGGGAGGAGGAGGAGGAGGAGGAGGAGGAGGAGGAGGAAAAGGAGGAGGAGGAGGAGGAGGAGGAGAAGAGAAGAAGAAAGAAGAGAGAAGAAGAAGAAGAAGAAGAAGAAGAAGAAGAAGAAGAAGAAGAAGAAGAAGAAGAAGAAGAAGAAGAAGAAGAAGAAGAAGAAGAAGAAGAAGAAGAAGAAGAGAGAAGAAGAAGAAGAAGAAGAGAAGAAGAAGAAGAAGAGAGAAGAAGAAGAAGAAGAAGAAGAAGAAGAAAGAAGAGAGAAGAAGAAGAAGAAGAGAAGAAGAAGGAAGAAGAAGAAGAAGAAGAAGAAGAAGAAGAGAGGAGGAGGGGAGGAGGAGGAGGAGGAGGAGGAGGAGGAGGAGGAGGAGAAGAAGAAGAAGAAGAAGAAGAAGAAGAAGAAGAAGAAGAAGAAGAAGAAGAAGAAGAAGAAGAAGAAGAAGAAGAAGAAGAAGAAGAAAAAGGAGGAGGAGGAGGAGGAGGAGAGAGAGAAAGAGAGAGAGAGAGAGAGAGAGAGAGAGAGAGAGAAGGAGAGAGAGAGAGAGAAAGAGAGAAGGAGATGCAGTAAAGAACGTATGGAAGGAGATAATCAGGCTCAACCGACGTAAATTTATTTGTAGGTCTGATAATAAAAATTGTAATGGGCTAATTTTTGTAATGGAAATACTCTCAAACCAACGTAAAATATTGTCCATGACAACAATGTTAAATCAAGCTCAAATTTGCTTGCGACTATTAGACCTGCTAATATGGCTCCCAGGGATCAACCGTTATGATGGTTTTATTGCATTATTGTTCCTGTCTCAGTCCTATTATTCATTCCAGTTCAATACATTCAGGAGGGGGAAAAATCATGAATGACTTGTTTCATTCCATTCAAGGTATCGTCTTGTGTAATAATGTAGGGCTTGTAGGATTCATTTTACAGTTATGTATCTTGACGTAGATTTTTTCCCAACGAGTTCCAGTGGAAAACTTCCAAATCGGATAAAAAATAGTATTCCTATTTGGCCGGAAAAAAAATCTTTTTTAATTCCTGATCGATTTAATGATCAACAACTTAAAAACAAAGAGTGTCCAATCTGACACTTCTTAGAGTTGTCAGGTTGGTGAGTTTTGATGAATTCACAATCGTGTTAACGAACGAAATTTGGCGTATAAAATTTTCGAATAAAATCCTTTTGAAGATCTGTGTATTGTTAGAGAATGGCAGAATATCACGAGGACACCGACCGCTTAATAAACCCCTCTATGACCCGACTGTAAAACAATCTCCATGCTAATCCTACGGAACTATAGATAGTCGTACTATGTCGAATCATTTGCATAGAAATATATTATGACCACTAAGATGAAAAAAGATCAGTTTATTCAACCCCTGAACTTTGGATATAAAATAGAGATAATATAAAATATATTGGACGATGGATTGATAAACTGCTGTACCCCGTACAAACACGTTTTAAACATTTTCTCCAGGAAACGTGTCCTTCAAATATCGATACGTAGATTAAAATGAACCTGGGACTTCATTGAAGTGGCAGAAGACTTACTTAAAATCCCAGGTTTGAAAGTTTTGACAAGGTGAGGGTCATTTTTATCGATCGATTCTTGAAGAACGAGTTTTCTTTTCTTTTTTAAACGTGTTTTTACAGAGTACGCCAGTACAATAGAATGATGACTGGCGAACCGTGGTGTATCTTCGTTCGTTTTATCACACTCCAACCATAATACACGAGATCTAAACATTCTTTGCGTCCGAGCAAGGAGAGTCGATGGCGTAGTTGAGAATAACTAGCTCACAGTTTTAACCAGTTAAGTGCCCTGCTCTGGAAAAGAAAAACATGTTTTAAAAATTTGGCAAAGAAAACCTATCCTTCAAATATCGATTGATTTAAATCAATTCTTCCTTAAATGAGCTTCTTAAATGAGCTTTTATATAGCGCAATATCCACTAAATGTGCTCAAGCGCTTAACAAGGAATCCTTAGCCAACAGCAACACTTAACACGTAGAACGAGACATGACGCCTGTTAGGCGATATTGCATTTTTTTCGGACAGAGACAACGCTGTGAACGGCCAGGTACTCATTTTACACCTGAGTACGGTGAGAGAATGTGAGTAAAGAGTCTTTGATATATTAAATATTCAACACCTTCAAAATGTCTTCAGGAGTTAACCATCCTTTTCTTGGGAGATACGATTGCGACTGATTATGTCCTTTAGTTTTGTCTAATAGATAGAATGCGCTTGGCCAAGGAGTTCACAACATTGCCATCCGGATATATAACGGACCAACACACAAACTCTGTGTAACCATGAACTTTTATAGTCTGGTTAATACGGTTTAGTGAGAACAACTCACAAACGCGGATGGCAAAAACAATAACAAAGGCCTGAGTGACGTCATCTGCATACTATCTATACAAAGAATATACTATTATGAGAATAACTCACATTCTTGATGACTTTTACGAGTAAACGAAACGTCCACATCACTAAACACTTTTTTAAAAAAAAACAAGCCACTGAGATTCCAGTCCCTTATGTGAGGGTCTTTATGATCAATTTTTAGGTCACTAACCAAGGGACTGAATTTGTTAGCAAACGCATTCCCTCAATGACCCAATTAGGTAGCAAACGTCTACAGAGTTGTCGAATAAAAGTACCAATAACCAACCTTAAACGTTACGATGACAGATGTTTTACCATAATAGGACCAATTAGTTGGAAGGCCTTTTCCTTCGCAGATAACCTAGCAAGTAGCACGGAATCTTTTAAAAAATATTAAAAATCTCAAAATTCAACTATTTATGTCCCACATCCTCAAAACGGTATTATGTCGGGTAAGTTTATAATTTGAATATTGCACTTTTTTAAAAAATGAGCTTTTATATAGCGCAATATCCACTAAATGTGCTCAAAGCGCTTTACAGGGGGTCCCTGACCAACAGCAACATTTAACATGTAGGACGGGATATGACGCCTTTCGGACAGAGACAACGCTGTTAACAGCCAGGTACCCATTTTACATCTGGGCACGGTAAGAAAATGTGAGTAAAGAGCCTTTTCCAAGGACTCAACTATGTACCAAGCGAGGCTCGAACCCAGGACCTTCGGATCCGAAAGCGAGTGTCATACCATAAGACCACATAGCCGCACAGTCAAAAATATAGAACTTGGGTTAAGTTTGATTGTTTTATGGTCTTGAATGACTTAAGTTTGTAAACCTTTTTTCAATTCTCAATTTATCATATCTTATACAGTAGCATCAATCTTAAAAAATGTGACAACGCTGCATGCAACCTGATAGGCTGTATTGTGTCAAAGTTGAGGAAACGTTGAGAAATGAATTTGAGTATACAATGTAAAGGCCGAAACGTTTTTTGTTTTGTGATGTCCACTTTTATATCAGACACATTCACTCGCTTATTTTTCTTTCCGTCTTGATGACTCATTTAGGCAGCTCTAGCCTTTAATGTAAACACATTTTACAGAAATTCGACTCCCTCACAGTTTAAGAATCACAATTCATTGCCATCAATAATTTAATTCTCGTTTTTAAAATAAATTAAATTTGCATTAAACTGGGTCATCCTGACATCATACTTAGTTGAGGGGAAGAATCACAATGATAAGATATATTAAAACCATGATACAAGAATCATCTTCTTAAATAATTCATGTAGGCAAGAGGAGATAAAAAAAAAACAGAAACAAAAACAAAACGACCACCCAATCTAGAAATCTATCATCGGAAGCGTTCGCATTCGCCGGCCATCTTCTTGATATAACATTGCACGCGTGCGCTGTTTATTGAAACAAGTCAACGTCCGGTAAGGGGCAGGGAACTCACGATTCTCAATATGTAAAACACCAGAATGTCTCTGACACGCGCCATGTTTTTCCAGGGGCCTCAATTAGGACAGTTTTCAAGATCCCAAACCAGAAAAGGCTAATGTTTATTGCTGACGAATTATGGAAAGCCACGAAATAACGAAGATTTAAAAAAAAGGAATCGCCAGAAGGCAAGGAAATAAGAACAAGATGGTTTGCCAAATGAAAACGATGGCACTACTGATAGCGAGTGAGGAAAAACCCACTACCTGAAGTTGTGGTAAATTGGGCAACCTAATCGACTGAGGTAAAGTAGTCGATTGGCAAAATTACAGGAAGTTTTATATTTAGACATCAAAGGTAAGGAATAATACGATGAAATATGTGAATCTGTTCCATAAATTAAACCATCTAAAAGCGCTTTAAACTGAGATGTCCTGCTCTCTCTTCTTCATTTTTTATATTAATCTCACATCCATAAACTCGGAAACAAAAAATAAAAATAAAATAGGAATGAACAGTTTGACATTTGAAGAATGCGTTGGTCAATCTTTGTGGAATTTATAAAGCGGGAGATAGGAATAATAATAATAATGATAATAATATTGATAATAATAATAATAATAATAATAATAATAATAATAATAATAATAATAATAATAATAATAATAATAATAATAATAATAATAATAATGATATAATACTAATAATAATGATGATAATAATAATAATAATAATAATAATAATAATAATAAAAATAATAATAATAATAATAATAATAATAATAATAATAATAATAATAATAATGTCCGAACACGAGACGGAAACTTTGGTACTTTGTATCAGTGGTGTCTACTTTATGCACTTGTTTTAGAACTATAACTTTTTTTGATGGTTCGAAGCAGCCGGATTTTACCACTGTGATTTGGATTGGACTACACATTCTAAATACAACGCATGCATAGTACATTATTTTATCCACAAGAGCCACGTCTCCAATGAGCAAGGCAGTTTGTGGCCCAACGTTCAAAACGATGTTATGCCGGAAAGAACTTGCACTTGGAAATTGAATTTGTTGACATCCAAACATGTGAGACTTAGGTTATATATATATATATATATATTTATATATATATATATATATATATATTATATATATATATATATATATATATATATTATATATATATATAAATATAATCTTAAATAGCAAAATAAAATAATAATAACTAAAATAAAATGCCAGATATCTGATCATTTTCAATTTTAATCTAATTTACAATTGGTTTTCTCTGATATAATATCAGGTCAGGCGGTGGCTAACCTATCTAGCTTTAAAAATTATCCAGCCATCTCAAAAAAATCCAAATTTTCTAGATACGCATCGTAGGTGATTGAGATAAAATAGCGTCTGATGGTCATAATAACACGGTTAAATGTCTTCTAAACAAGACGGAAACACCCTCGGTTATACGCTCTCAATTTAACAGCTGACCTTTTGAAATGGGCAACTTTCCAATGCTGGAAATGTTAAACAACATATTCTCCTGGTCTGCCCTGCCTAAACGCCAATAATCACCATTCTGGCTAAGGCCTTTGTCTGACTATGACATCAAGCTGGTGGCTGGTTTAGGATAGATCACACCTTGAGCCCCGTGTGAGAGGAAGATATCAACGGCCATTCACCTTTTTCCTACCTTTGAAAACAAACAGCTGGACACGGGCAACATTAGACAGGCCTTACAAGACTCATTGACTCATTACACCAATGGTCCGAGATTCTCTCTATTATGGATTTTCGTTCTTTTCAAGCATATAGCATGAAATCACCAGAGATAATGTTAACACGATTCCAGAATGATACAACCCTGGTACGGACAATGTGGAAAGGTAAATGGAGCTGAAAAACAAAAAACACGATTCCTTCGTTATAGTATTTCCTCTTCTTGGTTTAAATTTGAAAAAACCCCTTAAGATTTATAAAATATTTACTTTACTCTGCACCCAAATTGAAGTCATATTGCTCCACAATTGACGAGACATCATTTTCTTATGATCAAAGCTTTTAAAAAAGTAATACAGGTTGCTATTATCAAAAAAAATTTGAATCATTGAAAGAAAAAAAAGGAAATTATAGAGACGCCATTTCAAGGTAGACAAAAGCTAATTCGTATGTGTAAAACGAAGAGAAAGAAGAGATATTGGTATAGACTGTTCCTACTGCTTATTAATTTAAAAAGAAAATGCCGAATTATGCGTTGATATTGACATTGGATAGGGAAAGACTTAAAAAGAGTAAGAACCTGGTTTTGATTTTAGCCCTTTAGATCATTACGATCTATTGCAGGAGTTAGAAATATAATGTACACTTGCAAGCTTATTTGCACCGTGTCGGAAAAGCTGGAGACCTTACACAAGGAATCATGACGGAGTTTAAGTCTCGTAAATTTATTGGTAAAATGTATTCCTATGGGTGGTTTTAAAATATAATAAAGGATACAGGGAATGTTCCATTCAAATGCGTAGTGAGCAATGCATGTGTCTTTGTCAAGCAGAATGAAATCCAAGCAATCATTCTACTCTCTCCCCAAGATTGGAACGCCACAGTGGGATGAAACCCCGGATGAACTTAAATATCACCGCCACCTCAATCGGAAAATATATCCGGATGAACCAGATGCCGAAAAGTGTATTTAAAACTTAAGATGATTAAAAATATAAAATCCTGATTTAAAAAAAAAACAACTTAATGCTATATTCATCCTCTCCAAGATTACAAAATATAAACTCAATCCGACGGAATATTCCAGGAAAGTGCTCTAATGACTCATGTGAAGGACACGCATTTTCTATAGATATCCCAACCTTCCGGAACCACCTTCCAAAAATACTTACGACATTGTCGGACGATATTTATAAAGCATCTTATTACTATTTTTTTTGTCTCGAAATAACGTGTGTAAATCGCGCTGAGCACCTCCTACTTGTAAATGCAATTTTCACCATCACAATAAATTCCCGAAATAATACAGTTTGGGGACGGCAAGTCAAAATAATTCCATCGATCACCCTTCTAGGGAAACATGACGTTCCGGAACAGCAAGAAAAAGACAAATTATGACAGTTGACCTATTAAGGTACCTCTCAAACTGAGCAGAGGGTGAAAAATATTATTTGTAAATGATGTAATGCAGATGGATTGATAACATCTCTAGCTTTGAACTGTGGAGGAAAACCAAGAAGTGAAGAGATGTTAAAGAGGACAATGACTATAGACATACCATTGGAAGTGAACGATCAAGTGTGTAACCAGGCAGGCTCTTAATTGGAATTGTTAGGACAGAAAAAGGGCCAGTAAGTAACATTGGAGACGACGAACGGCGTTTAGGGGTGAGAGAGGCGGGATTGTTCTGGCTTTAACTAATGCAGACGGCCCATGACCAGATGCTCTGGAGACTAATTATTGCAGCTCATGTGCCAACAGGTACCAAGAATATTAAGTAAGTACGGCAAAGGCAAAACGAAAGCAGCATGAGTTGTTATAGATCTTAGGAAAATAACAGTGCAAGACCAATTCTAAAATAGTTACATTGGCTAACGGCTGAGAAGTGTATTGATTACGTAATTAAGAACAATACGGAAACCGAAATACAATTATCAGTCGACAGAATATATAAAATATTTATAATGTCACCTGAAATACCACACTATTTTGGTCTCCGGCCTCTTCCAAATGCTTAAAATATATTTTTTGCACTCTTGCGTTTTTGGAATTCATTCTTTTCGCATTCGTAAGCTCGTACATCTATTGGAAACACGTCAGAAATTCTAAAAAGCAAGAGGGCAATACTCTTAAATTCCCTTACGCTCCCTTTAAATATATTCATTAGTTTTTTTAATGTTTGCCCGATATAGCCACTCATACCTGTCCATATCAATAAGCGTAATCATATATGAGTTATCACCCATCGCTTTAGACTGTGCGATTCTTCAAATAAAACAAAACAATTCCCAAAAAAAGAGTAGCACATGTGCTGGAAGTACTGAATCAATTCAGAAAGAAAACACCACCATAGAAATTATGAACTTTTTTTTATCTCATTTAACCATTACATTTAACCTTTGATGACCCCAAAAGCTTACTCGACACTTCCTACAATAATTACATATACCTGTTCAGGAGGGAATAAGCCAGCGCGAAGAGTCGATGGCACCTCTTGAGCTCTTGGTGCAAAGAGAAAATCGCTGAGGTCAAGTGGTCTGAGAAATAAAATTATGATGTCCTTGTAGAAAGTCGGCAGAGCTGTTACACCAGTGGCACTGAGTTGTCGACGAGAGAGGCGTTCCCAATTAAGCCAACACAACTTTATACTGTATAGAATGGTACTCACTAAATGCGATAAACTTGTCAAGTTATGCAGGAATCTGGCCATCGTTGAAGTAAACAGTGGAACAAGTTGATGGGTAGATATCGAGGGGAAAGACCGGATATAGTAACGAGGACATTCAGTGCTATATTATGATAACAATGAGACTGGACTCGGGTAAAATTGCTCTCAATTTCACGGGCTTGCATTATACCGTTAAGCACTTTCCTATGTCCATGTCCTCTTCAACCACTTGCCATAGTGATATTTTGATCGACGATCTATTTTTACTCTTTTAACGTGATTTTTATTTAGAGAAGAGATATGATTTTGCATTTGCAAAGCTAATAATTTAATATATGCCACATGATTCATCTCAGAAGTAGGTCGATTGAAGTCCAATAAATCATCGTAAGTAAATAAAATGGAAATGGTTTTTATTCAAACGATGGTTAAATGAAATATGAAGATATCATATCAGACACTCTAATCGTTTATTCTCCCATTCCTCTTAACCAGTCCTTTAGAGGCATTAGGGCCACGAAGCCTGGCTTTTTTGCAGCATTAAACAGACAGTAATAATTGTTTGCTACACTTTGGATAAGATGCTATATTACCGCAAAGTACGTTCTGCAAGACCAAATGAGCCAAGTCATCCTTCACCGCGGAAAAAAGAGAGAAACTGTGCACAATGTTTTTTCTAACTGTCGGAGTGCCGCATTCCTCTAAACAAAAGATTAATCCTCAATGTTTCGCAAATATGTTCAAGGAATTCATTGATAAGATTAAATAAATATATTCTGTTTATGAAATATATCCAGCAGACAATGAGATAATTGTGTTGTTTACAAAGTTTCAAAAGCTACTTCAAAATTTTAAAACATGCTTTGTAAGTTAATTTAGTCCGCTATTCCAGTACGTCACTTATAATTACAATATAGATGTCGTAAATCATTGTAAAAAACTCACCATATCTGAGATCAACTGAACAATAAATGAGAGCTCAACTATTGCGATTTTGTAAGCTCTTGACTGGATTACGTGCCGATTGAGTTAAGTGCTTTACATTAGCATGAAGGCTTTGTCATACTCTGAACGAATTCCGTCCAGGGTTTACAAAGTAATTTAGATACGATCAAAAGGATTCATTTTGTCTGTGACCATTTAGGTCAAGAAAAAGAAACAAGTAGGCCTGAAAACACAAAAATCGCGTAAGTAACTACGAAGCTCCTGAAGTCGTAAACAACATTTAACCTGACGATAATACGCAACTTGACGTATTCTATCGTTACTTGGTTAAAAAAAAAAAAATTTTATCATTTTGTCTAGAAAATATTATGACAATTTTTTACAGACAACCACCAGATTGTCAATAATTCTTAAACCTGACACCTCTTTTAGAATATGACTCTTACTTCACTTTTGTCTCAGGGTTTTGTTAAATGAATTTTTCTGACGCATTATTGCGTTACACATGATTCTGAATTCCATAGTATGTGAAAGCATACCGATCGTACCAACCCTTTAGTTTTTCTGATATTTTCTGAGCGTTTTAGAGGGTACGATAATATTCTTTCAATACCTTATACATCACATTATATTGAAACAGTAATGATAAACGTATCACATTTATTTTTTATTATAACAACCATCGACACTAATCGTGTTCATATCTCACTGATTTCAAATATTTCTCGATGAATAGCTTGAAAATTCAAATGACTCCATTCAGCACGTCATCATACAATATCGTCGCCTAGGCATTCCATGAAGAATTAATATAGAGAATATATCAAACAAACGTCTTCTGTCAACAGAAATTCCCCCGTATTGTCCGAAATGATCGAATTAGGGGCTAATTAGCTTGCCCACCCCCTCCCCTCCAAATAAAAAGAAAAAAAAGAAAGTGTCTGAAATGGGGCTGGAACCTGGGAACTTCCGGGCCACAGTGCATGCCTTAACACCTTGGCCACCTATAAAAATTGACTAAGCTCAGAAACTTTCTTTAAGCGTAGCCCTCTTCAAATTCCGACCTGATGCTTCCTACACATTCGATCACAAAATGCGACGGCGACCACCACCAAGAAAGTGAGCAATGAGTTTTACATAAAAGTATTATGTACAACCAATGAGATCATTAATAGGGAACAAACATGTGATGTAAAAAAATGGTTCCAATCTTATTGGAAGTGTAAAATCACTCTTCTGGAGGACTGTTTTCATATCTTGTTAATTGATCTTCTAGATTCAGAGAGACGGCATCTAATTTTCTAGTCTACATGTTATGCTGATCGTCAATAAATTATCCATCCTCGCTCTTTTACGTCCCGTAATCTTAATAATATGCCTATCTGCTACCAAAAAAAGCAATCCCACCTTATGATTCAATTTTATTATTAGTCCTCCGAAGCACTAGTTACAAACACACTTTAAAGGATTTTGGAACCTGAAGGTAGAAAGTGTGACATTACTTCTCTGCCCTATTGTTATCTGGGAGTACAACTAACGATAACTCACTTTCACGTTCCTTTAATGATCGTATACGTGCCTTGTGGAAGTATCAGGCTATGAGTTCACAAAGGCTACACATCGCCACATTCTCTCGAATCCCGTATGCTATGATCTATAGAAACAGAGTTAAAATAATGAAATTAATATCATGAACCAAAAGAGAACAACGGGTGCCAGGGTATTTTCTCAATGAAATGAAACAATGCCGAAAGTGGAACTTTAAACCTGTGCCTGCTGGTGTTAGTTAGTGCAATACCTTATCCATTCAACCATCTCGCATAGATCAAAGAATATATCTGATCCCAGTCGACGCGTCTTTCCTGTTGAACTCTGAATTAATAAAAAAAAAAACATTAAAAATTTTGGCCAGAAAACTCGTCCTCCAAATATCGACCAATGAAAATGACCCTCATCCAATCGATCAAAAGCTCTCAAACCTGGGACTTTGATAAAGTTCCAGGTTTGACGGGGTTGAATAAGATAAGGGCCATTTCAATCACGTGATATAAGAAGGACGAGTTTTCCGGCCAAAATTCTTTTAATTTTGTTTTTTTCAGAGTATGGCTGTATTGTTGCTCAAGGCAAGATGTTATTTCACAAACCAATTGCTAATGATAATTACAACGCTGATTAAGCAGGCAGGTAAAATAACCTTGATGATATGATGATCATTCATAAATATCAAGCATATCTACCTGCCAAGGTTGTTTTATTTCGTTTGCTTGATACCCTGGAATAACCAAATCAAATTCATCTAAGGATTTATTCATGTCTATATCATTAATATTATGTGTTTTCTCCACCTCCTCCTACACCTTGCCAAATTAGTGTGCATGAATGAAATTAATATGTATTTTTGATACACGCTATGATAATTATTATTGATAATCATAATAATATTAATGTTATAAACGACATTCCATTAAATGACATAAGTATGATCATAACGTAAGGTTAATTGCAGCCAAAAACACAGCCTACTTTTATCGAGAAGCTCATGAAGCTATATGAAATTGACTTCCACCTCAGGTCGTAAAATACGATTGCACACAGGAACAGTGATGCAAGCACGGGCAGAATCATGCAATATTATTTTATTTTGGATTTTAAATATATCAATAATATGCTTGATGAAATAGCGAGCTTGCAACCTAAGATTTAAGTGTTTGACAGATTGATTAACTTTCGCATATTATGGAACTCAGAATAATGTGTGACGCATTGATGCTGTCTCAAGACTGATGAAATTATCAAACTCTTAAAGATCCACTGGCCTAACACAACAAGTTTATGGAAGACCACAACCCAGCAACCAGCCGAGGAAGAAATCTGCCCCAGAAAATGGAGTTGAGTAAGACACCTCGTACGGGACAACGCAACCAGGTATGCACTTAAATAGAACCCCGAGGAAACGATACAAAAGAAACATCTGGAGATATGACCTGCTGAGTGGGTTTTTTATACCATGCCAACATCTCTCAAATCTATTCTTCATATATACATTTATGCCTAAACCTTTTACTTCCAACTTAAATTGGGATTGGCGAAGGAGGACTCAAAATTAAAACTCAACAACAAAGTGCGCATGTGGGAACAAAAGGATAAAATTGAACTTCCCGATATCGAAAGCATGCTAACCTCGGAGTACCTGAGCCAATTTGTGCAAATAGTCTGATCAAATAGAAATACTCTCGTTCGGCAATGGCAGCAACTTCTGATGATTTCAAACCGCAATATGAAAATCTATCGAGTCCGCAAATTCCTCTTTCTCACTTGTGAACCGCCATGAACCCACTCGGCAGCTGTGTCGCAATGCAACGGTCAACCAGATGCTCTGCGGGTTCAGACGTATCTACAACGAGTGCAAGTGAATTAAGCCACCAGCCCCACTGATGAAAGATGACTGCCGTAAACAGGGCCTGGACCCCAATCTGTTGGCTGCCACAAAGTGTCTCCTCTTCAAAGGGCACACATTTGGCCATTTCGTTGAGCCCTAAACATCACCTAAACACGAGTGAGGTATTAAGAAACCCTAAGAGGACGAATATTTTAAACAGTCTTGGACAAAAAGAACGGGAAACTTGTATTGTGTGAACTAGAAAATTTGGTTTCTCGTGGTTTGCTGGTGAAAATCAATGAAGCAGTATGAAGTCAAACTGTGGAACTGGGCTTTATAAAAATACACGCAAGCAATATCATATAAACATAAACATAAATGAATATTTATATTTTATTTTTACTCTCTCGAAGACCAGTATTCATCCGCCATCAACTGACCGGACCTATTTCATTGCCAAGTCGGCCGCCGCCGACCGGTCGTGTTATACGATTATGCACGCAAGAGTCAAGAATACCTAACACAACTGTGTTGTATGCGCAAGCATGCGTACGTCCTCCCCTGTCCATTGATCTATGAGCGCGTGGATTTCATTAGCATCGTTTGCCGGGCAGCCATTCGCTTCATTAGTCTGGAAAAATACATTGCACCGTAAAACCAGTATGTTATTTATTCAGTTCTAGCATATGTTTACTTTTTTTTTTCTCTCCCGAGGCATTATTTATTATCCTTCCTTATCCGATTACCACCCACCCATAGCATAGATACTCCAACCCACCACCCCGAATATCCATTCACTTGGTAGTCGCAAGCGATAAAAGCTGCAGTGCAAAGGTGAATTGTGTATCGTTGACTTTCCATTCATTCGGTCTTATCTTATGAATGAACGAATGAATGGATGGATGGATGCCTGTATGTATGGATAGGGTAGAATGAGATGATAGAACCACGTGCAATGATTCCAGTGAAATGATGGAATGAAGGAACTATGTGGCTGGTCGTATGGTTGATGGATTGATGATGGATGGAATGGATGTGTGGAGGGATGGATACATAGATGGCTAGATCGATTGATAGGTGGATAGATGGATGAATAGATAGATTGATAGGTTATTGAATTGGTGGACTGATAGATGGAATGAAAGATGGATGGATAGTTGGATGGCTGATTGGATCAATGAATGGATAGGCCGATTGATAGGGTTGGTAATTGAATAGATGGATGAATACATGGATGGATAGTTGGATAGAGCATTGGATGGATAGACGGATGGGCCAATGGATGAATCAATGGATGGATAGACGGACGGATCAATGGAAGGATAAATGGATGGATCAATGGATGGATAGACGTATGGATAGACGGACGGATTAATGGATGGATCAATGGATAGATAGACGGATGGATCAATGGATGGATTAATGGATGGATAAACGGCTGGATCAATGGATATATAGATGGACGGATCAATGGATGGATAGACGGATGGATGTCCGACATAACACCAGACTGACGCTGTAGAACACATATGTGGCCAACCACTTCATAACAGCAGTGTATCGGTGTGATTTCAATGTTGAAAATTGAATTTATGGTGCAAAATATGGGAATTTAAATTTTAAGTGTTACGGAGAAGAATCAATATCGTTCCTGAAAGAGACATTACCAAAATTTCTTTAATTCCGACCATTTTTTTCATCCCTACATAATACCGCTTTAAGGCGCGGGATCACATATTTTACCTTAATTATTAATACTGAATTCATCACGTTTTCATTGCGTCAAACTTCATTTTTTATATGAGATATAAATATTTATTTATAATACCCGTTATTATTTTGGAGCAAGTCTTTTATATACGAGAGATATAACAAAAGAAATTGCTATCGTATTGATCAGGAAATTTTTACTTCCTCAATCTGTTGACATTTTTTTAACGTCTTAACGTTAAAACTATTTGGGCTCATCTCGATTTATCGATTAGGATATAAGATTCTTTGGCCAAAATATGAAAAATGCACAGGAATAAAAATACTTAAGTAAAATTTGGTCCAAATTCTTTACCCTCCTGCTGCTTCATTAAATAACTCAATAGAGCCATTAAGACAAATTGTCTCAAAATTATTGTAGTAGTTCGGTAGGTATGACAAGGTACATGAACTTTGATTTAAACTGAAAATATGTTTTTTGGGGGTTAAAGCAAATACCTCCATTTAGGAGGGCGAAGATTTAGATTTTTGCACTCTTGCTTTTTGGAATTCCGGACGTATTCTTAATTCCTAAACTAGTTTTCGAGTGTGCAGTGGGAACGAAACTCGGATTCCACTAAGCACGTGTTTGAGAAATACTTCAACGTTTCTGATTTCGTTTTTTACTCTCATTGAAAGACATATTTACAAAACAATGTTTAAATGATACTGCTTATCCTTTGATATATTTACTTACAATTTAACCCCTGACGATCTGACGTCACCAAATATCGTTGTTGTAAACGTGATATCATTTTTACTATTAATGGGGACGGATAGAATATTTTTGTTTTTTAAACTTAATCTTTAAAAAAAATTCTTAGTTCGTATAATGTTGACTTAAAACTACATTTTCTTAATCCAGTGATTTCGACATAACACTAGAAGGACGCGGTGGGTCACAAATGACTCGACAAGCATGAAACGCTAACAGATAAGACATCAAGGTGGTGCCATTATACATCCATTTTTCTAGCTTCTGCCCAGGCTTACCCCATCTACCCAGGACCCTCGCCAGACAATGATGTGTCTTTGTCTAGACTTATGCCTACCAGAGGACATCATCAATCTTCTTGATGTCACAGTTCCTCGTGGTGACCCACACATCCTCAGGTCATGATCCTCCCCAGGGGGATCTAGATCTGGAGGGCCAGACAGGGATTTCGCCCCCCCCCCCCCCTCTTTCCCCGCCCCCCATACCCTCTCATCTTATTCCACACAGACTCAACAATGTACACGATGAGATCATAATATCAATCATTACAGTGGAAGTCGCATAAAACGACGTCGTTGACATTGAAACGTGTCTCTTAAAATACTGGGATATCGGTAAGATTAACTCAAAATATAACATCATAGATAAATTGCTATCGTGTCCGGATTTTTTTCGAAAGTCAAGCGCTGGTGAATATGGCCTGTGATCCAATGGTTAACCTGAACTCAATTCGTATCGTAATTTTAAATTTTCCTACTAAGCAATGGATGAAAATGAATGTTACACCCTCAATAAGGCACAAGAACATGTTTCGAGTTCAAAAGTCTTTTTCAGCTGACAAGTACAAGTAAAACGGTAAAACTGCAAGTTAACTCTGAAAGACGGGCGAAAAGCTTTCTCCGTGTCCATAAAGAATTGTAAAAAGATCTTAGCTAAGTATCCACTTTGACTCGTTTTAACATTGCGTCTTTAAAGTACGGTAATATATACATAGCAAGCTTAGTGACTCGCGTGAGGTTGAATAACTAGCTGTAGGCCTTGACAGATAACCTGACAAGGCTAACACTAAAAGAAGGACAACTGATAGCCTATTATGACAAACCACTTTTCAAATAATGAAATGTACCCGAGAACAGATTGAAAGATGCTAGAAATTTGAGATGAACTCAATATAGAGACAAAAGGAGAACGTTCAAGATGGAGATTAAAAGAAACAACACGACGTTGTATGTGTGATACTAAACTGCTAGAAGCTGTGGATTGTAAAGAGTAATAAATAAAAAAGAATATAACAGCTTCAAAATAGAACAAACAACCGAACACAGAATGTTTTGGGCTCAAAAACTTCTTCAACCAATAACAAAAATAATAAAAACATAAATACATCACTTAACCCCAAATAGACGGATATTTATTAGTTCATACATATCAGTCGGACTGACCAAGACGCCCACGTGAGGCTCTTCTACTGGGAAGGTCTCGTGACGGTCCACCGGTTCGAAGGCGAGTGTCATACTACAAGATCACAAAGCGGAATTAAAAACTAGAGATAAATAACTAGATAATAACTAGATGAAGAATATTAGGTTTCGAGTCAAAATAATAGGAGTTAAAAAGTAGAAGTTTGTTTCGGTTTTTCCAGCTCCTTACTCAAATTCTCTCACCGTACTCATGTGTAAAACGAATTCTTCTTCTTCTAGGTTCCATGCCTGGTCCAGGCTTCGGATACTGCATGAATTATCTCTCTCCATTCCTCCCTGTCTCTTGCTTTTTCAAACAGCTCTTGGATTGTTAGGTTGGTGAAGCCCTTCAGTTGGTCTATGAGTGTTTTTCTTTGTCTCCCCCGGGCGCGTTTACCAGGTATTTTTCCACAACTTGCCAGGTATTCCTTCTTATCTTTCCTTACTATGTGTCCGAAAAAGGATAGTTGTCGATCCACTATTAAGGGCATTAGTTTCCTTTGTTGGTATGTTTGTTTTAGCACTTCTTCGTTCGTTTTGTGTGCAGTATACGATATTCTCTGCATCCTTCTCAAGCACCACATTTCAAAAGCTTCAATGTTCTTTTGTGTTTCTGCATTTGTAGTCCAGCTTTCGCATCCGTATAACAAGATTGGCCACACGTAGCACTTCAAGACTCGGAATCTAATCCCGAACGACATCTGTTTGTTTTTCAAAATGTTTCCCAGGTCCATGAAGGCCTGTTTGGCTTGAGTTATTCTTGCTCGTATGTCTCGGTTACATCTTCCATCTGTTGTCACTATTGAACCTAGGTACTTAAAACTTTCTACGTTGGTAAGTTGCTCGCCGTGAATCGTTATATTGCAGGTGTTGTTGTTTTCGGGGTTTTTCTGTATTACCATGCATTCCGTTTTGGTGATATTCACTTCCATTCCCTTGGCTTCACTATCTACTACCACTTTGTCAACAATCTTTTGAAGTTGGATTTCTGATGTTGCAATGAGTACCGTATCGTCTGCGTATCTTATATTATTTATGTTGTGACCTCCCACTTTTATTCCCTCCATATTATTTATGCCCCTCATGATTGTTTCTTGGTATAGATTAAACAGATCTGGTGAGGCAACACACCCTTGACGGACTCCTTTCTTAATAGGAATGGAATTTCCTGTAGAGTTTCCGATTTTGATAGATGCCTGCTGGGTGTAGTATAATGTTTGCATGAGTCTGAGGTCTTTCTCATCAGCGCCAATGGAGTGCAGTTGTTTTAGTATTTCTTCGTGGCGTACTCTATCAAAAGCTTTTTTGTAGTCGACAAAACAGAGGTATAGTGGGGTCTGAACCTGTATAGCTCTTTCACTTAAAACACGGAGGAGGTATATTGCGTTCCTTGTCCCTCTGTCAGGTTGGAATCCATATTGTTCTTCTGCGATTTCGGGGTTAATCTTATTCCTTAGCCTGTTGATAATTATACGCAACAGTATTTTGTTGATGTGGCTTATTAAACTTATAGTTCTAAAATTTTCGCATCTGACTGCACCTGCTTTCTTTGGTATTGCTATGAAAATAGAGTTACAGAGATCTTCTGGAATTTTCCCAGTATTGTATATATTGTTGAATAATATGTGAAGTTCATCAATTGCTAGATCTCCTAGGCTTTTTAATACCTCTACAGATATTTCATCAGGGCCTGTTGCTTTACCATCCCTCATTCGTTCCATGGCATGTTCAATTTCACTTTTGGTGATGTTTGGACCGCTTAATGGTTCTTTGAATTTCAGTGGTGGTTCATTTCTATTTGGATCATTGTACAGTTCGCCTATGTATTCTACCCATCGGCTTTCTATATGTTGTTCTTCAAATAGCAGATCCCCTTGTTTGTTTTGGATACAACTTCCTGCTGCTTTGCTTTTCCTTTTCCCTGATAGTTCTTTTATTCTTTGGTGAGCTTGTTGGGGGTTGGGTTTGTATTCTCTTTCGATTTCGCAGCATTTCCAGTCTAGATAGTTCTCCCTGTGCCTCGATGCATTTGGATTTAATGTGGTTGTTCAATGTTTGGTATTCTGCAGACCCTCTGTTGCATTTTCGTCTTTCTTCAAATAGGTTTAGAATTTCATTTGTCATCCATTCCTTTTTGCTGTTTATTTGAGCTATTGGTAAATGTTTTTCTGCAGTTGCTTTGACACACTTTTGGAATATATCAAATTGTTTTTCACATTTTTCGTTATCAGGTTCACTTTGGCTTTGTATCATGAGTGCATTTTCAAATTCTTCTCTCATTTTTGTTTGTATGCCATTGTCTTTGCATAACCTGTAATCCATCTTTATTCTACCAGCTGTTCTCTGAATAGCTTTAAACTTTATCCTTACTGTACAAACAACTGGGACATGGTCACTGTCTACATCGGCGCCTGGGTAGGTTTTGCAATTTAATATGCCATTTCTGAATCTTGATGATACTGCTATAAAGTCTATCTGGTTCCTTGCTCTGTCCCCTGGTGATTGCCATGTCCAGGTTCTTCTTGGGTGTTGTTGAAACCAGGTGTTTGAAATCATTAATTTATTTGTTCTACACCAATCTGCCCAGATGTTTCCTCGTTCATTTCTGTCTCCGAGTCCATGTGGTCCGATTATGTCACCATCTCTGCCTCTGCCAATCTTAGCATTTAGGTAAAACGAATACCTGGCCTTTAACAGCGTTGCCTCTGTCGGAAAAAAGCATATTAGTGCCTAACAGGCGTCATGTCTCGTCCTACATGTTAAGTGCGCAAGGGACTAAAGCGCTTTGAGCACGTGTTTAGTGGATATTGTGATATATAAATGTTCTAATTCAAAATTCATTTGCAAGTCTCAGGCTCACTACGACTTCAACCGTTTGGAGCCAATTGTTCACACGTTGGTATTTTAATCTCATTTGACCTACTGTGTTCAACCGGATTTATGGAGCAATTTAAAGCACTTAGCGCTGTATGACGCATGAGAGTGGAATATATGCTTTATATACGGGCATATCTAAAGTGTGAAAAAAAAATATATCTCAGAAGTTTAAAATACGCTAGCCATGGTCAATTAATTCCAGAAAAAGCCAGAAGTACTGAGAGGAGAAAGGGGAGACAAATTGATGGAGTAGTCAAGTGTTGGGAATTACCCCCCCCCCCCCCCCTGCTGACAGGTGAAAGGGGGAGTGTCTGTGATGAGCAATGCACGCGTATTGAAACAACAACAGTAGCATGCATGGTATATTACCACTTACTGGGAGATAAATACAACACGAGGTGATTACCTTTGGTGCTTTAATTCTATAATTCATCATACTTTGAAAGGGAGTGGTTGGTTACTAGATATAGTATTTGCTGGCAAACTTGTTTAAAAGTCATTTAAAAGACATCATTTTAGGCTGTAAATTGTGTGTATTATGGTTAGTCCTTTGGCATTTTTTGGTGTATGTATGTACTACTTGTATGTCGTTACTCGAATAGATATCTCTGGTTCTTGTAAGGCACAATACGCTTCAACAGTCGTGACGTCCCTTCCCTGATAAAGACGCATAGTAACTTAGTAACTGCTTCTAAACTATCGGATGGAACAATGGCGGACGCCCTTATGAAATACTTCTCCGACGAGCCTTAAAGTGTATCCAGGGGAGAAAAACATTATAAATCTGATCATGTTTTGACTTGTATACATTATGATCACATGATATGTGAATAAGTTCTAGCCAGCATGAAGAATAAAAAGTACCGGTTTTCTTTGTTTAGAACCAAGCTCTTCGTTGCTGGGCGGACGTGACATCATCCTATTGCTCACTTACGTATCTCACTCACAGACCTCAATGATGTCATCTTTATTCATTCTGTAATGGTTGAGAACAAGTAGGATATGTGGTCTAGCGTCTCTCTTCTATTAAGACTGGAGTGAACTCTAACTTTTGAGCTTTTTTGTGGCGCAATATTCACTAAACGTGCTCAAAGATCTTTACAGGAGCTCCTTGACCAACAGCAACACGTAACATGTAGAACGGGACATGACGCCTGTTTGGCGATATTGCAATGTTTTCCGACAGATACAATGCTGTTAACGACCAGGTATTCATTTTACACCTGAGTACGATGAGAGAATGTGAGTAAAGAGCCTTTTCCAAGGACTCAACGACACGCCGAGAGAAGCTTTAACCCAGAACCCGATCCTAAAGCGATTTCCAGACCACTAGACCAGATAGCTGTATTTGATGTTGAAAATTTTAATCTTGAGTTAAAATACGTTTTGTTTACTTTTAAGGGTTTTTCGACGCTTGTGACATGTTTAGGTCATTTAAGCGCCAGTAAAAGGGAAGAAAAGGGATAGTGAAACTATTCTAGGAATACATTTAAAGGAGAAGAGAAAAAAGTAAGACAAAGAGGAATTGGTTCAAATAAGGAACAGAGGTAGATTCCAAGAGCACACCATTAATGTACTTAGTTTGAGATCACCTAAAAGTCTCATCCAGACACCAACACAGAATTCTACCAAGAGGAATACACTCAAATGTTTACAAAATATATCCAAAACAGAATGCGTAATTAGCAACACATAAAAGAGAAATGATCAACAAGGAAAAAAAATATCATCTCTCAAAACTTATACTTAACATTTTACTGTTTCCCCTTCAGCTAAGTACTCCGGCAAGGACCAGGACAAAACCAAGCAATATCATTCCAAGACAAAGACAGAAAACAACTCGGAAAATAGATATAGGGGATAGAAGATTCAACGTGACCTCCTGCCCACCATGGGAGCTCAAAGACCCGACCCAGGAGTTAAAATATGGAACTTTTGTCAATTTAAAATGCTTATTATGACACTTAGGCATTTACTGGAATAAAAAGGATTGCTTTTTAAAAGTTAAATTAATAAATGCTTATTAAATCTATTGTGTTTTGATCATTTAAAAGATAAAAGCTACATGTAACTTTTAAAATAAGCAATCTTGATTTCAGTATGGTGGCATAAGATACCCCGAGTGGCCTAGTAATCTGGTAGTTGATATAGTCTCTTATAATGTAAAAATAAAAAGATAAATTTCGTATTTCTGATTATTTTTAGGTTACTCTAGAGGTAGTATTTTCTTCACATTGCCATCGTGGACTGAGGCGTTGGTATCACATTTATATATTAAAAAAAAAATAGTCCCTCAATGTACTGTTATAAGGTCCATGGAGATTATTCCGGTTTCTATAACGTTAACCGGACAATAGCAAGTGCTTGCTACACTTAAAATAGGATGCTAGTCTATATTATGGTGGGGTACTTTCCGCCAGATCTGACAGACCCAACCAACCAATCACTGCTGGATGGATGGGGGCAGGGGGGAAGGGAGTCGACACTGGTCCGTCTACTCTACCGACTGAGCTATCGGAACCCCAAATGACAATATGAGAATAATATAACCTTATTTACTATAATTTATAGACATATTCTAAGCATTTTACAATATTTATTTCAATTATCGGGCAAGTAACACTTAATGAATTGTACGCAAAAACCTGATTTAAAAGAGCTTGTAAAATAGTTTATATAAATAGAACTCTTGTTTTATATGACAGGGAAGCCAAATGATGTCGACATAAGTGACGTCTTGGTTAGAGAACTGGTCGGAAAATTGTGACCCATCTAGTCAAACTGGTATTATTGCGTCAGGATAAACCAGTTGGAATGGATTGATTTACAATTTGAAATTGACAGAACAATTGAATCGACCCCCCCCCCGACCCCCCACCTGAAATCTTGATTGATAGGGAAGAAAAGTTATGACATCAAAATCCTCCTTTGGTCTAAATCTTGGAATGTGTATGTAACCAGACCATCGGAGTTCTAATATAATGGCTACATAAGGTGTACCATTTTTTTTTTTTTTTTTTTTTTTTTTTTGTTGCTTAGATCTCTCACATTGAGGTTAGAGACCGTAAAAAAAAACAGCATTAACAAAAATAGTAATAATCAATATACCTAAAGTCTAAGCTAATATAATACAGGCAACAGCAGAGATTTACAGAAAAAATACCTGTCAAATCATCACAAACCAAGAGCGATAGTGTAAGGAAGAGAAACGAATACTACGATAACATGAATATTTTCGTGCGATGTAAGGAATCTTGAGTACGGACGTAAAAGAGCAGATATATCTTATGACGACCAGCATTAATTTAGACTAGAAAATAAAATACTATCATTCTGACACCAGAAGATGAAATACACAAGGTATGTATCCAGTTCTCCGGAAGAGAGGATTTACACTTCCAATGAAATAGGAACCAGTTTTTTGACATCACACTTTTCTTTTCACTATTCTTTGCGGTTTAAGAACGAACCCTCTTCAATTACTCCCATCAATGGAAGTGTTTAATTAAACTCACGTTTTATAAATAAGGGGAAGACGTTGCCGAGCAGTGAAAGTATTACAGTGTGATTTGGGTGGGGTCCCAAGTTCGTTCGTTTGTCTTATTTTTAGAGGGTATACTTGCAGCACTATTCAGTCATTTCAACGGTAGTGAAAAGGAAGATGAAAGAGGAAAAGTTGTAGATCTGAAGATAAAAGCACCAACGAAAAAGCAAGACAAAGGAAACTGGTTTAAATAAGGAACAGAAGATTCCACGATCAAGCCACTGATATCCTATTTTGACAATACCTAAGTATCCCATCCAAGCACAAGCAAAGGATCTCGCTAAAATGAATACACTCGAATGTTTACAAAGTAAAATATATTTAAATCATGAAAGCACGTAATAGAGTATTTGATTTAACAAGAAAAATATCACCTTGTAGTAAAAAAAAAAACAAACAAAAAACCATTTTAAATAAAATAACCTTGCCCCGACAAAATGCCGGTTGGACACGAATGGTCACAATTGACGTGTACTTATTTGCAGGTCTGATAGCCCAATTCCTTGGGGCTCATTGTTGTAATGGAAATCTCAAAATAAGACGCAATATATTGTCCATTACAACAATTTAAACTAGGCCCATAAGTGGGTTCGGATGTCAGACCTGCATATGTGCACACGTCGGTCACAATTAATCAAATTTCAACCAGTCAGCTCCAAAACTCCCAAAATTCATTCAAAGCAGAATTTCTATTCTTATTTTCTCTTCTTTTTTTAAAGGAATATAGAAAAGTTACAGGAAGTCAACACATGCATAGTCTTAAGATTCAAATCGGGTTATATTTCATACGACGTGTACATATCTGCAGGTCTAATAACCCAAACGTTATAGTCTAATTGTTGTAATCGAAATACACTCACAAAACATCGTAAGATATTCTCAATTACACCAGCCAATGGTAAAACGAAGCCATAATTGCGTCCATTCAGTTATCAGACCTGCAAATACTTACACATCGATTTTATACAATTTAGTCTAAAAGTTCAGCGAGGTTAACAGTCAAATATTTAAGAGGTAGAAAAAAAAAAGAAAGAAAAAGAATAACTGCAGACACAGACGCAGACAAAAGTCATAACGGTAAGGTAAAAATCCACGTGCTTAACTTTTTTTAAATTTCAAGGTCGTCGCCAAAATATCAAGTTTACCATACCCGTCCCCGGGGAGATAACTCCCCCTGCTGACTTGGGGTTAATCGTTTGGGTATAATTCCTCTGAGACTTTTACAGAGTTCGAAAACCATTTTTCTCTCATTCTTAAATATTTCTCTTTTCGTCGTTGTTGCAGCCTGCCGCATGCCTCATACTCGCAGACAGACAGGTAGACCTCGTATTAACCCCGTTAAGCGTGAGCAGGTTGGTTCAAATGCTTTGCACTCAATGGAATAACAATTGGAAAATGAATAGCTTTCCATGGAAAACCCATTGGAAAAACTTAAAAGATTAGGAGTTTTGAGCAGGCAGAGAGAGAGAAAGAGAGAGAGAGAGAGAGAGAGAGAGAGAGAGAGAGAGAGAGAGAGAGAGAGAGAGAGAGAGAGAGAGAGAGAGAGAGAGAGAGAGAGAATGATGAGAGATGAAGTAGAGAGACGAGAGACTGTATGAGAGAAGAGCGCAGAATAATTGCAATCACTCAAACGTATCACACTTAGTTTAGCGTAAATTGATTTATGTCAACATTAAGACTTATCTATAAGTTTTGCCTAAGAAAATAATTTGTGACCCACCATCTCAAAGCGGTATTATTTCGGGATGACCTAGATGTTAAAAATTGAATGTATAATCACGAATACAACACATTTGACATGGGGTTAATTTCTATTGACGATATGCGTTTAGGTGAAGTACTCACAACATCCGCCATCCGGATATATAACGTACCAACCCACAAAACTGTTTACAGTCAGTTATAATTTAGTGCGAAGTAATCACCAAAAATGGTTGTCTAAAAACAATAACAAATATATAAGCGCACAGAGCACGTCATCGTCATGATTATGCGCTATAGAAATGCTATTTATCAAGTGACGTCAATTTCGCTCCCTCTATCCGTTTTGGTATATTATAAATAGAATGTGTCACATTGCAAAACACTGAAAGTTGATAGTTAGTCCCCGTCACTGTATTCCTAAATTCACTTTTCGGGTTATGATTCATCCGGATATGGGAGAAGCGTGGCTCGGTGGTACTTATCCGGAAAGTACCGAGTTCGATCACCTCGCCCTGGCTCAAATTACGGCGCTGCACTGCGGATGACGCCTGGGTTATTCCAGTCTTCCCTTGGAATAGACCCAAGAGACAAATTTCCCCTATGGGATAAATAAATAGTATATTATTTTTCTTAATATAATTATATAATACCGTTTGAAGACGGTGGGTGATAATTACATCAATTGATTAAAACGTCATCTTTTTTTTTTTTATCTTCATCTTTTGATATTCAGATGATCGCAGAGAGAAGAGAAAAGGGGAAGCAACTGGGTGGTTAATTTGATTGACTGAATTATTGATTGATTGACTGTTTATATACGCCGAAATGGGTAGATAATCAATTTTGATTTTTAAAAACCGTTGAGATCGTATTCCAATGCTAATTGAAAAACAACAATAACAACAAAACAACAACAACATCAAATAATAATCTCCAACTTATTAAAAAGTATTTTTTTAAAACATACAAACAAAAACCAAATCAATGAAAAACAACAAAAAAACTAAAAACGTGCCATTAAGAAATACATCTGCTAGAAACAGCAGGTTGGTTTCATTTCATCATCCTCCTCTTGGGCAATATTACATACCTACCCCAACAGGATTTAATAGTCTGATGTCACGTCCGCCCAGCAACGAGCAGCTTGGTTCTAAACAAAGAAAATCCGGTACTTTTTATTCTTCATACTGGCTCGACCTTTTTCACGTGTCATGTGATCAGAATGTATAAAGGTCAAAACATTATCAGATTTATAATGCTTTTTTCCTCTGGATACACTTTTATGCTCGTCGGAGAAGTATTTCGTAAGGGCGTCCGCCATTGGTCCGATAGTTTAGCGAGAACTGCTAATAAAAATGGCTGCTAAAAACAATAATGTCAATATAGAGCTGAGTGACGTCAATTTCATTCCCTCTGTAGATAGACCGAAGTTGTCACTTGGGACTTTGTTATTGTTTGTTTTATTGTACCATCCGCGTTTATGAGTAATTCTCACAAAACTGTATTAACCGGACTATAAACGATCATGGTTACACAAAGTTGTGTGTGTTGGTCCATTATACTTCCGGATGGCAATGTTGTGAGATTCTTAGCCAAGCGCATACTATCTATAAGTACTCAGTTACACTTCACGGGCATTTTATCGACTATATTCCATCATAATGGTAATTCATAGGGAAATGCTTTATTGAGAGATGGATGAGCACCAACCCCTGTTGGACTGTGAAGACGTGTAGTGAATGTCTCTTTTCTACAATGACACATCCATCATCACACACGAACTCCATTCATCTTTCGTATCCACCGTGTGCATGAGTCTCACATCGCAGATATCACCACACTCAACCACAGAGGTTAAAGGGCACAGAGGAGAGGAGGTCGAAGGGTCAGATCTCAGGACAAGACGCGATGACATGACATCAGCAGTTTTGCTTGCTCGAATTATGGATATAAATAAAATATTTCCCATATTTATTATATTATACCCCATTTTAGTCTACACTTTTGCAGTTTTGTGGAGCTCTCCAGGATATTCGCTTTAGGACCTGTAGGTCCATGGTTCAAGTCCCACTCTGAGAGGCGCAAAGTTGAATCATTGGAGAAACCTCTATAGATAGAATGCGCTTGGCCAAGGAGTTCACAACATTGCCATCCGGAAGTATAACGGACCAACACACAAACTCTGTGTAACCATGAACTTTTATAGTCTGGTTAATACAGTTTAGTGAGAACAACTCACAAACGCGGATGGCAAAAACAATAACAAAGGCCTGAGTGACGTCATCTGCATACTATCTATTGTCACATTCCCTCCTCTTCACTTAAGTATAAAATCATAACTGGCCGTAACCAGCGTTGAAAAAAATAACCAGCAGATTATGTAATCTTTACGTCTGTCGGGAAATTACGTGATGTTTTAACGTTCTGACTGTTATTGTTATTGGCTGAAGAAGGGTTTTAAGCTCGAAAGTCTCCGTGTTTGTGATTTTGTTCTCTTTTTTTTTTTAAAGTTGATAAACTTAATTTTGTACAATATCTCTTACAGTGCACACATTATAGCAGCTTAGGGTTCATTATTGCTGGTATTGAAAAGGCCATGCGGCTGTGGTCTTGTGGTATGACACTCGCTTTCGGATAGGAAGGTCCTGGGTTCGAGACACACTCGGAACATAGTTGAGACCTTGGAAAAGACTCTTTACTCACATTCTCTTACCGTACTCAAGTGTAAAACGAGTAGCTGGTCGTCAACAGTGTTGTCTCTGTCGGAAAAAAGTGTTATATCGTCCAGCAGGTATCCTGTCTCGTTCTAAATGTTACGTGTTGCTGTTGATCAGGCGCCCTTTGTAAAGCGCGTTGAGCACATTTAGTGGATATTGCTATATATAAAAGCTCAAATTAGTTATAACCTGTTACATTGAAGGACGAGTTTTCTGGCCAAATTTTTTAAATTCGTCTTTCTAGAGTACGGCAGTTAACTGGTTAACTGAACTCAATGACCGTCCGAAAGAATCTGGTCAAATATCCCAGCATGTACCGACGTCCCGACCTTGGCCAATCCGCCAATATTGATATCAGACAACAAAGAGAGTCCAAGAACAAATATACCCCACCCTCCCCCTTCTCTATCTATATTAGAGAATTATAGTTGATCGCCATCACGTAACATGTAAGTATCACGTAAGCGGTTAATCACTGAAAGGTTATTTTGTGTTTACCAAAACAATAAAAAATTTTACCAAAAAAAAAACACACAAAAAAACAAACAAACAAATAAACAAAACTAAACAACAGAGCTATCAGAACATGGGTCACACCAAAGACACACCTTCTAAAACTAACCATTAATGATATTCTTACTTGATATTCGATATGTTGTACATATTGTGCAACTAGACGTCTTGATAATATACGTAATTTACATCTAACATGCTGTTCTCTGGCAAAACACGCTTTTTAAAATATATTTTGGCTATAAAAGGCATAAACGTAAGTATAAATCGAATAAAATAACTCTCAATTTGTCAATAAGTGGAGGGTTGTACGGTCGACGATTCGAGACTTTTTGACTAATTGGGAGGAAGGAGGGGGGGGGGGTAGTCATCATGATCGGTGGTCGTTATTTAAAGTTTTATGATTCCAAAATGAATAACAAAAGAAGTGTTTCATTAAAGCAAGACAGTGATATGCACATGGCTGCCACTGACCAACCAAACCCGACAAGTTTTGGGGTTTTCTCTCATTTTTTTCTTTAATATTTATTTATTTATTTATTTATTTATTTATTTATTTATTTATTTATTTTTGGTAACCAAGCCTTTTGAAGAGATGTAATCTCATCTGTCATGGACATTTTTTCCGGTTCATTTCTTTATTACAGGTGTTGACCTGTTGTTTCTAGAAGTTGATGAGTAGAAACATAATACAATAAAACAACAACACATCCATGAATATGCAATCAACAGTTCTGGCGAATGTGTGAGAAATCTGCCGTTAAACAAACTAAACCATCCCTTCACCAAGTTTAAGCAGAAAAAAGCATAACAATAATTATACAAGAATATTTTTCTCAGATAAACCCGAATTAATTATTTCAAGCTTTCTGAACAAATATGATAACAGTTATATATATACGTAACATTCGTATTGTAGCAAAACTCAATTTTTCATTCATTGCTTATATTCAGAACTAAGATTTCAGTTATTGTATAGAAATTCCCATTGTTAATTCAATTTTGATGAAATATTTTTTAAAAGAAGTAAAGCGAAACTAAACAACTGCAACATGATGTAGTTCAAGCGAATTCAATGATTGTCAAGTATCAGCATATGATACTGTTCATGATAGTTCTTGTTCTACATAAATTAAAATTTGTACTAATTGACCCAGAGGTCAACTCTCTATAGTCTTTACCATTTTGAGTGACAGAAATTTATTTTTAGGTTAAGAATGTCACTATGAAAATAATATGAAGCAGAAAATGTCTGAAAAATAGGTGGGCGCAAACTTAATATTGAGTACGGCCATAAATATAGAGTAGAAAAGATCTCAGTAGACCTTTGTTTTCAAAACATCGAAGTATTTGCTTCTTATTTTTTTTTTATATTTTCTTGAAATTATCATTATTCTGTATAGTTTTCGCTGTGGATTATAAAGACTATAATAATATCTCACACGTATATATTTATTCCTTGATGCTCTCGTGGGTTCACGCTGATAAAAAAGCTACTTTCTATTAGAATCATGGGGGTGCTATCACGCAAGGGGAGATAAGTCTGTCTCCTATCTACCACCTAACGCTGAACATGATTGGCTAGATACTGATTACCTGTACGCTTGAATAAACTCATTTGATTCCAGACACCTTAAGATACGGGGAAACAGGACACGCTTTTCACCTCATATTGTGCCATGCAAAATTATTTGTGTTTGAACTCAAACTCTCTCGTCAAAGAAATTATGTGATCAGTGCGACTATGTGTGTGGTCTAGTGGTATGACACTCGCCTTGGGATTGGAAGGTCCTAGGTTCGAGTCCCAATCTGAGCGGCACATAGTTGTGTCCTTGGAAAAGGCTCTATACTCACATTCTCTAACCGTACTGAGGTGTAAAATTAGTACTTGGGCGTTAGCAATGTTGTCTCTGTCGGAAATGTAATATCGCCTAACAGGTGTCACGGCATGTCCTACATGTTAAGTGTTGTTGTTGGCTAGAGTTCCCTTGTAAAGAGCTTTGACCATGTTTAGTGGATGTTGCTCCATATTAATGCTCAAAATTTTTTTTCAGTCGAAGATATCGTAAAGATGTAAGAATGCGATAATTTATAGTGGTGTAAAGTGATAAAATGTTGGAGGTTGAAATGGTATCGGTTACTGTCCAGAGCCAACGACATATTCCTTTCCTCATAGCCTTTACTTTCGCCAGGTCTTAAGAAAAACAACCCTCCATTTACTTTTTGGACGTCCTGAATCTATTCCTTTTCTCGGGTTGCAGTCTCAAAGTTAATAGAAAAGCTGAGAGACTAAAGCAGCTATTGATATGATTAGTAGACAGGTGTGGGCAAAGGGCAGAATAGGCTTCAACAGTCGTGGCGTTACTTCCCTCGTAATGACGCATAGTAACTTAGTAACTGCTTCTAAACTATTGGAACAATGGCGGACGCCCTTATGAAATACTTCTCCGACAAACATAAATGTGTATCCAGAGGAGAAAAACATTATAAATTTGATCACGCTGTGTCTTTTATATATTCTGATCACATGAAATATGAAAAAGTTCTAGCCAGCATGCAGAATAAAAAGTGATGATTTTCTTTGTTTAGAACCAAGCTGCTCGTTGCTGGGCGGACGTGACATCAGACTATTGAATCCTATTGTTATAACCCCAATTCAAATGGATGGCCCAACACAAGATACTTTGAAACAGAACAGCGCTGTTCTATGCCTCATCAAGGACAAAGTGAATACGGATGAAAGTGAGTGAGTTAACTAACAACACCAAGAATGAGATCTAAAATGTTCGCGAATTTTTTTTAAAGGCGCAAACGCGGCAGTTTTGCCCAGATGAGCACATGATTAAAAATAATTTCTGTCTTTACATAACAAATACCCAGCTGCAAAACAAGTGATAAAAAAGTAGTCATTAAAATCTATTGTAAATCCAGTACACTATCCAAAGGGGGACTAGCAGTTTTTACTATTTGATTGACAGTAGAGAAACTAGGATTAACTTCCGTACCATATGAGTATATTTTTAGATCCATAAGTGAGATCAGTGATAGTGCCCGAGGCCATTCCGATTTTTTGAGGCACAAAATTATACAATATTGAAGCTTAGAGTATAAAATATTAAAAAATAATTTTCAAAAGATTAGAAACCTTGCAATGTCGCAGCAGTTTTAATTTAATGTCATTTTTCTTACAATGCACATTATTCCCAAGCAGTGCCTTCTGATATAACAATACACTAATTCACTCACTAATTGTGTGTGTGGGAGGGGGGGGGGTCTTATATAAAAGCCTTTTGATGATGTAACAAAATGTTCCTTTTATCAAACAATTGTTTAAAAAAGCAGCGATAGAAGTCGTGTCTGTGGAGTGTCAAGGTGCGGACTGTTCTGTTTCACTCATACACTCAAAAATATCTTTTTTTTTTCAGTTTGGTCAGAAAACTTGTTCTTCAAATATCGAGCGATTTAGATGACCCAGACCTTGTCAAAATGCCTAAAACCAAAGACTTCAAAGTTTAAAAGTTTTCAACTTGAGACTTTAAACTGAAATATCAGGTTTGAGACTGTTTGACAAGTTGAGGGATATTTGAATCGATTGATATTACATTCTTTTTGGCTTTGTAAAAAATAGGTTCTGTCAAGTTATGATAAAGAAGTTGCAGATGTATTGTGACGAAAGGAGCAATCAGGTAAATAAAAGAACAAAACTAGACAGACCACCCCATATCTATTTACCTCAAAAGACATCCCAATTGACGCAACAGTCAGCTGATCGTGTAAACATAGGCTGGAGTCCGTGAAAGAGAGTTGAACGAAAAGAAAAGGCAGAAGCTTTTAGTAAACCAAAAAAAAAAAAAAAAAGAGACATATATACTTAATGCATATTTCGGACTGAAACCTCCTTCAGTAACCAATAATAAAGACATTATAAATTATAAAAACAAAATGAAAACATGAATGACCAGAGAAGTTGGCTATATTATTGTAGTACACTGACAAAGCGCATCTTTTCATTTTGATCAGAAAACTTATCTTGCATATCGAGATATCCTCGACTTATTAGTAAATATCAAACCGGAGACTTTTAAAAAGTTCCAAAATACCGGAAATAGAATCGATTCCTCAACTGTGGGTATTGTTTTGTTTTGTTAGTTTGTTGGGTTTTGTTTTGTTTTTTGTTCTTTTCGTTTTTTTTTTTTTTGAAGGGCTGCTGATGAAGCCTTTTTTCCTAAACAGTTCATTTTTATTTATCTTGTTCATTTTTTAAAAAACGTATCACTTTAATGACAGAACATTTCACAGAATATTATTCTCCCACGATAGGTTATTTGTTTACAAAGTGTAACCAAGAAAATGGGAACAGGACAGCCCTCAAAGGCATGTATTGTTTGTGAAATGTTTATGAAGTCTCTGACACTTGACATTGTGTCTTGAACTTGTAAGCTCTTGGAACTATTTGAACAGCATGGTTTGATTTACTTGACTTATTGCCTTTAGCCAGTTCTTGGTTATTTATAATTTAGCTTATGATATCTTTAGGTTATGATTTTGATTGACATTTGTACTATTTTTGTTAGATTGTTTGTTTTTTTGTTTCAGCGGTCTCTCATATAACCTCAATTGTGTTGGAAGAGACCTAAAGCAACAAACAAACAAACAAACAATGCCTTTAGCCAGCAAATAAATCTGACTTAGCGGTTTTGTCTTTCCTTTTATATCTGCTCTTATCGAGGTCGTTGACAACTCGAACTCAATCTTCACTAAGGGCAATTTCCTCTCATATGTGCTCAAAGCGCTTTACAAAGGATCCCAAGACAACAGCGGCACCCAATAACACAGGACGGTAACAGCGCTGTGTCTGTACCAACGGCTCACATGTCTCTACCTAAAAGTTGACGGTTGCTGTCGCTACTTTTTTCTACGTACTAGATATTATAACACTATTAACTAAAAGTTTTCTGACCAAGAGGGAAAAACATGTCTTTTATCAGTGTAGCACATAGTGCCATATCGTTCTTCTCGTCTCCAACCCATACAAACCAAGACTGAATCTTTAAAAATATTAATATTGCAGATTGTGAGCTTAAACGTTCTCACTCGGATAACGCAGGCTGGCACTACACTGTTGATATTGAATTATTTGTATTTTAATAACGAGTGAAAGGGTTTGTTTGTTTTAAAGGTTTTACGGTGCTTGGGACACATTTAAGTAATGTCAGTGCGACAAAAAGGAAGAAAACGGGATAGTCAAAAATTCTAGATTTACAATTGAAAGCACACGAGAAGTACGAAGACAAAGGGGAATGGTTCAAATAGGGAACAGACGTAGATTTCAAGAGCATACTATCAGTGTAATTTGCTTGAGATCACCGAACAGTCGCATCCAGACACAAGCGCACGTCCCAACTAAAAAGAATACACTCAACTGTTTACAAATCACGAAATCATAACCAAAATTATAATAGAACATAATAGATTGATGGTTTAGAAGGGGAAAAAATATCACTACCCAAACCTATAATCTATATTTCAACTTTCCCTCCCAGGCAAAGACTGTGGTCAGGACCGGTACAAAACCGAATAATCTCATTCAAAGACAAAGACAGAAAGCAACTTGGAAAACAGATAAAATGAGATAAAAGACACAGCAAGAAAGAAGAGAGAGAGAGTGAGAGAGAGAGAGAGAGAGAGAGAGAGTTAGAGAGAGAGAGAGAGTTAGAGAGAGTTAGAGAGAGAGAGAGAGTTAGAGAGAGAGTTAGAGAAGAGAGAGAGTAGAGAGAGAAGAGTTAGAGAGAGAGTTAGAGAGAGAGAGAGAGTTAGAGAGGAAGAGTTAGAGAGAGAGAGTTAGAGAGAGAGAGAGAGAGAGAAGTTAGAGAGAGAGAGAGTAGAGAGAGAGTAGAGAGAGTTAGAGAGAGAGAGAGTTAGAGAGAAGAGAGAGAGAGGAGAGGTTAGAGAGAGAGAGAGAGATAGAGAGAGAGTTAGAGAGAGAGAGAGATAGAGAGAGAGTTAGAGAGAGAGAGAGAGAGTTAGAGAGAGAGAGAGAGATAGAGAGAGAGAGTTAGAGAGAGAGAGTTAAAGAGAGAGAGAGAGATAGAGAGAGAGAGTTAGAGAGAGAGAGAGAGTTAGAGAGAGAAAGAGAGAGTTAGAGAGAGAGAGAGTTAGAGAGAGAAAGAGAGAGTTAGAGAGAGAGAGAGAGAGAGAGAGAGAGAGAGAGAGAGAGAGAGAGAGCAGAATCCGAGCTGATAAACACGACAGCGGAATGTTATCATATTGAAGAGTTTTTACAAGTAATTATTGTGCATAACTTTCGAATGATAATGTTGATAACTATAATATTCAATCCAACCTGCCATAGCGGAAACGCCTTTAAACGGTCACAAGTACGAATATATACTGTATCCACCCATGACCTTCGTAAACTTAAAATAATTTTGCCTGACATTTGGACTTGTCTTTTGACGCCATTTATAGATTGTTGCAACGCCCAGTAAGTTGTCGTTAGTAATGTCCAATGGAAACATATATGATATAATGTAATGAATGATCTCATCGGTTGAATAATGGTATACATCTAATTTTTTGTTTTCTTCTGTGGTCATAATAATAATAATAATAATAATACACATTTATATAGCGCTCATTCTCGTGTAAAACACAAGCTCTGGGCACTTTACAATATAAATATCAATTTTAAGTGAAAAAATAAAAAAATAAAATAATAACAACAATAACAATTCATAGCCAAATCAAGGATTCATATAGAGTCAAGAAAAACAAATACAGTAAAAATGTGTCTTGAGATTCTTTTTAAAAGTAGGTAAAGACTTGCACTCCCTCAGACCACGTGGTAGTTCATTCCAAATCTTGGGGCCGAAACAAGCAAACGATCTATCACCAAATTTTGTTCTTGATCTTTTTTCCGAAATTTTCGTTTGGTCATTACATGATCTTAAAGTGTAATTTTCAAATTTACACATGACCACGTGATCTGTGAGATATGCCGGTGCTATACCAGCCAAACACTTATAAACAAGACACGCTGCTTGTAATATGTGCGCTTTTCAATGGGCAACCAGTGGAGAGAGGCCAACAAAGGGGTTGCATGATCAAATTTTTTTTTGCCAAAAACTAATCTTGCTGCACTGTTTTGCAGTAGTTGCAATTGTTTAATAGAAGCTTGAGGCAAGTTGACAAGCAGCGAGTTACAATAGTCTAGTTTCGAAAAAATGAGGGAAACAACCAATGTTTTACATGTTCCAATTGCAATATACTGACGGATCGAACTGATTTTCTTCAATTGAAAGTATAAAGATTTACAGAGAGCAGAAATGTGAGCTGACATTTTCATTTCTGAATCAAAATAGACACCCAAATTTTTCACAGTCTTTGAAACTTTGATCTTTTCACCCCCAATCAACACCTCAAGACCATCATTCACCTTCAACTGCCCTCTATTTCCCACAATCATCACTTCTGTTTTTGACTCATTCATTTTCAACTTGTTTGCATCCATCCACTCTTTCACATCCGTCACACATTCTTCCACACGTTTCACAATATTTTCGAGATTTTTAGTTTTATCAGTAGCATAAAGTTGCGTATCATCTGCATAGAGATGATAGCGCAGCCCATGACCAGTGATGACATTAGATAATGGAGAAGTATACAAAACAAAAAGAATTGGACCCAAAACAGAGCCTTGAGGAACACCAAAAGACAATGTATGTTGACGAGAAAGTTTATCTAAAATCATAACCTGTTGCTTTCTGCCATCTAAATAAGATTCAAACCACTGCAAGACAGTCCCAGACAAGCCAAAGGTTATATTAAGTCGTTTAATAGAATACCGTGATCAATAGTATCAAACGCCGCCGAAAGGTCTAACAATGTCAGAAGAGAAACAGAACCTTTATCTAAAACATTAAGCAAATCACTCGCAACACAGCACAGAGCAGTTTCTGTGCTGTGGTAAGAACGATAAGCTGACTGAAATTTTTCCCATAGATTGTTTTCATGGAGATGTTGTGAAAGACGTCTGAGTACAACTTTTTCAAGGATTTTAGAAAGAAATGGCAGATTTGAGACGGGACGGTAGTTACTAAGGTCATTTACATTGAGATTTTGCTTTTTTATGAGAGGCTTTACAATTGCATGTTTATAGATATCTGGGACTTGTCCTGAGATAAGTGACTGATTTATAATATAAGTTATGCAAGGTAACAATTCAGGAAGACATAATTTCAAAATATTAGTTGGTAAAGGATCTAAATCACATGACTTCGAGGAAGATGAAAAAATTATTTTAGAAATTTCTTCTTCAGTTGTTTCTTTAAAACAAGAGAATCCCTGTGAACCCGAAAAAGGGTGGAAATTTATATCTTCATTTTGCACGAGGTCCAAATTGTTCCGAATTTTCGATATTTTTCCCGAAAAGAAATCTGAAAATGCATCCGGCTGCTTTTCTACCGGGATATTAGTGGGTAGACACATGCCCTTTTCTTCCCCTAAAAGTTCCTTTGAAACAGAGAAAAATTCCTTAGTGTCCCTCACTGATGACAGTTTTGTGTTATAATAGTTTCTTTTTGCTCTTTTGCAGGTGGTTTTATACTTATGCTTTTTTGCTATATATATCAGCCGGTCAATCTCAAGGCCCGATTTTTTCCACGATGCCTCTGCATTCCTTTTTTTCCCTTTTGGCAGTTTTTTCACTCTGGTTAAACCACGGAGACGGTTTCCTGGAATTTATTATTCTAGTTGTCTTTGGCGCATGCCTGTCGATGACGTTGCGCAGTACCTCGTCTGTTTTCTGTGCTGATGGTATATCCATTCTTCCTAGTTCCTCTGACAGATTGTTTTTGAAGGAACTAATGTCTATTTTTTTGGTATCCCTAGACACTATCTTGACTTTCTTTGCTTTCTCTTTGATGCATTTGAGAGTTGCCAGAATCAGATTGTGGTCTGAAATTTCTTTTTTGATATTTTTAATTGATTCAACAAGCGAGGGTGTGTCAATGATGAACCAGTCCAAGATGTGCCCCAATCTTTGAGTTGGAGAGGTCACTAACTGAGTGAGGCCATGTTCATTCAGTATATTTTTTATAATTTTAACGAGACTATTCTGATCAACATCAAACTGAATATTAAAATCGCCGATATAAATTTTTCGCTTATTTGATGTGTCTTTTGATACAAAATCTGAAAATTCGTCAGCAAAATCATTCTGTCTCAGTTTGTTCTTTTTGCTTGGGGGTGGTCTGTAGATACAAGTGATTAAAAATGAAATTTGAGGGTAGGTCAATGTGGTTTGGACACACTCGAAACTTTTGAACGAAATTGGCCTGTTTTGTATTTTAGACGAAAGAGCGTGTTTGTATATGATGGCGATCCCCCCTCCTGATCGTCAATTTCTTGGGAACGATTCCATCTTGTAGCCGGGAGGTGTCATTTCTTTCATTATAGGTTCATCACCGAACTGACGCAACCATGATTCAGTTATATATAGAATATCGATATCGTGTTGATCTATGACATCGATTATATCGAATGTCTTGTTTCTCGATGACTGTGCGTTAATATGGCCAATACAAATGTTATGATTTCCATGACTTGGTCTTGTGTCATTTGTCAATATTTTTGTTAACGTCTGTGGTGGTCGAGTTGAACGATGACAGTTCACTGGACGTCGCGGGACTGTTGTTTCAATTACATGTTGTTTACGTCGACCACCACGTTTACAGACAATCTTTTGTTGATTGTCATGGTGTTCACGTTTGAGGTCGGAATGTGTGTTTTCAATTTGTAAACAATAAAAGCGCAGGGTGAATAAAAGTCCAACGACAGCCGACAGTAAAAATTGGTTGTGAGAACGAGTAAAAATGGCGGGGTCTTGGTGAAACATTGTAAAATAGTCCGAAACAATTTCGATAAAAATGATGTCAAAACCGTATAAAATATAATTAAAGCAATATCACAATGGTATCTTACGTGTTGTACAAAAATCCTTGAATAAAAATTGAATTGAAATAAGACGTGTAAATCCTTGAAATCGGTAAAAATTGAAGAGAAATGTCACAACAACAAAAACACTCATAGACGTGTCAGTTGACGTAATTTGTTTTACCAGTGTCAGACCATGAGTTTACGAAGGCTAGGCTACGGTCCATACCAAATACCAACACATTTATCTGAGATTGTGCTTGACGGGAAAGATTCGATTGTATTTAAAGTCCGGACTGAATTTCCTTCAAATCATTATACACCCCCCCCCCCCTTTTTTTTTTTTTGAGCCCCTTAAAAAATTTAAGGGTAAGTTATGACTGCCTACCTGACTGTCTTCACCAATCAATGCAACTCAGGCATCAATGGAAGATGTGTTAGGTTGCTTTTAATCGAATCTCACCGATTAAGAGTAAATTATGACTGAAACTGTTTCATTTTGTCCAAGCTGACGCGAGATCCCAGGTTTGAGAGTTTTTTCCCCCAAAGAATCGGTGGGTATGAGGAAGACTAGTTTTCTGGTCAAATCTTTAAACACGTGTCTTTCCAATCTACGACAGTTAACTTGTAAATAAGATTTTCCCTAATCGTGTATCTATATTAATATTTCTTCGTGTCTTAATATTTTTCTGGTTTGGAATCTCATATTCAAATGTCATCTATTATTGAAATTTTACGTCTAATTTTCTCATATAAATTCCTTTAAAAAAATTCAAATCGTATTATTTTTATTCATTTTGCTTGAATCCTTTTCTATTTAGTTTCGGCTACACTTTATTTTTCCTAATCCTATCGCATTCCATAAATGTAGAAATATCCCATAAATCACAACATTGTTTTGATGAATCTGTTGAAAATAAACGATTTGGAAATGTTTCGTGTAACTTTAAGAATACACAACATACAACACTAATACTTCAGCATTGTTCTGTGGTCATAATATTATAACAACAACATCTCTCAGCCATGCAAAAGAATTTGTTTACGATACGTAAACCGTACAAAGAAGTGTTATCAATGAAAACAGGACAGGGAAATTTAGATGGAGAGGTTACGCTAGAGCAGAAATAAAAGATCATAAGTAACCCCACGCCTCAAAACGGTATCATCTCGGGTTGGTTTATACGATACCATTTATTTGAATTTATGGTCAAAATATGAGACGAGCGCTAAGTTGATTATGTGTTTTATTGAGGAGAAAGATTAAGATTTCATGTAGTAACAAAATCTAAATATTTCTGGTTATTTGAATGTTTTGGCATTTGATTCACCCTAAGTACCGTTTTGAGGCGATAGGTCATATCATAATTACAATAAAATATACACAATATTAACCAACAGCAGACTGGTACACTTTGAATCTTAGCTTGACCGGGGCTATAAAAATGTAACACTGAAAATGTAATTCAAATATAATGCCGAAAAAACTGCCGTCGTTGGAAAACATATTACAAAACCATTATGAATAAAACCCTTAATGAACTCTGATGGATTTTGCCAGGATTTTGGTTTCGGTGTGATGTGTTCAATGTGTACGAAGCCTTCTTCAATGGATGATTTCAAATCAATAATAATGTAATCTAACAGAATTAACAGTAAGAAAAAAATTGCTAAAATTAAAAATGTTTAATAAACCATCATCTCTAATTAAAGTAATGAGTAAAAACACAAAGGCACAATTTATATTGTAAGCTTTATACAATATCGTATGCATTATAGTGACATGAAAAGCATTAAGAATTTTTTAAAATAATTACAACACAAGAGAAAAGTAAAATAAAAGATCGTGTCATGCAATTATAGAAAGATGGGACAATATTAACGACGGAAGTTAACGACAAACGCATGCTTTTGAAGAATAAGTTTTTGGTGATAATAGTGAAAAACGAGATGTAAAGAAAATTTAACAGGAAGACTTTAATAGAAATAATGTAGTTAAGTGCAAAAGCAGAGAAATTAGAAGGGTGGGGAAAATGAAGGAATAAAAATAGAAAAACAAGATATAGAAAAATAGATATGAGAGAGAGAGAGAGAGAGATAGAGAGAGAGAGAGAGAGAGAGAGAGAGAGAGAGAGAGAGAGAGAGAGAGAGAGAGAGAGAGATGGCAAAACGGCTTTTAAGATTATGAACATTATATCGATTGGTCAAAATTAACCCTATTATGTGTAGATGTTTCATCCGAGATTTCAAAACGGGGTCTTTTTGGATCCATCAATATAAGGAAACGTTTTCTATCTGACAAAATTGTACAATTGTATTTTTTAAAATTATAATTGTTTTTTTTTTTTGTCATTGCACAGCAGAGTAACTTATTAGACATTGGGAATATTTAAAAACGACAATTTTGTTAAAATGAGAATGATATTATATGGATGTTTAATTTTTTTTTAAATCTCAATATTATATCTTGTAGCCTGAGTCGGGACTCAAAGAGCAAAAAACTAAAAAGTCAAAATGCTGGTCATTTTAATTTTCAAGTCAATTTAATCGAGGTTCGATCCTCAGTCAAGGAAGGCTGATTTTTTTAAATATTTTTTTTCATTGTCTTTCTGCTGTCTGGCGCTGATTCATATACATTTCTCCACAAATTGTTTACGGTTTAATTATTTTTGCTAAGTTGGGGTATTCTTAATTCATCCATTTTTGACATGATAAAAATCTGACCCAAAAAATAAATAAATCTGTTTTTTCATAGTGATAGATATTATAGCTTTCAAAGACCTTATAGCTAACGGTGTGGGCATAATATCAAGCTAGAATAAAATGACTGTGGTGAAGACAGTCTTAGCAATTACTTGGACATGGATATTTGTGACCTGTTTCATCAAAACGGTATTATTGTCGGGGTCAATCAGATGCCAAATTGACAAAAGCTACTGTGGCTTGAAATTAACTAAAAAGAAGAGGAGAGAGAGAAAAAAAACAAAACGGAAAGCACAGCATGCAATCACACAGAGCTACAAATTTGTTTAAGAGGCTAACGTTCATTTCTTCAAATTTAAAATTTGATATAATATTTAGAGACCAAATCGTTTTTGTCAAGAGAGCAGCCACAATTAAAGGACAGCGAATCGCATTGCTGGTACTATTAGTATCCTATTGCCATAAACTATTAGTATCATTGTGATGCAATCATAAATGAAGTGTGAGTTATAGTGGAATCAGTGTCAAATCTAATACTCTATATAAATAATCACCTGACACATGCAACAATGAGACAACAAGATGTTATTGACATTAGTTATGTAGACAACACAACACTATCCTGTCCTGATCTGATAAAACATTTTTTCTCTTTATGATCAAATCCGAAATGTGCATATCATTTTGTATTTTGCAGGTCTGATAACCGAATTCAACTGGGCTCCATTTAACATTGTTGTCATGGACAATGTTTAGCGTAGGTTTGAGAGTATTTCCATTACAACAACGAGGGCTTGACAATTTGGGTTATCAGACCTGCAACTAAGTACATGTCAGCCCAAGCACTTTCACTTAAAATCTCGATCGATTAAAGCAATCCTCCATTTGTCAAAAATTATCTTAAACCTGAGCCTTCTGTAAAGTGTCAGATTTTTTTTTTTTTTTTGATAAGTTGAAGGTCACATTAATCGACCTGATGGAACCCGAATATTTCCAAAACAGAAAATTCGAAATCGCAGACAATTCGAATATTTTCCTGAAACCTATTTTAATTTAAGTGTGCGTTTTTTAACGGAATTCATACAAAGCCGCCCTTAACTCGAATATTTGATACAGGTTTCATACTGTTAGATACTACCAAGATGTGGAGTAATAAGAATAAAAAGAAATAATATGAACCATTGTGTTTTATGTTTTACAGTATTTATTTACGAAAGCCGTGTCTTTTAAGTGCCAGGCAATTGGGGGTGGGGGGGGGGGGGGGAGGGAGGACTGGGATGAGAAGAAGTAGGAAGAGAACGACGACGATGAGTAGTAGTAGTAGTAGTAGTAGTAGTAGTAGTAGTAGTAGTAGTAGTAGTAGTAGTAGTAGTAGTAGTAGTAGTAGTAGTAGGAGGAGGAGGAGGAGGAGGAGGAGGAAGAGATGAAAATAGGACCCAGCCAGATATGATGAATTATGAACATATCAAATCCTTTTCTTCACAATTTAAGCGTCTGCTTCGGAGGATCTTACTTCATACGGTCGCCTAGAGAAAATAGGATCACGATGAAGCTTCAAAAACCATAACTTGATGTCTCGAAAAATAAACTGGAAAACCAAACAAAACAAAGTAAAAATTTGAAGAAAAAAAAAACAAAAAAAGAAAAAAGAAAAGTTTTGTACCATTTTCAACACTTACACATCAAAGAGCGTTGGATTAAGAGATTAACCATATACAATAAAATACACAAACTGTTGATAAGCGCGAATAGATGGGAATATAATTCTCAATAAAAATCGGAAGGAAAAACAAAAGACGGGTGGGCTCGGGAAACGAATTAGGGCCACAGTAAGGAATTCAGAGTCAAACGCCAGGCATGAAGAAACAATTATAAAGATAGCGGAAGTTAAAAGACCTTACGTTGTGATAGCGAACAACAACAAGAAAAAAAAAAGATACAATGATATCTTGGAACAGGGGTAGTAGGGAATTGAGAGTTTTCTATGACGCGGTGGGCAAAATGAATGGAATATACACACTTGGCAGAAAGGGAAAAATATGATCTCAATGCATCCGTTTATTTACTGACTGTCTTATCATGACATAAAATAAATAAAACTAAAATTTATTTTTGGCTCAATGATTACAATGCGCTTACTTTCACCCGCCAGAAGTCTGTTTCCGCTTTATTTGTTATCAATTTGCTCTTAAAGTTGAAACTAAACACCACTTTCGCCAAGTGGTTTTTCAAGTATCTGTGGTTTTGTTTGCTTTAGATTTAATTTTAAGTTAAATGTTGGGGGTACACTCCGAATTTGGGAAAAGAAGAAAAAGAAGAAGAAGAAAAAGAAGAAGAAGAAGAAGAAGAAGAAGAAGAAGAAGAAGAGAGAAGAAAAGAGAGAAGAAGAAGAAGAAGAAGAGAAGAAGGAAGAGAAGAGAGAGAAGAGAGAGAGAGAAGAGAGAGAGAGAGAGAGAGAAGAAGAGAGAGAATGAGAAGATAGAGAATAGATAGAAGATAGATAGATAGAGAGAGAGAGAGAGAGAGAGAGAGAGAGAGAGAGAGAGATGTGAATGAGAGTTAGAATTATAGACAGGCAAACACAGACAGAGACAGACAGACAGACAGGAGATAGAGAAAGAGGTATAAATGAGGGATAATAAGGCCATTTCATTTACTTGGACTATTTGTTCGCAAAGGATTGCACTTAGATTGTAAGGCAACAAATTTAAAAGCAAAGCAGACAAGTCATAATATCAAATTCTAGACAACTGTTTTTCAACATCAATACACCCATATGTATAAACATCTCAATTCATATCGTAAGACGGTGGTTGAACGAAAATGTTCTAAATAAAATTATGGGAGATACGCACTGGCAAAAGCAACTTTTATCATTTTGGCCAAAATTTGTACTTCAAATATCAATGAATTAAGACGACCTTGTTAAAAAAATTCTGAAATGCGAGACTTTGAAGAAGATTTTTAGACATGTTAGTTCATCGATATGATGTAAAAACTGGTCCGACCAAAATAAAATAAAAGCTGTTTGGTGTGAGACCGATTGCGTCTAAAATACGCGAGTAGGAGAGTGATCGGAACAAATGGAGCAATAATAATAATGATATGAGGTATATTCGGCTCATCCCTTAACGATGAGCCAATATTTAACAACGAGTTCTTTAAAAACGTCTCCACAGTGAAAACAACGTGAGGTGATAGATGGGTGCCTGTCGTTAAAATGGCATTTGAGAGCTATAAAAACCGTCGAGGTGTTAAAGAAATTTCCGGTAAAACGTATATCAACCTAGACAGAGAAAAATAAGGTGAAAAAAAATTAATACAATAAAAAGGATAGCGGTTGGGAGTGCGAGATAAAAAACGAAGGTAGATATGTTTGTGATTGACTAGACATGCATGAATTATATTATTGTGGTGGTTTCCTATTTGTTCCATACATCGGTAACAAAATATAGTATGTGAATAATATTGTTATTATTCTGATTTGTTTTATAAAGTATAGTATTCATGGCGTTAGGGATTTGTGAAAAGTTGAATTTTAGGTTTTTATTACAGTAGAGTAAACAGGAAAGTTAGTAAAGAATTTTTTTTCAAAGGAGAGAAAGTGGGGGAGGTGGTGGTTGAGGATGAGGAAAATTTCAGAGGAGGAGGAGGAGAAGGAAGAGAAGGAGGAAGAGGAGCAGGATGACGATTAGGAGAAAGAGGAGGAGGAGGAGAATTAGAAAGATGATAATGTTGGCGGCGGTGGTTGTCGTATTATTAGTGAAATGTAAAAAGACAAAAGAAGAGGAACAAAATAAAACAATGAGCTATCATAATAAATACAGAACACAGAACCGACTTTGAAAAATGAATGAAACAAACTATATTCTTTTTAGAACTCTAAAATAAATCCCATCTTTCTTTCCCTACTCGTGTGTTTAATCGCTTACTACACTTTTGTTTAATTGGAAAAATACGAGTAATCGATAAAGTCTTTGGTATCTGGTAATTTTTTGGGGTCACGAAGTTTGTCTGCATTCCTTCGTGCATTTACATTTCCGGGCGGCACGCGCATGCGTATTGATGAGGCTGTCGAGTGAGGACATTTTAAAAGCGATCAGAGGCACCGCATGCCGTATTTAGGATGTAGGTATATATGTATATATATATTTATATATATATATATATATATATATATATATATATATATATATATATATATATATGTATGTATATATATATATAAAATTAAGAATTGAGAAAACAAAACATTTTAACTGTATTGCGGTAGTTGATGATAATTTTTACATCGGAGGTGCAGCTCAGTGGAAAAGGTCAAAGGCTGGAATAACGCCACCACTACACTTTCCCAATAAGAAAAAGTATTTATTCAACGATTTAACGATTTTGAATGCAGACTTTAAAAATTGATAAGAGCAATTGATCCTGTGAACAGCCAGATAACAAATAATATATCAATAAATGGCATTTTGGATTATTCATAAATAAATATATAACTAATTGTGGATGGCATTTTAGATGTCAAAGATCCATGAAATATGACCTCTTATTCCATGGACTATAAAATAAGTAGAAAAAAATTGACATACAGATCTTAATAAATTATCATAAATCATAATTACAATTAATACCTTGACTTGTGTTATGACTTCATCATCCATGGAAGAGGCAAAAAAGTACACACAAACACAAAAAGGTAAACACACCAACAAACCAAAAACCACCAAAGCCGTTTATTTTTAATTTGTCATTTTAATTTTATTCAGTTTCATCATGTCAATCATTTAAATCTTCCATCATATTTTTATACAAACAACAAGGGTCCGATTCAATCAAATACATTCTTTCCAACAACGGATTTGATTTTCATTATAAGCCATAAAGATAGTATAATTATCAATCATTATTATTATCAACATCATTATCATTAAAACAAAATGCAAATATGAAATTAATATCATTAGAATAATACCCACACGTCCATTTAAACCCTATGCAAATAACCATATACCTTTGTAAACAAGCATAACATTTTAATATCCTCCTGTTGCTAAAGCAACTCTCAAACATTCAACACTATATATCAAACATACCACGAATAAATTATTTGTGAATATCAATGTGATATTTGGAAATCAGTCAGAAATAGGGTAATAATATTTCGTGCCAAAATGACAAAACATATCGATCAATGACCTTTATGCAACACATCACCTTGGTATCATTGCAGATTTGCTACTGAATAAAGAAAAAAATAAATGTTACAAAATATGTCTTAATTATCTCATCGATCTATGGATACAAATTTCACAAAACCGAACAACCCTTACAATAACAGATAGTCATTTGACTTTATCGCAGTTTTAGCAATTTAAAAATTGCGAGCTGTGATAATAAATGTCTACAACAAGAAAAAAAAATAATAGAAAAATAAGCATATGCTGCAAATGTCAAACTAATTTTCATTCTAAAAGCCATGTTTACTCCTTTGAACTCATTTAAGTAATAATTCTCTGAAACTTTAAAATGTTATTAATAATTTAAAAAAAACTGTCAACGTGATGCATTGATACTGTTGATCAAAATCGAAATTAAATAATAAAGACATAATAAGTAAAGTATCAACAATTTGGATTCGAGGTAGTCAAGTTACAAAAGTAGAACTGATAATAAATATTTAATGTAGGACCTGTCCTCTGACGTAAGATAACTTACAAAAATTACGTGTAGTCAAACACAATCATAGAAGTGTCCAAGTGTGGAAAAACATACAGACGTACTCTGAAAAAAAACACGTTTTAAAAATCTTGGCCAGAAAACGTGTCCTTCAAATACTTGTTGTATTCGATCAACAGTTGAAGTACTAGTTTTCTGGCCAAAATCTTGAAAACGAATATTTTCAGTGGACAGCAGTATAGAACTTAATCAATACAATTGTTTGTTATGTACAAAAGTACTTTTTTCAGAAAGTAACAAATAATTCCTTGCTGTGTGAACGTTTCTTCGGGGGAAATTGACAGCTGTTTACTAATCAGTGATTGATATCTTATTTCAGTTATTACGAGTAGTTTAAATAGATCAAATTGATTTGTTTTCGTTCTGCATGCAATGTAATGTTCTTATTAAGAAAATGGCATAATTACATAGTGATTATGGTTAAGTACTGGGCCAAAACAACACTTTGTGATAAATGAATATAAAATACCTTTAAAATGCTTTTTTAACTGGAACAATATGAACTTACATATAGAGCCATAACTGTAATGAAAAGAGTATGATATCAATTTGATGGAGTCACTTACTAGTGTTGAACTTTGACAAAAGCAAATATTATACATATGTGATATTTAATCATTTTGAATGACAGAACACGAACTTTGCCATCAAAATTGAAACGTAAACAGACATCCTCCAAAAGTTTTGTCTTAAATTCTTACCTTTTAAAAATAATCAAATTCCATTAAAAAAAATTTCAAAATGTTCAATAGACAATCTTTTACCAGCACAAACCATCAATAGCATTTATTTCTGTCTGCAATTGGACTTAAATATGCTTTAAACCCGGGATCTTGGAAATTCCGTATCAAAATGTTGTAATATTTTGCCATGAACTTGGTTTTATATTTTCAGAACATTAAGTCAATTTTGGCTTTAACATTGGAAAAAAAGCTCCATTCCATTGATTTGTTTCGACTGGATCAATTGTAGTTTTTAAAACACGGTTAAAATAGGAAAATATGAACCTTTTATATCATTTGACCACACCCGATACGCCTAGCATTTCTCCATTCTGGCACTGCTTTACTTCTCTTAATATCATCAGATTCAGTAATCTGTAAAAACGCTATATAAGCTGTAATTTCCATTCTATACATTTAACAAAACAGATTATTGGCAATAAGAAAAGATAGTATTTTATCTTTAAATTTCTAACGTAAGACGTGTATAAATAAGCTATACCTCCCGAACAAGCCTTTAAATGTATACAGCATTCATTAAGACAAATTATGACCAATTTGATCACATTCGATGATAATTAATATAGAACTATCACACCAAGACAACATGTTTTTACGAGTCATGTATTTTCAAGTCAGCAACCTGTACATTTGAAGATGCCATTGTTATTCCGAATTCACCCATTGATAATGACATAGAGTTGGTAATGTGTTAAATGGCAATCAACTGTAGATACAAAATCGTCTCAAAAGCATTCATTCTCTATAACCTCTTCAATATCCACACACTTCAGCAAGGATCATTAACATATTCATGACTGCATCGTGTCTTTTCAACCAATCAGAAGGTGGCATATGGACACTTATCATTTTGGAATTCGCGTTTTAAAAAAAGATTATAACACAGCGAACTATGCACAGGCTATTTATGTCAATATCAAATGAGAAAATGAAAATGGTAACAAATCAACATAGTTTCATTTATTCTTAATTTTCAGAGTCTTACACTAACATGTATACTTCCATATTCATACATAGTAATACTTTTCCATCAATGCATCCTTGATCGACTGGACTAGAATATTGATTAAGACTTAATTTACATAATATTATATTGTAAACCTTGATGAAACATTTTGATGCGAGCTATTATATTACATGACTGCCTGCAGGCAAATGTTTTGTTACAATACATTTAAACAATATAGAATCATGATAATCAAGCTATTGGAACAAAAATGGATTTTGATATTTGTTTACGAACAAAATGCACACTTCAACAATTACCAAAGAATATGTTAAAATAATGTGTTCCTTTCACACTATCTGTATAATGTTAGATTTAAAAGATGACTAGTTTTGCCATTTTATTTAGATTATAAGGTGCAGATTATTGTCAATATCTTATTTAGGCAGTAGTAGTAATGAATTGGTCCAGAGTTGATGGTATTTGATCTTTACTAATTATTACGGCTAAGACGTAGGTAATCTATACACCAATAATCACGTGACCAAAAAACACAGAACGCTAAAAAGGATATTTTAAGGACAATGAGCACTTCTGATGTGTTGTGAAATAATAACATACACTTTTTAACGTGTTCAAGGGCATATTTTGCAGTGCTGGGGTGGTATTTTAGATTTCATAATAGTTTTATTTTATTTTTCAACAAGATACAAAAAAGCACGTTCCTAATTTTGATGATAACAAAGTAAAAATCTGACCAGAACCCAATCAGAACAAGTTTTTAAGTATACCAGGACCCAAACAGAACAATTTTTAAGTATAAACTCAACAATCTGTCAGTGTGGTACTCGAGCTTATTGTAATCGACTACTCTTCATACTATAACACAAAGGGGACATCGCTTGTAAAAATAACTATGAAAGGCATAGAATGAGAACATTTGAAAATATTATTATATAATTACTGTGGATACAAAACACAGATGGATCAACCACTATGGACGTTTTTTAACATCCATAAAATGCCACTATGACTCAATGGTAATTCGATCTGGTTTATAATGATCACACTAATGGTGCTCATTAATGTAAGACACTCTAACCCAATGACGAATACAAAGAGCAATGCCATTATTAAAATCACAAGCTTTTTAATAGTTTCCGTAAAGAATAATGCTTTTTCTCTATTATGAAGAAACAATGCGGACTCAAATATCAAAATTAGTTTAATGCAAGCAATTGATCAAAGGAAGATATTATGCAATGCGTCTCAGATTTGTTATCTTCAGAACCAAGACCATTAGAAAATGACAATAGTTCAGCTAACCATTTTATTATTGACCATCTGCTCACGGCGATTATAATTCTCTTGGGTCTTTATGGACAAACATGAACAGATTCAATTCATCTACCGTACTTTGAAAACAAAACAACGCATTTTGGAAAATTTGTCCACAAAACTCGTCCTCCAACTACCTATCTTCCGAGAAGTCCAGGTTTGCGGATTTTTGACAAGATGTGGATTATTTAATCGATCAATATTTGATGACCGAGATTTTTTCCCCAAATTGTCAAAATTTGTTGGGGTTTTTTTGTTTTTTTTTTAGTACGGCAGTTATTTTACTATCAAAATTGAGTTTATTTAATAATCCACTATTAGACTGATACTATTAATCAAATATTAAATAAAAATGTGTGCGAGGAAATGCAGTTTATAGCCATTAATTTCTCTTCTTACTGTTTCACCATTCTTTGACAGAATAAATAAATAAATATAATTAAACATAGCAGCGATGATAACCTTATTTTCACATTTTACTATAGTGAAGAAGACTTTATATACGATGACTTCTTAAAACATTTTGCACGATTGATAATGTGTATATTATCTATTTTTTTTTGGCCTTGAACAAGATATTATACTTTGTCATATTATGTATGACTAAGACTAACCAGTTAACTGTCGTACTCTGGAAAAGCGCATTTAGAAATTTGGCCAGAAAACTCGTCCTCCAAATATCGATTGATTTAAATGACGCTCATCTTGGCAAAAACTCTCAGACCTGTGACTACGCGAGGTCCACGATTTGAGAGTTTTTGCCAAGATGAGTGTCATTTAAATCGATAGATATTTGAAAGATGAGTTTTCTGGCCAATTTTTGAAATTAATGTCTTTCCAGAGTACGGCAGTAAACTGGTTAAGTAACATATCAAATCATCTCATGGATATTTTGAACAATGAATAATTTAGGAATTGGTCAATGTATGTACAAAACAAAACGAAAACAAATTGTTGTGAAGAAATATTGTAGTAATAAATATAGTAATGATTTCATCAGAAACATGATCATATAACAACATATAACATGATGATGATAAAAATATGGTAATGATAAATGGTAGTGAAAGTTGTTGATCTCACAGACTCAGGGATGAAGCTATACAAATCAATTTATCAACCTTGTGGTGATGATGATGATGATGATGATGATGATGATGATGATGATGATGATGATGGTGGTGGTGGTGGTGATGATGATGATGATGATGATGATGATGATGATGATGATGATGATGATGATGATGATGATGATGATGATGATGATGATGATGGTGTGGTGGTGGTGGTGATGATGATGATGATGATGATGATGATGATGATGATGATGATGATGATGACGATGACGATGACGATAATGATGATGGCTTCGACTATGGCAACAACAATGATGACGACAAGACTGTGCCGATAAAGATGGTGGAGGTGGTGATGGTTGTGATGATCATTACGACAACAACAAAGATGACAACAACCACTGATTGCATTGATAGCAATAACGATGATGATGATGATGATGATGATGATGATGATGATGATTATGATGATTATGATGTCAATCAGATAGACTGGATTGTTTCATCAAATTACAATGGCAACAACAAAGTATTTTAAAAAGCAGCAGCATTGACAACCAAATTACTGTCACAATAACCAGGTGTAACAAACAGAGAAATAGATGATTATGTCTAAGAGTGGTAAGTATGAGATGAGGTATTATAATATAATGAGATTGTTGTTCTTGTGATTGGAGAATATTATAATAAATCTATCTGTATGTACAATATAAAAACTTTAATTATTTTCAAGCTGTAAGCATGATTATATTGGTAAAGTTTAAATTAGATATATGAACTAATGGAGAAATTGAGTTGATGTTTTTGTATAATGCCCTGAACAAAGCTTCATGGTGGTGGTGGTAGTGCTGGTGGTGGTGATGGTGGTTGAAGTAGTAGGGGTGGTGTTGGTGGTGGTTGTGGTGATAGTGGTATTAGTGGTGCTGATGGTAGTGGTGTTGAGTAATGTTATATAGATATGGTTCTGACTATGCTTTTAAATAAGGTGATGATGGTAAGTGTAGAAATGCTATTTGTGAGGGTGTTGATGTTGTTGTGGTTGTTGTTGTTGTTGCTGTTATTGTTGCTTTCTGGCTATTGTTGTCGTCTTTGTTGTTGCTTGTTTCAGAGCATGATAATGATGTTGGTGAGAGGAGTTAGTGGGAGGCGTTGATGGTCAGATGGCAGCGATGGATGGTTGTGTTTATAGATGGCATGCAATGTTAGAGATGATGGTTTTGGTGTTGGTGGTAGTGGTGAGGATTATAGAGATGAAAATGGTAGCAATGGCAATTATTACTTATGATGATGATGATTGTACTAATAGTGTTATGTTTCAAAAACTTGGAGTCTCAGAGGTTTGCTAACATTGTAAAATTCATGATCATAGAATTTTTGAATACAATAAAATTTAGAAGCAATAGAAAAACATTCAAACGATAAACACCGCAATAAAACATTGAAAATATGGCATACTTGTCGAAACAAAATAAATCTTAGAAACTCAAAAGCGGTAATCCATAACTGCTTAATTCAATTCTTTTTTCAAACATTTTCAGTAATATCTCTTTCAAATATCATTTTCGAAAGCTCATATATCCGAATTTACGCTTTCTCGGATTGAGATTCTATCTCAATATTATTTTTAGGAAATTCCGGACCGACAAAGTTTGAATAAATTCAGAAAATAAGATTCGAATTAAGCAGGGATGGGAAAACACGTTTCAAAAGTGAGGAAATAGAATATATGGGTTTTATGAAACAATGGCAAAGAAGCCGTTATCTTAAATAGAATGAAAAGATAAGTGGATAGATAAATGACTATTTTTTGATACATGGCTGAGAGCTGTTATCTAATTCAAATGTATGACAATAAACAATCAATTGTAAACAAATGTGTCTGGATTTGTGAAAAAATGATATAATTCTATTTGTACACAATAATGATTTGTTTTTTTGACATTTACTACTAAGTTTTTAGTAATCAATTGATCAGAAATGTAATTTTTCCTGCCTTGGGAATTTTGTCTTCTCTTATATTCTTCTCTTTGAAGCGAAGGGGATGGTGAATAATGACCCAAAATTGTGTTGATGGCATTGTATTTTAATCGGTCAATTCAAGCAAATCTTTGTCGATACAAATGTGTGCTTGATTAAAGGATCTATTTCCAATTTTTGTTCAAAAAGCTATGTGATATTATTTTTAAAAATATAATTGTCCAAGTTGGATCTTCTGAATTCGTGATTAAATTCCTGTTATGCCGTTTTATAATAAAACTAAATATTGTTGGTATTTTAACATAAGAATTCAGAAAAAATGCCATAAATAATTATGGCAAATCTCTTTACTCTTCATATCTTTCACAATCTGAAGATGTGCTTACTTCATCAGTTTTTCTGAATAGTTAAAAGTTCGACGAAACTCGTGGTAGACACATTCCTATATGAATAGGAGCGATATCAGTTGCAGGGAAGGTGTTTGAAAACGGTGGATCAACAAGAAGGGGACATTTTGAGCACTTTTTTCTTCCGAATCAAAATCAGCCAGAAGTTTTCTAACCGATCGGTTTCAACTTGAACTCTTTATCAAGACTGTACCCAATATGAACACAATCTAACATAATTACGTCTTAAACATTTCACGTGAATACCATACCATTATGATTCGCTATTTAGAAAATGTATAATCTTATGTTGTGATGTATGAATGTACTTTTCAGAACTTTTCTGACCATTCAGAAAAAATAAGTTAAAGGACAATGTATTGATGAGAAAAATAGGATATAGAGAAGTGCCGGATGGAAACAGAGAATAAACATTCACAGGATCGGTGCAAAACTCGGGATCCAACTGACACAACACCTTGGCCAAGAGAAAGAGAGAGAGAGGACAGCACAACCGACTGAGTTATCCAGCCACACAAAAATATGACTTTCAAACTTAGTACCTATCATGCGCCCCTCTACTCTCGACTGCTGTGGGGACCACAACGAGGCTGTAGCTATTCCATGTGTGTCCTATATGTTTATATTATTTCACCATGTCTTGTTTAATACAGAGGGTGGGTAGCTTAATTTGCTCACCCAGTATAGAGAGTTCGCGGGGATTGCGATTATACCTATATGTGGTCCATCGCATCCAACCGGTATTATGTCGGGTCGAGCCGGACGAGGATAAGTTTATTTTATGTTAAAATGGTCAGAAATATAAACTTTTAGATTTTCATAATTTACAAAACTGTATAAATTCTCTTTTAAAATAATACAATTTTCAACCCGAAATTGATAACTCGAGGAAAGACTCCGTAGACTCGGGTCTTCCGGTCTCAGATCAATAAAATTCACAATATCGGTCCATAATCGTTTAATACACAATTTGATCCTAGTCTCATTTGAATGGCAGTGCTTATCATTGTTATTATAGAGCAGTGGGGGCCTGCCTGATGCCGAAGATCGTAAAAATACTCACGAAAAGGTGAAAGGGAAAGGCTTTAGATGGGAACAGTACAGACAATGTACTGTGTATTGTTCCCATCCAATGTCTTTCCATTTTCTCCTTTTCGTTATTATTTCTATCTTTATCATCCTGATATAAAACCGATTTGAGGCGGTGGATCCCATATGTAAATTTTATTGATTGGTATTAATATATTATAAATAATATTGATGCATGGAGGTAGATAGCCGAGACGTTTTTACTTGAGCGGAGGAGGTGTGGTGTCGGACATAATTTGCCACATGTAATAATATTAGTGATCGTTAAATTAAATGGTTTAGGTTGTATTATAATAATATGATTATTTGAATACTGTAAGTTCTAGTGATCTAATGCGTTGTTTTGTACAGCGGATGGCGGATTTGGGATGAGAGACATAATTGTGAAGTAGGGGTAAAGAAATACATGGAATTTGGTGATGTCTGTGACGGAAATGATAATTCATAAAAGTGTCCTAGTAGCATAGCAATTATCAATATCCATAATTATACGATGATGATGATGATGATGATGATGATGAGGATGATGATGATGATAATGATTATGATGATGATGTTTGGTAATGATATATACTAAACACTATTAAAATCGCCTCATTACTTTGCTCTTTTGATAACACGTTGTTTACCATACACATCACACGATGAAATACAAATTTCTTTCCACATCGAAATCCATAATGTTAATGCTCACCTCAAAGTGTTATCAAATAGTAAAAATGAGCGTTTGTAATAGCGCAGAGCATATACGAGTACATTTCGATAATTTACATAAATCCTCTATACAGCCATAAATCGTAAGGAAAAAATATTACATCCATGTAATAACTGTAAATAGACAAGCAAAAACAATAACGGTAAATATGCTAAAATGAGGCTATGACAACGATGAAGATGACGATGGAAATGAGATGAAATGGATGTAAGGCACAGGGTAACCGCTAGAACCCGGAGATATGGGGATGAGGAGGAGGGGGAGAGGAGTGAGGGGCCGGGAGGGGAAGAGTTAGATGTACCTTTGCATTCGTAGGAATCCAGGCGATTGTGTCCCTTCTTGCAGTCGCATCTGTATGACCCTGGAGTGTTGACGCACACGGTGTTGGCGCTACAGTGATGACCATGAGGCCCCCCTGCTTCCAAGCACTCGTTGATGTCTGAAAATAATGTATGGAAAAAATACGATTTTATGAAATTTGCAAAGGCGGCCACAAGCTTAAGAGCGTAAACATTGCGTTAAATTCAACTGATTGTATGGGCTTAGTAAAATACTCATCATTTCTGCCCGCCAGACGACTCGTATCCAATGGGCCCATTGAACCGGAATTCATCCCGCGTTCTGTAGCGCTAAATGGGCGGTAGCAATGGCCGCTATCGTTTTAAAATCGATCGATATTTGAAGGACGAGTTTTGTGGCCAAATTTTTTAATACGTGTCTTTGTGGAGCACAACAGTTAACAGCTGTTGAATGTCGTTGGCATGGATGTGCAATGTGTTTTGGATGCATATATCATATATGCATATCACAATCATTGCTATTGTTATAGAGGTCTTTTTGTTGTCTCATATCTCTCGGATTTGTGGCTTTGTTGGTATGACACTAGCCTTCACTAGATACCAGGTTCGAGTCCTGCATTGAGTGCCACAAAGGAGAGTCGTTGGAAAAGGCTCATTACTCATTGTATCAAATCGTATTCAGGTGTAAAATGAGTAAAGTACTTTGAGCACATTTAGAGGACATTGCGCTATAGATAGTGTGCGTTTGGCTAAGAAACTCACAACATTGCCCTCCGGAAAAATAACGGACCAACACACAAAACTATGTGTAATCTTGGTCATATTTATGGTCTGGTTAATGCAGATTAGTGAGAATTACTCAAAGACGTGGACGACAAAAAAAAAAAAAACAATTACAAAGACCTGAGTGTCGTCATCTTCATTCCATCTATAAACAATGCTCAAGTTTGTGTGTTCTGTTTGTGCGTGTGTGTGTGTGTGTGTGTGTGTGTATGTATGTATGTATGTCTGTTGTGTTACTTAACTCAAATCTTACAGGATGAGTGGGCCAGGATCGAGTGGAGAGCGGTTAAAGTTTCTGGTATCGCTTATTTACAGAAAATATCTCCTGGTTTTCACCCACATTGTAAATCAATTCATTTCAACAACACGAAATAAGACTTGATATTCAAAGAGATATTGAATTTAATGTGTGAGATGAATGCAAGTGGCAAAGTTAATTCTGAACAGAAGTATGAAGATGTTAAAACAAAATAATACTTATCAACGAAATCATAACTCCGTGAAATCAACGAGAAAGAATAATAATATCTATACGCGTCAATGCTTCTTAAAGATCAATGAGAATTCTCATAGCAAGGTAAAAAAAAGGCATTGCTTCGAAAAATTAAGAGAAGAGCTAGTTGAAGCTTAATGAGGCAATGACGTTTATGTTATCATAATGCATCGAGCTGAATATAATCTATAAACTTTCAAGGACACGGTTCAAACAATGTGTGAATCCTGGTAACCCCCCCCCCCCCCCCCCCCCCCCCCCTCTCTCTCTCTCTCTCTCTCTCTCTGTGTGTGTGTGTGTGTGTGTGTGTGTGTGTGTTTTGTCATGAGGTTTGGTGTAAGTGAAGGAGAAATTTAAAGAATTATTTCGCCTCAACATTCTCACAAGAAATATAAATAACGGATCTATCTTTCTGTCCGTGTAAGCAAACAGGCTGATGGTCTTGTTCAGGCAACAGTGGGGTTTAGAAGTCTCCACAACTACAGTCCAATGCATTGTTTCCTCAATCATCTCACCCAAGCAAATTAAGTAAAGCATGGACAACACAAATCGTATATCTGAGTTTCAATATCCCTTGTTTTATTTCCTAGCCGTCTTTGAACGACCATGAAGTTCAACATAATCGCCGCAGATAATATCTTTTTCTTTCGTTTTGATTTAAGTCGGTAAAAAATATGTCCCAACCTCGTTCGTGATTGAGCCATGGTATCTTTGAACTTTGAGAGTCAAGACATGAAGACACATTTGATACGGGTAGTTATGTACCAAGCGTATCGTATCGTTTTACTCATTGATAAGCTCTTTATCCCCCAGGACACCTATTCGTCTGTGAAAGTCTATCTTGAAGACTTAAGCTCCCAAGGTCCATCGTCTATCAACTGGCAGATTAAACAAAGCTCTACCTATAGCAATTTTTTGTTTCATTCAGTTTCGGTTGGGTGTTCTCAAAATATCGCCGGTTGCCATTACATAGATCATTTACGGAACGTTCATTGAGAGATAATATGTATTATACCATTTCATGAATGGATAGCAATCGTAACTTTGGGTCAAGGTAGATCTAACAAAAGTGAATGAAGTCGAAGTATATCCAGTTTTTAAAATACTATCAACTTTTTAAAATTCTGAAGGAACGATTTAGATTCGGATTTCTTCCCTCTGTGTTTTAGACAAAACAGTGATGCGTCAAATAAGACTTCTCGAAGTCCCAGGTTAAAATTGTTTTGCCAAGCTGAGGGTCGTTTAAATCGATCGATATCTAAAGGATGAGTTTTCCGGCCAAATTTTAAGTACATGGTTATACCAGAGTATGGCAGTTATCTGATTAATAGAAAGATGTGTCCTGACATAAAGGATTTAAGTGGGCGCCTTAAAAAAGTTCTATACTTCTTCATAAATCCTTACACCAACATGTTTGTCAGTGATCGCTTATTTTGATGTATTTATTTTTAAGGTGTCGCGACGCTAGAAATGCTATAGACTAATTTTGATTTGAAAAGAGACAAAAAAAGATCATCGCTTTTTTAATGGGGTTTTTTTTTCAAACATATTGAATTATCAAGTTTCGTGAAATAAATGTCAAACTTGGTACCAATTTTGTTAGTGGAATAAAAAAGCATTAAAGCGTTTGAATTTATAGGCATTTTTTTTCACGTGCATGAGATAAAATTGAGAAGGGTTCTAAAACACACAGTACCAGAATATAATACCAGATTGACGCGACGTGTAATATTTGAAATTTCAGAGATGGAAATAGAAGATAATTTTAATCCGCTTTTGTACCAACACATGTTGAGGGAGTACATACTAGCTTTTTTCGATTCCAGGCTCTTCAATATAGAGAAAAACACAATGGATAATAATACATTTTAAAAAATAAGAAGGAAACAAAAGACAAGCCAGAGAACTGGAATGAAAACACGATGGCCATTGAAAAATGTGACACGACTTTAAACAATGTATGGAACAGTGGGCACGCGAGTTTGAGTACGGGGGTTGCTGAGTCAATAAATTGATAAATAATTAACGTTAACTGGGTTAAAGGTGAGGGGTGAGTAAATTCAACTAGCCTTTAAAAAATTAGAATGGAGTGTGGTGTGGATGGGATAATGGAAAGCTGTTTGGGAATAAGGGAGAGTGTTTGGAGAGAATGGGAGAAGAGACGAATGTTATTGGCAGAATTATGGAACGGAGAGGTTTGAGAGAAGAAGGGAGGGGGAGGTTTAAAATTGGCAGAATTAATGGTAAGTGGATTGAGGTTGGAAGAAGAAGATGTAGAAGTTGGGGAAGGGGGAGGGGAGAGGGTGTAGAAGATAAAGGGAGAAGAAGTTGAAGAAGAAGAAGGAGGAGGAGAAGGTAGAGAAGAAGAAGAAGAAGAAGAGAAGAAGAAGAAGAAGAAGAAGAAGAAGAAGAAGAAGAAGAAGAAGAAGAAGAAGAAGAAGAAGAAGAAGAAGAAGAAGAAGAAGAAGAAGAAGAAGAAGAAGAAAAGGAGGAGGAGGAGGAGGAGGAGGAGGAGGAGGAGGAGGAGAGAAGAAGAAGAAGAGAAGGAGAAGGAAGGAGAGGAGGAGGAGGAGGAGGAGGAGAAGAAGAGAAGGAGGAGGAGGAGGAGGAGGAGGAGGAGGAGGAGGAGGAGAAAAAGGAGGAGGAGGAAAGGAGGATAAAAGAAAATGTTGGAATATTCGGACCAAGACATACAATATACAAAAGACAAAAGGTAGAACAAAATCAAGAGGTCCTATACTTAGCACCGCCAACATTCTCCACTCTTGTCTGCAATTTTTTTTCTCTGTTCGCCGCAAGGTAATCGAGTACGTTTGAAATGTCAGACTTCGAACTTTGGAGAAAGAGCAAAATAAATAAATGTCGTTGTCCATAGTTTCCTTACTTCGACTGGTCGAGTAATCGCAGCTGCGTAGTCACAACAACGTTTTATTGGTTCGATTCTTTGTCAGCGACAACAAACATGTTAAACGACAAGAACAGATCTAATATGGCTGCAGGCAAAGAAGAGGATTTGGGGTGTGAGTTCGTCAATTTTAACATCATAGTAGAGCTCATAGGCGTTGGCGTGAGGGACGAGGGGGGGGGGGAGTGTCTCAGGTGGCAGAGCATAGGACTCACCAGCAAGGGATCATATTTCATCCTGGGTTGTCGAAGATTGTTATTCCCTACATCCCCTTCCACCAGCCCTTCTATCTAATCAGCAGTAATGAAACTGGCTAAGTCTTTTAAAATAGGCTAATGTTATTTCCAAAAGATAGCAAGCAATTGTTACAGAACAAGGGTAAACTTTAGGGTAATAAGCTGCATTTCTGCAAAGGAATTTGGGTTGCTTATTGTGAAATGCAAGGTAGTTTTGTTTTCATTCAAAAAGGTTGCCAGTACGACACAATGCTATAGCCTTAAGGTTCATGTTCCACTCCGTATATAAAGATTTATCCAGTAAATAACCGAGTGCTTGTTCTACAAATTAGCATTCACCTTATCAAAATATTGACATGACCTGCTAGTACCAACGGAAGTGGTTGCGTAAAATAGGTCAACTACACTGAATAATTTCCTGATTTCACTAGAATTGCGTAAATTCTTTACAAAAGCTATATTTTTAATGGGCTTTTGTACAGCGCAATATACCACTATAAGTGCTCAAAGCGCTTTACAAATGGTCCCTGACAATCAGCAACACGTAACATGTAGAACGAGATATGGCGCCTGTTAGACGATATTATATATTTTTTTCCGACAGAGACAAAGCTGTTAACGGCTAGGTACCCATTTTACGGTTAGAGACTATGCGCCGAGAGAGGTTCGAACCCAGATCCTTCCGATCCGAAAGCGAGTGTCATACCACATGACCGTAAAACTGCACTATATAAAGGATTATCAATTTTATACTAAATATAGAAATGCATAATAAAGTTGCATTAATAGAGACAAAGAAAAAAAAATCAGCGGCATCAATACTGCCATATTTTGACAAAACGCTTTTCTTTTCATTTGACCAGAAGATTTACTTTAAATATTCAGTCGACTAAAATAACCATTAGCTTGTCAAAAAGTTAAATATAAGGTTTAAGACTTTGTGATCACTTGAAAATCGAGTTGAACATGTTTAGTGGATATTGCTATTTATAAATGGTCAAGTTTAAGAATCTTCATAATCTTGAAGTACCGCGTTTGAGACTTTGTGTGACCAGTTGAAGGTTTGCATAGTCTTATAAGTATCAAATTTAAGACTTTTTGACCGTTTGTTAAGCGGTTTGAGCAAGTTAAGAGGATATTCTGCTATATATGGTCAAGTTTGAGGGGCTTCTCATCGTTTCTGGAGTATCAAGTTTGAGGGGCTTCTCATAGTTTCTGGAGTATCAAGTTTGAGGGGCTTCTCATAGTTTCTGGAGTATCAAGTTTGAGGTTCGTAGTTCTGAGTACAAGTTTGAGGCTCATAGTTTCTGGAGTATCAAGTTTGAGGGGCTTCTCATAGTTTCTGGAGTATCAAGTTTGAGGGGCTTCTCATAGTTTCTGGAGTATCAAGTTTGAGGGGCTTCTCATAGTTTCTGGAGTATCAAGTTTGAGGGGCTTCTCATAGTTTCTGGAGTATCAAGTTGAGGGGCTTCTCATAGTTTCTGGAGTATCAAGTTTGAGGGGCTTCTCATAGTTTCTGGAGTATCAAGTTTGAGGGGGCTTCTCATAGTTTCTGGAGTATCAAGTTTGAGGGGCTTCTCATAGTTTCTGGAGTATAGTTGCTCAAGTTTGAGAGTGGCTTTCTAGTTTCTGAGTATAAAGTTGAGGGCTCTCATAGTTTCTGGAGTATCAAGTTTGAGGGGCTTCTCATAGTTTCTGGAGTATCAAGTTTGAGGGGCTTCTCATAGTTTCTGGAGTATCAAGTTGAGGGCTTCTCATAGTTTCTGGAGTATCAAGTTTGAGGGGCTTCTCATAGTTTCTGGAGTATCAAGTTTGAGGGGCTTCTCATAGTTTCTGGAGTATCAAGTTTGAGACTTTTTGACCAGTTGAGGGTCACTTTAGTCGATTAATATTAATTTGAACTTAAGGATTTCTGACCAAAATGATAAAAATGTGTTTTGCAAGAACGCAGAAATATTATATGATATGAAGACTTACCATGACAGCTATGGCCGTCTCCATCAAAGCCTGGGTGACATTGGCAAGCCGATTTGGTTGCCAGATTGATGCACGAGGCGTTGGGATGACAGGAATGGCCCTGGCCACAGAAATCTGTACCTGAAATATGGCAATAGAATTCATTCTTAATGACTGAATTAAACCATCTCTTATAGCTTAACGCTAGTTTTACTAACGCTAAAAATTGAGATCTGCAAAAGAAGTAAATAAATATTTTCTCAGGAAAGGTGAATATGATTGTGCCAAGCAAGCAAAAAGAAAAGTTGATTTGTTTTTTTTTTTTTCAAAATTGACGAAACAAGAATTTTCTAATTGGTTAAAAAGAGAAAATCTATTTAGCTTCTCATTAAGTATAAATAATCAAGAGCTCAGAATATCACATTCAAATGACTTAAGATTATAAAATTACCCAACTAGTAAAAGAGCTCACGGAGAAAGATGCGCATCTCGAGCTGAGGTCGTCGGAAGAGAGATACAGTTGCAACACATACAATACAAGACAGCACTTACCATTGCAGACTGGGCAACATTGGCCATGGATTTCAATTCTTTCATGAGGTGGACAATCAAGTCTTGGACATGTTTTCTCTGTATCTTCTCTCTCACACACCATTCGGCCATTCTGTTTGAGTTCAAAATAGAATAAAACATAGAAATAAATATTTACATTGAAAAATACATTATGGTTTGTGTTTTTACACATGTGTATGTCGATGTTTCATTATTTATATTATCTTTATATTTCTTTATATTTTTTTGGTTGTTCGGTGTGTGTGTGTGTGTTTGTGTGTGTGTGTGTATGTGTGTGCTTGTGTGTGTCGGGTGGGCGGGGGGGGGGGGAGGGAGAGGTGGTTAAAGTTTATATATAAACGTGTTGTAAGTATATTTTCTAATGACATGAATAAATATGAATTGCGATAATATAATTTGAAACGAATATCCAACGTATCTACTATCTATTTAGCAACCAACCTTGGTTATAACTGATTTGGAAAGCTGGTGCGCGCACTGATTTAAAAAAAACTAATAAGAAGAAAGGAAAGAGCAGAAGACAAGAGGAAAATCATCAGTAAAACGTTGGTACCCCAAGTTTCAAATAATCGCAGTCCATCCTTGCCAATAACATTCATCTCCAAAGTCCCCAAATGACACTTCAAAGGAAGACTTCAAGTTATGATGATAAACTGATTACCATTAGACCCCCCCCCCCCCTCTCTCTCTCTCTCTCTCTCTCTCTCTCTCTCTCTCTCTCTCTCTGTGTGTGTGTGTGTGTGTGTGTGTGTGTGTGTATGTGTGTGTCATCGTTGCCTAAATAAAAAATAATAAAATGCAAAACGGGTCGAAGAAAAATAATAAATTGTCTGAAAAAACGTGTTTTTAGTCATAACTTTTTCCACTAAAATGTCAATAATTATATTTATAAAATGCAAAATGAAACAAAAAAATCGAACCTCAATTTACACATGGCAAACGGCTTTTTCTTTTCTTTTAATCTCCCAAGTTTTTTGGAACTTGGCATTTAAAACGCCAAACGGCAACCCTTCCCTCTCACTTGACACCCAAAGTCAAAAACAATTGAGTTTGGCAGTGAGTCTCGGTCTGGCATTTTGGAGGTGCAAGAAAATGTCTACTGCAACGCTGCACCTATTCATTAAATCGAGCATTCAGCAAAGGCTCGCACGAGACGCGTTCGTTCTAAGAAGCGATAAGTCAGGTCCATCTATCAAACACTAAAAAGGATATGAAACATGGTTTATCTCCCCCTGTTTTGCCATCCCAGGCCCAATCTGTCAAAACGTGTGACCCCTGAAGAGGTAAATTTGGTGCTAGTCCCGTCTCCGATAAATGCCAGCTTCACATCCAATCACCACTCGGAGTTTATCGCCTTTCTCCTTTCAACGGTGGGCGAGAGTAAGAACCAGATAAATAAATAAATAAATAAATAAAAACGCCACGTCGTAGGTGATGGTTGTCCACGGCCCCGGATCTTGCTGCTCCATTCAAAGACTGGATTAGATTGTAAAGGGGTCCCGACAGATTAGTTATAGAGCAAAGGAAATAATATCAATCCCGGGTGCAGTCAATAATTTTTCCGACCAACCCCCCCCCCCCCCTTTCCCCTCTATCCAGTAGTGCTTGGCTAGCTGGATCACCAATGTCTGGCGGAAAGTATTTTGCGATAATAGACTGGCGTCCTATCAAAGAGTGGCAGGCAATTGCTACTGTCCGTTTAACGTTACTGAAACCGTGATAAACTGCGATTGCATGGGATATGTAGCATTAGGTATGAACATTAGCATTATGAACATAAGGTGTTTTGAATCATCATTCCATCTGCTTAATCCTTGATCGTTGTTCATGTTGCATTCCAGGCCAAATACACTCTTATTACCTCATTTTGATATTAGATGAAGAGGAGAGTAATCTTTTAATGGCCGTCTATAACGCTTAACAATTTATACCGCTTCAATTAAGCCGGTGTCTGACTCGATGAAAGAATGTTCTGTAGCAAAAAAAAAACAAAAACAAACAACAAACGGATTGCGAGGAAAGGTTACGTTAGCAATAATCGAAAAGCGCCCAGCTAAAGCTTTATCATTATCTTTTAAATTAAAAAGTAGTCCCTCTTAGCGATTAAGCCCATGGAGCAGATGTTAATACCGGTTTCTTCACGTGAAAAGAACAATAGCAATTGCTTGCTACCGACTGGATTGGCGGTAAGTATATCGTAAAGTACTTTCCATCAGATCTAACAGACTCAGCTACCCAATCACAGCTGGGTGGATAAAGGGGTCGGGGAAAAAATCTCGACATCGATCTAGGTCCCTTTGCGTGTGAAGCGAGTCCTTTACCAACTGAGCTATCGGGACCCCCACGTTGACAATAATCGAAAAGCACATTTTTAGAGCTTTTTCCTTTCAATGATCTCATTAATCTTCTCTTCTTGAGAACCCGTGTTTTATTGCTTGTAAAATGCAGCTAGAAAATAAAATTTAGGAATATAATTGTTTTATAAACACGTAACCTACGACAGTCTGTCAACATAATATGGCCCATGAATCCCGATAGCGTCATCCCGATTTCCAACCGGTGAACAGCAACTGTAACTATTCTCTAGACAGAACAATTAATTTTTAAACATAAATACTTCTCTCCATAACAAACTGAAATCTCAAGATTAGCCATTACTACAGAAGAAAAAAAAAAGAATTAAAATTTACAAATATAGGGATTATGCATTTTTGAATTGTTTCTTTTTTTTGTTTCTTTGTGCGTGCGTGCGCGCGCGCGCGTGTGTGTGTGTGTGTGTAATGTTATGTTTTGAGGGGGGGGGGGGTCGTTTTGTTTTGTTTTGTTGAGTGGAGTCCTTGTACTGCTTGGAACGTATTGTTCACAATAACAGTCAATTGGTTTTACATTCCGGTACTTGCGATTGCATTTCTATAATTTCATATTCCATTTCCAATTCAATATTTCAATTGTGACCTACCCTGCCAATTTGATATTTTGTCGGTAATTTGTTTGAAAATTCAATTTTCAACCTCTTGTCGACCCCCGTCAAGGATACCGAATTGAGACGATTGGCCACAAATGTTTCTAAAAATATCTCGAAAAAAAAATATGATAAAGTAGAAAAGAAACAGATTATTCAGCCACTCCCTCCATCTCGTCTACAAGAAAACCCGACATTGGCGATCAACTCGCTTCTTCCAAATAACTCAAATAAATCCCGTATAATTCCTTTGACGCGTGCGTATTCCACGCTTAGCTCAACAAATCGGCTTTTCCTGAAACCCGAGGACAACAGCGAGGGTCAGTGTCCGAAATATCCACGCTAAATAGTTTAATTTTCAACAGATGTTCTTTTTTTTTCTCTCGGAGGGGATCGAGTGTTCTTGATCCTTTAAAAGCCTTTAAAGCTTTGTGGAATTCAACAAATATAATAATATTATTATAATGTATCATAGCGATTAAGATAATGGCCGTTTTCATTATTTATGCACTGGTTTCAAGTGAATTGTTTGCCAAATATGGAGGGTTTTTCCCCTTGCCTCGTTGAAAATTTAACTTTTGTTTTAAGCGCAATATCTATTTAATATGCTTAAAGCGCTTCACAAAGATCCCAAGCCAACAGCAACATTAACATATAGGAAAAGACATGACCTCAGTAGGGCACTAATACAATATTTTTAAGGAAGGAACAACGCTGCTGCTGCAGCGGGATTCGAACCCATGACCAACAGGTTGCGTGATGAGTGTTATAAGCCACAGCAACTTTGCTATGGCTTTTGGATTGTTTTTGAACAATTAGAGAGAATAAATCAGGGAATTTTGTAAAAAAAATTCTGAGTAGAATTTCATTCTTTGGTTTAAAATCCCGTTGTGGATGGCGCACAGTTGAGTCCTTAGAAAAGGATCTTTACTTTACGTATTCTTACTTCTTAATAGTGCTGTAAATGTGTTCAATTTTGAACGTTAATTTTAGAGCCATAGAACTCACCTGACAGATGCACGTGACACATACTCTTGGACTCGTCCCCTGTCCGTGGTCGTAGTATTTACCACTGTAATAACAGTTTGCTGAAACAACAATGGAAAGGGGTCTCTTAATGGAAAGCTATGACAGGATAATAGATTAAACATGTAAAGGATACAGCATGATTTATAAATATACAGAGCTTATCCATTCCATGCTGTAAACATTTTGCAAAATGAAATATATTTCTGTCGCTGAGTCTATTCAAAAGAAATCCTTTTATATGTTTACTTCTATCACACAGTTAAATGAATTAAGGAGGGGGTTGTATAGCAGTATTTACACTTTAAATCAGGAAAACAGAGTTTTAAACCATCGTAACATCCAAATGTTACATCAAACTTTTTTCCAAATTTACACCGGTAAATAATGATGATCAATTAAAAAATTATAGAAGTCACACGTTTCAGACTTTTTGACAAATTGGATACTTACTTAATCATTCGATTTATAAAATTTTCTGGCAAAATTAGGAAAAAGTGATTTGTCAGAATACGGCTGTTCCCTCATAAATAACGTTTGAATGCAAGAAAAAGTAGGTTACTTACTGAGGCAGACTGGACAACACTCTCCCTCTCTATACACAGGATTTTTACACTCGGCAGCTGGACACTCTTGTGTATGACATTCTACACTTCCATTCTGTACAGATATGATGAAAATTAACAAAAAATTATTATTGGTAAGTAAAACAGTGCTATTAATTATTAATTCACAGCTCATCAAGTGTTATGGCAGTTCAAAGAAGTTTTACTCTCCTCTTTATGAATTTTATTCCAGAGTATTGACCTTTATAACGTCATGTGTTTTTTTAATGTATGCTCAAAGTTTTGTTTGTTTCTTTTTTAAGAAAGAAAAGGAAATGTGCACACAACTTTCTTTGTTACCAATTTTTTTATCTCTATTTTTTAAGTCTGTGATAGACATGCGATCTTTCTTTTTTTTTTTTGCCCGATAAACATTTGACGTCCGCTTCAGACGATTAGCAAATTTAATGATTTGATCGCAATAGTTGTGGCGCATAATAATATCTAAAGCGTTTTGTTTTTCAATTGCTATTTATTTGATTTTCCACCTATCGTCAAAAAGAAAAAGACCAATGCAATTGAAATGATCAGAATTAGTATCAGTTCAACCATCAAAGACAGACCCCAGAAAGTGGTGGCACGGTGCTCTCGGGATTTCTGATTGTCATCAGATAAAGCACGTACATCCCAATCAGATATGCTCATCAACTAGTCGTGCAGGGGCAGAAACAGACAGGATTCGGAATGGAACGATCCAGCATCGTATTTCATATCGACTGGCGTTGGAAACGTTGATGATTGTACTTTAAAAGGTTTCCCATCGATTACTTAATTTTTAAAATCTGATCGGAGGGGTCCGGGGTTCGTGCCTCCAAATTGGCACTTGAAAAAAAATAGAAGTAAAAAGACACATAGTGAGTTATGACTTAGTTGTGATTCAAACCTCTCAGTGTATAAAAACTTAAAAAAAGGAAATGTTCGATGGAAGGGGAGTGCATCTTCACCGAAATCTTTCTGCTTTTACTTTGAACGAATTTCTTGTCACTGCTAATTAAAAACACTATACAATAACTCATTGGGAAGGTTCGTCTTTGGGGTCCCTTTCTTCTGACATAATGAAAATAAAAGTCTGATTTTAACAGATCTCATCAGTAATATGCCCAATCTTGACTTTTGATCATTCCCTTGGTCAGAGAACAAGAAGAACGGGAGTAAAGTCTGAACAAAATCCATAGTAAAAAACTACGATTCCCCAATTCATATCATTAAGCTCGGCATCTGTATTTCTCAATCAAAATTGTCGTTGAAGATCACGACTCAAATAACAATAATCATCATTTCCCGAAACGATCGACTAGCGAGTGAAAAATATATTATTATTTAAGTTTATTTGGTTTGAAACACACTAATTTACATGTGAATAAATAACAAAAATCAAATCTGTTTCGAAAATTAAAGAAACGTATATAGTGATGCTTGGCTGAAACTCCAACGACTCCATAGAGGAATGAATGGGGAAAGGACTCGTTTTGTTCCGTTCCGGATTAGGACGGAGTAGAATTATCATCAAAACGAGATAAGTACAATTATTATTCTGTCAATGGCCATTTCGATAAAAATAATTTACCGGTCTTATTGGAACAACTTCAGAGGGAGAACGCGAGGGTTAATGTCATTTATATTGAGTCCAATCTTTGCCAATAGCAATATAAAACTCCATAGAGGAATGAATGGGGAAAGGACTCGTTTTGTTCCGTTCCGGATTAGGACGGAGTAGAATTATCATCAAAACGAGATAAGTACAATTGTATCATTATTCTGTCAATGGCCATTTCGATAAAAATAATTTACCGGTCTTATTGGAACAACTTCAGAGGGAGAACGCGAGGGTTAATGTCATTTATATTGAGTCCAATCTTTGCCAATAGCAATATAAAACTAATGATGATGTAATACTTGGTGATTGGACCCCACACATACACAACTCCAAACGTCCTAAATTACAATATACCACAGCGCAGACATACTATTTACGAGAAAAATGAATGTGACCCATCGCTCGATCTGGTATTATGTTGGAATGATCGAGAAGAGAAAAAAATAAATTGTATAAAGTCAAAAACAATAGAAAAGGGGAACCATATTATAAGGAATTAAACACAAAACCTGAGCATTTATATATAACGAACTGTCCAATAAACGTGCCCAAAGCATTAACAATGGGTCCTTCTCGCCAACGGCAACGCTTAAAATGTAAGATGAGAAATGAATGGATGCATCTAATTTAACTGTTATAATCAATGCTTCAGATTGAATTGTAAGCATCAACTTCACCCTGACATAGTAAAAATTCGTGACAATTGCTCACCAAATATTTTTTTATGTGTTTTGTCAGAGAATGGGTCTTTTAAAGAAAATACCCCGGTCCACGAACAGAGACTCCACTTCGCCAAGTGAGGACCCTCCGCTTAGGCATAAAGAGCTGACTTTTTTTCTGATGAAAGGTTCGGAACGGAAATGGTTTCCAGGTGTGTCGTTTCGTCATTGTAAGCTATTTTGTCTTACCCTCAGATTCTGGGTTAAGATATCGATTATTAGCATGGGTGGTAGAGGTAACGACAACTGGTTGTTGTTGGAGTCTACGCTTCACAAATAGATATAAAATACAGGAATCACTATCTGTTGTCATTCAGAGCCATTCGGCCCATGGAGCCTGAGTTTATCCCGATTTCTATAACGTGAAATGGACAATAGCAATTGCTTGCTATCCTTTGGATAGGACGCTAGTCTTATCGCAAAGTGCTTTCTGCCTAATCTAACACTCATCCGCCAGCCAAATTAAACATACCAACACACATAACTGTGTGCAACCGTAAACGTTTATAGTCTGATTTATATAATTTACTGAGAACTTATCACTTACAGGCTGTCTAAATATAATGACAAAGAGTTGAGTGACGTCAACTTCGTTTCTTGTATAGATCTATTTCTTATATGTTGGGTTAACGTATCGATTATCAGCATGGGTGGTAGGTAAGTAACAACACCTAGTTTTAGAAGTGTAAGCTTTTGTTTACCTTTGGAACCTGAGGACTCGCATCTCGCATCCAGTTACCCTCACATTCTTAATGGTTAATGCTTAGCGCGGTGATAGATGGGAGAAAACGGAAGCTATAGAGAAATCGTAACCAATGGAAGATTCCGAAAGACAAGAACTTGAACTGAGTATCAAGTGTTTCCTTGTTTACCTATAGTGTAGTAAAACGACAAAATATCCTTTTTTTTTACATTTTGGTCAGAAAACTTATAATAATTCTTACATCGATCAATTATAAATGTCCTAGTTTTGGTTTGAGATTTTAAACCCAAGACTTGAAATGTCTTTTGAGTTGATGAATTTTAAACAAATTGATGGTCATTTTAATCGATCGATATTTAGAAGTAAAAAATGTCTGGCCAAAATTTTAAAAAGTCATTTAGTCAGAGTACTGGTATACAGCTAAGCTATTGTCTCCTCACATTTGGGATCGTTCGAAGACGCTGAGCAATTGGGAAAAGGAGTTCCCCTTTCCCCTGAAGATATGAAAGGCAATGACATAGCCCGGGGTTTACACAATCTACTTGTTATAGAAATGATTAAACACGTGGTGTCAAGTCAACTTGCACTCAGGTGAAGACATTGTTATTCGTGAGGAAAACCACTCACGCAGTTGTATTATTATAATACCGTAGTACGATCTTTCATCAAAAGCATTTTACCCATTACTCTATAAATAGCTGCGGGGCGGGTGGATATATTCTACACAAAGATTTCGAGAGTGACTACGATTGACCCTTAAAGAATGTATAAAGTTGACGTCACTCGGCTCTTTGTTATCGCTTTTAGATCGCCATTTAGTTTGGGTGATTATTTCTCACTACATTCCCTCTAAAATACAACAAATGTTTAAGGTTATACACAGTTTTGTGTGTTGGTGAAATTGATATATCGGACACCACTGATAAATATTTTACATAAACGCAAACTACAATCAATACCGATGTCAAAGAAGATTAAAACTGAAATGCAGATGACATTTAGAAAAAAAAAAATAATAACATTCCCTTTTTCCATTCCCAATGAATTTTTTTTTCTTCATTGTCTTTCGCGAGAAAGGCTATGTGGTCTTGTGGTATGACACTCGCCTTCGGATCCGAAGGTCCAAATTTTGAGTCCCGCTGTGAGCGGTGCATAGTTGAGTCCCTGGAAAAAGCTCATTACTTGAATTCTTTCATAAAACCCGGATGTAAAATGAGTACCTGACCGTTAACAACAATCTCTCGAAATAAAAATTGTGTTATCGCCTGACAGGCGTCATGTCTCGTCCTACAAGTTTGCTGTTAGCAAGTATTTGAGCACGGTTAGTGAATATTGAGCTATATAAATGCACACGTTTTTTAAAGTTTTTTTTTTTTTTACAAATTCTCAGGGGGAAAAAAACCCAAGATAACCTAGGCGTCAACCGCAGTGGAGTGCTTTAAAGTGAACAATAAGGTTTAAGTTTCCTCCTCAACATATTAACGGGATGTATAAACGAGGGCTCAAGGATGTTTCCCGATCGGTCATCTCACTTTCACCGAAATTATATCGTTTTATTCTCTCACGTGGTTCAGACTTAAACTCAGAAAATTATATAAAATAGGTCCGCAGGTTCGACACATGACTAGGAACTCACAGGGTGTGCCCTTAAAAACAATGCACGCAACTTCCTCAGTCCATTCAGAGAATATAAGGTATCTAGGTCTGTTATATACCGCAGAAAAATAAATATACTAGCGTCCTGTTTGAAGGGTATCAAGTAATTGCTACTATTTAACGCTCGAGATAGTTCGAAAAAAATTGTGCTCCATGGGTGTGAAGAATGGACTTATATAGTTTGCAATCAAACAATACACATTCGGAGAGGGGGAAAATGCATGTATCACGCCATGCACATTTTACGAAATCACAGATAAATTTCCAATTTTCCCTTCAAACTACCCGTGGCAAAGAAACATTCTCTTTTGGCAATAAAGTCAAACGCGGATGTAAGTATTTTATTATAGAGTGTTATGTCAAAAGAGCAATTACTGTACACCACCATATTGCCCTACTCTGAATAAACACTTTTTAAAACATTTGACCAAAACTCGTTCTTCAAATATCGTTCGATTAAAATAACCCTCATGTTGCCAAAATCTTGCAAACTTGGGACTTAAGCAAGTTTTTCTTGAAGTCACAAATTTGTGAGTTTTTGACAAGATAACGCTCATTTTAATCGATCGTTATTTCAAGGACGAGTTTTCTGACCATAATTTTTTTTAACGTTTTCATATTTTCCAGAGTACGACAGCATAAGCGATAAAAACAAGCTATCACCACCTTCCCCATTTATTGCCTGTTTTATATGATAGTAATAACATCATGGTGATGAGTACTCAGACAGTAAGTAATACAGAAAGGGATAAGATTAGAAAATGTACTCGGTACTCATATGTTTTATCACCAAACTCATTAAAAAAAACTGCTACATTTCCCCAAACCAATCATCGTGTGTGACGTTAGCTCGTCTGACTTCTACTGTAATCAGGAGGTCTGAATTTTTTTTAATCAAAAGTCGAGAAAAAAAAAATCGATGATTGTTTAGGGATGTTTTTTTTTTCATTCTGATTTCTTATTCTTGTATTGTTCTTTCTGATTTCTCCGGTAAGACAATATTCACGCCTTTCTACAGATCAATCAAACAGAAAGTCCAATAGGAAATAAAGTATTTCTTCCCTTAGCAAATAATCTACCGGTCAATCGTGCTTTGGAGGTTACTCTGTTGGTTCTTAGTCGTATTAAACTATTGGCGAACCGAATGGTAGGGAGTCTCTTGTTTTGTAACAAGATCGGGCGATGTTGAGAGTGGCCAGTAGCTCGACGGGTGACAATGATTTCAAAACCCCAGTCATGGCGTTGTAACCTTGGAAAAGACACTTGAAAAAAACTGAGATACGACACTTACATTGTAGAATGACAATTTTCCCATTAAGTTCTCGTACTTCAGAAGCAATGGCGCACAATTCATTCTCCTTTAGTCATAACGACAAACATTAACATGGTAACAAATTAAGGAAAGGCAGTCACTGGTGTAAGATAAAGATCGGAAAAAGTGTATCTGAAGCAGTGCCAATAACACGGTACACAACGTTTTGGCTGTGAACCGCTCTTCAGCAGAAATCTGGAGATAATGCGTAACTTCGATGGCACACTCTAGTGGGACAAATAACTAAGGATCTCAAGACAAGTCTTACCTTGCACAGACAGACATTGCATTTGTCTTTCATCCATTCCTCCCCATCTCTCCTCTTGGTTCCATTGTCGTAACAATAATGAAGACATTCGCACTGTTCTAAGTCATTCAATCGCTCTTCAGCTCGGGTAAGCTGGAAAAGATTTTTTTTTAAAAAACCCTTGAGCTTTCATATAGAGAAAAATCTAATAAATTTGCTCAAAGCGCTTTACAATTGGTGCTAAACCAACAAAAAAAAATTGACGAGCCATGATGTTGATGGCGCTACATTTTTTTTCGACAGAGAAAACGCTGTTACAGACAAGACGCTAATTTTACACATAAGTACGGAGAGAAATTGCAAAATATTGCATTAAACAAGCGAATAACTGGGAAGAAATAACGAAATAAAACATATGCACGGTGCACTTAATATATTTATATATATATATATATATATATATATATATATATATATATATATATAAGCATACAATTTTAAAATACAATTACAATTATGATGTTGTCCATGCTTGCCTGGAAGTCGTCAATGCTTAATAAATTACAATTACGTATTTCTTATCTTCAGTATTTAAATATTACATAGAAAAATATGTTCCTCTCTAATTACTATTTCAATATGCCAAGCTCCCGAAACAGCCAATTACCGCAAGCATATCACGTAAACATTTTCTCCATTTCAGTGACAGTAGAGCCATAATGAACGTTTATCTCGCTTGTTATGTTCATTAGATCTCTTCAAATGTAAATTTCTCCTTGCCTGTCAATGTATTCTGTCATGCATATCCACTTAATTATATAATCATTATCTATTTCCAAGATTTATAAATAAATGGACAGTTTACTGACTTCATGTTATTTTCATAATTGACAGTTCTGTTAAAGTTCAGCTGAGACGCGTTATTTTTCTTACTATTTTTATAATGCTAAATTAACGCACTTGTTTCTTCAGAAACAACAAGTTCTTCTTATTCCGCCGGAGAAATCGGTGAAGTCCTCTTGATTTTAGATTCAGCAACAAAATGTGACCGTTGATAGAATTAATTATTTACAAATTGTCGTCTAGTATAGCTTGGAAGTTGATTACCGCCATAATGACTGGCACATGATTTGAATTTAAGGGGACTGAACTCACTGACCCTGTTCACGTATATTCGCCTCCATGAATAAGACCTTCAATTTTGAAAGAAAACGTCCATAATTATACTATAATACTATATCTATAAACAGGGGGTGATTTTCAAAATCTGCAAAGTCACATCCAGATAGAACATGAGTTTATACTCTCAAGCAGTCAATTAATAGTTTAGAATCATTACAGAAGATTTGACGTTTCAAAATACAAAGGGTATTGTTCTACGAGGCAAACAAAACTAGAATTTTACTGTTTACGTTTTTTGTTTTAATTGACTGAAGTTGCAGTTTTTTATGAAGGATGAAAATGTGACTTAACAGATTTTCAAAGTCAGCTCCTCAAATAAACACATTTTTACTTCAATATCCCAGCATTCAATTCTTTAAGCTTGATATAGTTAGCGAAGCGATGTGATTTGATCACTAAACTTAGTCGGCCAAAAAAGTTTATAAAAAGTACTTTACTGTAAAATAAACATGTTTTACCCAACGCTTTTATTTTAGCACATTTATACTTGATTTAACAAGTGGCACTTCCTTTTATTACTTCGTCTTCAATAGATATCTATGCGATAAACAGTTTCGTTTGTTAAAAGAAAGTAGACAGTGAGAAGTATTTATCAATAATTTGATATTACCTTGAACACTCACTACTACTTATGATAAATATTTTTTTTTACATTCTATTGGTGATCATCCGTAACCTTAACATCGTTAACGTCATATAGCCTGACACTTCCCTTAAAATTACGTCACAAAACAGCGCGCCGGCGATCACAAAATGAAACTTTAAAAATGAGTTATTGCTCGTAGTGATCAAGGAAACTGATTGTGCTAGTGAATACAATTTACTGTTCACTTTATTTCGATGGTCGTCAAGGTCACTTCTGCCCACAATGGAGTTTAACGTTTAAAAAAAAAAAAAGAAATATCAACATTTTGATTTGTTTTTTTTTCGTTTTAAAGAACTATATATATTGATCCTCCTCAATAAAGCACGTAAACTGCTTCCAAGTTTCATATTCTGACTATAAATCAATTTTCAGCATTTAAATCACCCAAACATTATACTGTTCAGAGGCGACGGGTCACACAATATGACAATGACGTTATGACTTATTCAGTCTTACCTGATGTGTTAATTCTTTATACATGACAGACATCTCTTTGACCCGCTTCTCTAGTTCTTGGAAATTGGCACATGTTGGACAATCTGGAAGAGACATTTCGAATATCATGCTCAAATAAAGATTATTGATCTCTGATTTGATGAACATAAAGAGATAAAAGGGGCAATAAACTGTATAGAGTGACGCAAACTTCTTTCATTATGATAATTTGTATGATTTAACTTATACTGAATTGACCTGCGTGATAATGGCATCTTGGAACATTCTCTATCAATATATCCATCTATCCATCCATCTATACCTCTCTATCTCAATCTCCCTATCTCTCTCCATCTATCTATATCTCTATCTTCCTATCTCATGTATATCTATTTATATATCTGTCGATCTACCTATCTCTCCTCCTATATTTTGACAGCTATCTATCTATTTATCTATCTATATTTCTATCTATCTATCTATCTATATCTATCTCTGACCTCTCTCTCTCTCTCTCTCTCTCTCTCTCTCTCTCTCTCTCTTTCTTTCCCTCCTTATCTACCTCTGTATCTAGCTATCTACCTACTTGCAAAGTTTGTTTTTTATTCCCAAAGCTTACCTGTATCTTGTTGTGGACACTGTAACAGATATCCATGCGCCTGTGTGACTATCTTTACATCTTGTAAAGCTCCCTGTAATTGTAAAAGTAAATTTTGATAACCATGTCGGAATAAAAATATCCATTAATGTTATCGATCTATCTTTTCAGAAATACTTTGAAAAATAAATATTTTGCCGTTACAAGTTGTCAAGAAAAAAATAAAATAACTATGAATACGTATACAGAACATTGACAGGGATTTGCCATGTTCGATGGGCTAACCTACAAAAAATAAACAAAACATTCAATGTTTTGTTTATTCATCTTAACTACGCCACTACCATATCATCTCATTCATCTGTGGTGTTTCATTCATCCTGTTTTGTTGATAGAGGGGAAACCCGAAACGTTCATTTGATCTGTTTTTGTAATTAAATTGAAGCTTACATTCAATTTCACGTTATTATTTATTTCTTCGAGCTTCGAGCAGAAACATTTACACTTTGATTTACATTGTAACACAAGTCAGGTATTGATGTTATAACCACGGTGTTAAGTTTGTACGATAAGGGACGAGGGCCAAAGAAATGAATGGTTGGATGGATGAAGGAATATGTAAATTATGTATGAGTGAATGAAATAATGAACCACATGATAAAAGGATTTAACAAATTTAAAAAATTAAGAATGGATGAATGTATTTACAGATGTAATGTTTGTGTATATAGATAAATGTAATCACGAATAAATTGTTGAAGGACTAGATGAATGAATGACCGAATGAACGAACGCAAAAGTACATTACTGAATTAATATACGAATGATTGAATGAATGAATGGATGGATGAGGAAGAGGGGAAGAAATGAAAGAATAGAATGAACAAGTTTTTTTGAAAAAGCAAAACGATAAACAGTCAACAATCTTTAGCCAATTCTTAAATTCATAAAATAATGTCGGTGTCATAAAATAAATAATCAACGAAGAGGTGAATGAACAAAAACGATTGGATGAATGAATGCTTGACTGAATTAATGTCAATCATTTCATTTCCAGACAAATTACCGTGTGTCTGGCTTGAAAAACATTTTTTTTAAAAATCTATATGCAGTTTTCAATTGGTTAAACAATTCTGCTCTTGTTTACCTTCAAGAATTTTCCACTTTTATGAGAGCAGTCGAAATTCAAGATCCGCTAATTTAAATCTCCTTAGGGAACCTCCAAAATCCTTTGACCACCATGCCCTCAAATTGTGAAACAATTTCGGTATTGAAACTAAAAATAGTGAAAATCCACTTACTTTTAGAAAATTATTAAAAACTGAGCTGTTCTGTAGGGCATATAATTTGGATTCTTAGTTTGTATTTGATTATAATATGTCATTTTATCATCGTATTTATTTGGTGTTTAACATGTCAGTTCTATATTTGTGTATGATACATGACAGACAGTGAGCAATTCTTGATTGGAACTAGGCGCTATATGAATTTATAATAATAATAATAATAAATAATAATAATAATAATAATAATAATAATAATAATAATAATAATAATAATAATAATAATAATAATAATAATAATAATAATAATAATAATAATAATAATAATAATAATAATAATAATAATTCAGACGCTCTAATTGAATTAAACATTTTTGGAAAAGTTGACTATAATTTTTCTCCCCCCCCCCCCCCCCCCCACTCATTCCCTTATTTATTTATTTATTTATGTATTTATTTATCCACTTATTTATTTATTTACCTATCTATTCATTTATTTATTTATTCCATTTATTTATTTATCTATCTATTCATTGCATTTCGTCAACTTAACATTCAGACTACTCATTTAACAGCTCAGTTCCGTTCAACCGGGCAACCACCTACAGAGCCCCGAGCTTGGAAATTTGAGAATGAGCCACTCATAAGGAACACAGTAGCACGCTGTTAGAGCAAAACACGAAAGTGGCAGTGACATTTATTTAGTAATATTACATACCGCGCAATTCAAAATCTCCGTAGCGCTCGGCAAATTATCATATCGGTGGAAAGCTATCAATTGATCTGGGCTTTACTGAATGGAGTCAAATGACCCACTGCGACATTCATCACTACGGGGGAAAACAGCATGAACTGACGTGTAACAAAAAAAAGACGCGAAAAGGAGGACAACTAAACATTGGTTTTGATAGCGACCAGCATGAGGGGCTGATCTGATCGCCTTATGCGATATAAACATAATGGATATAAATCATGTGTGTACTTTGAACCCGTTATTTGACACCTTTCCAGATCAAAGCGGTTTCGAAGATTTCTATGCGTTCATGTTTATCTTCTCGCCTTTTGTTCTTTGATACTTTATGTAAATCTGATTTTACGGCACTTTGAAATCTTTGAGAGGAGAATGACGCTTTTCACTCATTCAAAAATTCCAAAAGAATGTATCAAATTTTATTGTGGATACGCTAATATTGAAAAAATAAAAATAAAACATCAACGTGAGAGCCGATACATCGTGGATGTTTTGATATCTTGTCAGTCGACTGTCATGAGGGATATTTATTCTTGCTGACTGAATGAAAAACTACACAAGACTCAAAATCTTTCGTGTCGGGTCACAAATGGATGGTTTTTGGTAAACGTTACCGTTGATCGACTCCCAGCCGGTACACGATAAGTGTACTGTTACTGAATGTCGTAAACTTGAGTGACTCTATATTGTTTTAGACAAATTTCTTGGTATTTGGAACTTTCTGTCGACTCGATACATACATTTTTTTTAAAAATGGTAGTCAAGAAAAATTGTGTGATACAGACTAGGTAGTAAATGATCAGGAATTACTCAACTTAACGACACAACACGCTAATTGTGGGCTGGGCTGGGCGGATTATCCAAACGTTACTTTTACCAATATTTTGAAATCCCTTCAGTGGACGATCATGGTGGAGTCATGAGGAAATCTATAATACAACCCTGCTAACTGAAAAGCAATATAAGGCACGAAACCTCGAGTATCGGAGCGCAAGTTAGTTTAGTTCCTGATCAAACTAAAAATAGATTATCAATATGCTCCAAAATATACTTGTGATCCACTACGCAAACTGCTATTGTTTTGGATTGAAGTCAAGTTAAGATAGTCGGAAATATAAAATGTTGCGTTGACAAATCCTACATATCTATTTAAACTACCAAGTTCAATGCATAAACTTAAGTTTCATATTTTAAAACTATAAAATCCATCATCAGCATCAATACCACTCAGGCATGAAAATGATTTAGGACGGTGGGTTGTTATATTTATTGAGTATATTTGTTAAACTGGTTGGATCTGATATTTACCCACCAGCGACCTTTCACAAAGGTAATACGCATCTATATGATATATACTGTCCATTCAACACAACCGAAAACGGTATACAACCTTATTTCCACGGACCTTCTAAGGCTGTGATGGACTACAATAATTAACCGTTCACATTCTGATTCTGAATCCCTCATTAAACATTCAAACTCCTTTGTAATCCATCGCGACAACCTGTTGTTATGTCTGAATAAACTGGATTTTAGCATTTGAATTTAAAGTCAAATGATTAGAATGAAGTGTATATCTAACTTTTTAAAAAAAAATATTTTTCAACGTATACAAAACGCACAAATATCACCTTCCATAAATGAATTATAAGCTAAAATTTGTATTTTAAAGTTCAATAAATCTACCCTGACATAATATGGTTCTGGGACCACTGGTAACATAATTTATCTTAGAATCAGATTCTATTGTATATCAAAATAGTCATGATACTAGGATCAAATTAGCTTTATCGATAGCGGTGCCTCCCAGGGTGAGCTCTACTTGCATCTGTTACTCTACAAAGGGAGGTAATTAGCAGTAATGGGGCAATTCAAGGGACGTAAATCCAGCAGTATTAATATATCTAATCCCCCTCAGTGGGGCGCCCAAGTTAAGAACCTTTTCAAAGAAGTCCACTTTGCGTCTCCCACAGCAGGACTCGAACCAAAAGATCTACAAGTCGGAATTCGAGTATCATACCTCAACACCGTCTGAATAGTTATATCATTTTCATAATCTTAATCGATATGAATAGGACCGCCCTTTCTATGTGTCTCAGTAGTATGAAATTACTTTGTCACTCATTAAATCATGATTTATATAGAGTGTAAGGGGAAAAAATGGAAAAAGTCTGACACTGTTTCAATACGAAGCAGAAATCAGAAACATTCAAATATTTACAAGCACCAAGAACAAGACGTTGAGTTAGTACTTGCCAAGTTTAATTCAGTATCCTCTATCCGTTAAGAAACAATGCCGGTTATACCAAAGTCGTATAAAAATCACATTCAAAGTTTTCAAACTGGCGTCTTGTTTTTAGCAGCCTGGAGTGACAAGTGTAGGAAGTTGCCCCGTCTTGTTGGGAATTATTTATTTTCCTAACAGAATTACACAGTTTTCAATACAAATCAGAAATGACATTTGATTTATTTCTAAAGATATGGTTGTGTAGTTGCCTAACAGGCAAGACGTGTTTTTGTTGTTGTGACATTTCTCTTCAATTTTTACCGATTTCAAGGATTTACACGTCTTATTTCAATTCAATTTTTATTCAAGGATTTTTGTACAACACGTAAGATACCATTGTGATATTGCTTTAATTATATTTTATACGGTTTTGACATCATTTTTATCGAAATTGTTTCGGACTATTTTACATGTTTCACCAAGACCCCGCCATTTTTACTCGTTCTCACAACCAATTTTTACTGTCGGCTGTCGTTGGACTTTTATTCACCCTGCGCTTTTATTGTTTACAAATTGAAAACACACATTCCGACCTCAAACGTGAACACCATTACAATCAACAAAAGATTGTCTGTAAACGTGGTGGTCGACGTAAACAACATGTAATTGAAACAACAGTCCCGCGACGTCCAGTGAACTGTCATCGTTCAACTCGACCACCACAGACGTTAACAAAAATATTGACAAATGACACAAGACCAAGTCATGGAAATCATAACATTTGTATTGGCCATATTAACGCACAGTCATCGAGAAACAAGACATTCGATATAATCGATGTCATAGATCAACACGATATCGATATTTTATATATAACTGAATCATGGTTGCGTCAGTTTGGTGATGAACCTATAATGAAAGAAATGACACCTCCCGGCTACAAGATGGAATCGTTCCCAAGAAATGGACGATCAGGAGGGGGGATCGCCATCATATACAAACACGCTCTTTCGTCTAAAATACAAAACAGGCCAATTTCGTTCAAAAGTTTCGAGTGTGTCCAAACCACATTGACCTACCCTCAAATTTCATTTTTAATCACTTGTATCTACAGACCACCCCCAAGCAAAAAGAACAAACTGAGACAGAATGATTTTGCTGACGAATTTTCAGATTTTGTATCAAAAGACACATCAAATAAGCGAAAAATTTATATCGGCGATTTTAATATTCAGTTTGATGTTGATCAGAATAGTCTCGTTAAAATTATAAAAAATATGCTGAATGAACATGGCCTCACTCAGTTAGTGACCTCTCCAACTCAAAGATTGGGGCACATCTTGGACTGGTTCATCATTGACACACCCTCGCTTGTTGAATCAATTAAAAATATCAAAAAAGAAATTTCAGACCACAATCTGATTCTGGCAACTCTCAAATGCATCAAAGAGAAAGCAAGGAAAGTCAAGATAGTGTCTAGGGATACCAAAAAAATAGACATTAGTTCCTTCAAAAACAATCTGTCAGAGGAACTAGGAAGAATGGATATACCATCAGCACAGAAAACAGACGAGGTACTGCGCAACGTCATCGACAGGCATGCGCCAAAGACAACTAGAATAATAAATTCCAGGAAACCGTCTCCGTGGTTTAACCAGAGTGAAAAAACTGCCAAAAGGGAAAAAAGGAATGCAGAGGCATCGTGGAGAAAATCGGGCCTTGAGATTGACCGGCTGATATATATAGCAAAAAAGCATAAGTATAAAACCACCTGCAAAAGAGCAAAAAGAAACTATTATAACACAAAACTGTCATCAGTGAGGGACACTAAGGAATTTTTCTCTGTTTCAAAGGAACTTTTAGGGAAGAAAAGGGCATGTGTCTACCCACTAATATCCCGGTAGAAAAGCAGCCGGGTGCATTTTCAGATTTCTTTTCGGGAAAAATATCGAAAATTCGGAACAATTTGGACCTCGGGCAAAATGAAGATATAAATTTCCACCCTTTTTCGGGTTCACAGGGATTCTCTTGTTTTAAAGAAACAACTGAAGAAGAAATTTCTAAAATAATTTTTTCATCTTCCTCGAAGTCATGTGATTTAGATCCTTTACCAACTAATATTTTGAAATTATGTCTTCCTGAATTGTTACCTTGCATAACTTATATTATAAATCAGTCACTTATCTCAGGACAAGTCCCAGATATCTATAAACATGCAATTGTAAAGCCTCTCATAAAAAAGCAAAATCTCAATGTAAATGACCTTAGTAACTACCGTCCCGTCTCAAATCTGCCATTTCTTTCTAAAATCCTTGAAAAAGTTGTACTCAGACGTCTTTCACAACATCTCCATGAAAACAATCTATGGGAAAAATTTCAGTCAGCTTATCGTTCTTACCACAGCACAGAAACTGCTCTGTGCTGTGTTGCGAGTGATTTGCTTGATGTTTTAGATAAAGGTTCTGTTTCTCTTCTGACATTGTTAGACCTTTCGGCGGCGTTTGATACTATTGATCACGGTATTCTCATTAAACGACTTAATATAACCTTTGGCTTGTCTGGGACTGTCTTGCAGTGGTTTGAATCTTATTTAGATGGCAGAAAGCAACAGGTTATGATTTTAGATAAACTTTCTCGTCAACATACATTGTCTTTTGGTGTTCCTCAAGGCTCTGTTTTGGGTCCAATTCTTTTTGTTTTGTATACTTCTCCATTATCTAATGTCATCACTGGTCATGGGCTGCGCTATCATCTCTATGCAGATGATACGCAACTTTATGCTACTGATAAAACTAAAAATCTCGAAAATATTGTGAAACGTGTGGAAGAATGTGTGACGGATGTGAAAGAGTGGATGGATGCAAACAAGTTGAAAATGAATGAGTCAAAAACAGAAGTGATGATTGTGGGAAATAGAGGGCAGTTGAAGGTGAATGATGGTCTTGAGGTGTTGATTGGGGTGAAAAGATCAAAGTTTCAAAGACTGTGAAAAATTTGGGTGTCTATTTTGATTCAGAAATGAAAATGTCAGCTCACATTTCTGCTCTCTGTAAATCATTATACTTTCAATTGAAGAAAATCAGTTCGATCCGTCAGTATATTGCAATTGGAACATGTAAAACATTGGTTGTTTCCCTCATTTTTTCGAAACTAGACTATTGTAACTCGCTGCTTGTCAACTTGCCTCAGGCTTCTATTAAACAATTGCAACTACTGCAAAACAGTGCAGCAAGATTAGTTTTTGGCAAAAAAAAATTTGATCATGCAACCCCTTTGTTGGCCTCTCTCCACTGGTTGCCCATTGAAAAGCGCACATATTACAAAGCAGCGTGTCTTGTTTATAAGTGTTTGGCTGGTATAGCACCGGCATATCTCACAGATCACGTGGTCATGTGTAAATTTGAAAATTACACTTTAAGATCATGTAATGACCAAACGAAAATTTCGGAAAAAAGATCAAGAACAAAATTTGGTGATAGATCGTTTGCTTGTTTCGGCCCCAAGATTTGGAATGAACTACCACGTGGTCTGAGGGAGTGCAAGTCTTTACCTACTTTTAAAAAGAATCTCAAGACACATTTTTACTGTATTTGTTTTTCTTGACTCTATATGAATCCTTGATTTGGCTATGAATTGTTTTTGTTGTTGTTATTTTTTTTTTTTTTTTTTTTTTTTTTTTTTTTCACTTAAAATTGATATTTATATTGTAAAGTGCCCAGAGCTTGTGTTTTACACGAGAATGAGCGCTATATAAATGTGTATTATTATTATTATTATTATAAAGATAAATGGCCTCCGATAAGTCCTGGCTGACTTGATTCCAATGGACTACAGCGTTAGTCATTGATATCCAACATGATCTATAGAGTCGTACAGCGTTTTACACAGAAGAAAAGTTAAAAAGAGTCATTTCAAAATGTATGGGAATGACTCATTATCCAAGACGTTGATCAAATACCCCGTTATTGGGCAGCTGGATTGAATTCACATTCGACTAAATTCACTGAATATCGATATCCGTTTCTAAATGCAGAAACCAAAATATACTTCGGCTCAAACAACATTAAGGCTCCATAAACCGAGATGTTCGGATTTTTTAAAATATTTATTTTTGGCTCTGATGTCAGATAACATTATGATACAGTCGTCTAACTTTGGCTCAAAACCTTTCGAGAATCTCAAAAAAAAATGATATAAAATTCCCTTTAATCGTACGTATTCTTGAATACGTCCTAATTGTATATCAAAATGATAAGAGAGTGAAATATCCCGGGCTGCAGTACAGTTCCGCAAGTGTACTAGTATCGAGAAAGATTTCTTTTGACCTTGAGTTTTTTGAGGTTTTTATTTTGTTTTTTTTTTTCTAAGGATATAATTTACTTTAACCCTTATTCCCATTCTGTATTCTTATAATACCTTGCACAAAAACTATCACTTTAATAACGTTTGTTTGTTGTTTTCTTTTTATCAAATTAGTAAAGTAATGAGGGAGTGAAGGAATGAACGAATGGGCGGATGAAATAATGGTTGAATGAACAATTAAACAATCAAATTCTTAAAAGAAAAAAATTAAGTACCAACTCCAAGACCAACTGTAAAACAAACCGGGTAAAATCCGACCCGCCATATTGTGTTATGTCATTAGCTTGTCACTTCGTCCTAGTACACTTGCGGAACTGTACTGCAGCCCGGGATATTTCACTCTCTTATCATTTTGATATACAATTAGGACGTATTCAAGAATACGTACGATTAAAGGGAATTTTATATCATTTTTTTGAGATTCTCGATAGTTCAGTTGGTAAAGCACTAGTGTGTCAAGCAAAGGGGCAAGTATTGATATCGATGCCCGATGGGAGTCGATATTTTTTCTGGCCTCCCCGTCGCCAGGCAGTGATGGGGAAGCCGGATATACTGAATCTGATGGAATATACTTTGTGATAATCTAGCGTACTATCCAAAAGGTAGCAAGCAATTAATAGTCCGTCTGATGCTATAAAAGCCGTGATAAACTCTAAACTACAAGGACTCTGAAAGCCGACTTTCCCATTTTATTTATACTTAAAGTGGTAGAGTACTCACCCTGAACAACGCTTGCTGCCTATTTCTCTGGCCAAGGAACAATGACAGAGTTCCTGACGGCCCAGGAGGGTCGAGAGAGGGAATGGCCCGTTGGTAAATGCGGTTACAGTCCACAAACAATTTGACTTCATCGCCACTTAATGATAAGGCCAGCTTGTGCCATTTGCCATCAGCTAACCCATATGGGAACGTTTCGACTCGCAACTGGCCCTGGTGACTGTAATGGAATCGAATCTCGTTCCTCCGTCCGCTGCTTTCAATCTCCAGATACAATGACCTGAAGACAGAAAAAGATAGAAAACATTCCTTGATAAAATTATCATTTCAAATATGTTATATATTGCCTTCTTTATAGTAAATTATTTCAAAATAAAAAGTCCAATGTATCTACGTAAATTATGTACATTTATTCTTCTCCTGCACCCGAACATGCTAGTGTTTGTGTGTGTGTGTGTGTGTGTGTGTGTATGTGTGTGTGTGTGTGTGTGTGTGTGGGTGGGTGGGTGGGTGGTTGCGCGCACACGCGCGCGCGCCTCTTGTAGCAATTTAAATGAAGAAAAGGCAAATTATCTAAATATCTATTTTAAAAATTCAATTTAAGGTTTAATTAGTAATTAATCTCACGAAATAGATTTTAAAATATTTTTCGTTCAATAAATTTGAAGGGACCAAAACGTAGAAAATATTATGGTTCAAATGTATTTCTTACAGACAATTCTCGTATTGCCATGCAAATGAAGTGATAATGTCTCATTTCATTTATCTATAAGAGTCGATAGAGAAAGAAAGGAAGTGCAACTTCCGTCAAAGGAAACTACTATTTAACCTTTCATTTCAAATTAAAGTCTAAGTTCAATCTAATCCAAGCAATTATACAATTATTATGCTGCCGTACTCTCAAAAAAAAACGAAATAAAATGACCCCCGTCTTGTCAAATAATCACAAACCCAAGACTTCACGGAGTTTATTGATGTCCCAGGTTTAATAGTTTTTAGGAAGATGAGAGTCGTTTTAATCCACCAATATTTGAAGAACAAGTTTTCTTTCTAAAATTTTTAATACGCGTTTTTCTAAAGTTGAGCAGAGTGGTAAGTCAGTAGATCTGAGGTTAAGATAAGATTATTAGTCTTCGGAATAGTCGATAAGTAATTAAATTACGACTCTCAAATGGATTGTCTGGAAAGATTTATCACTTTGTCGTGGGGAATTCTAAGTCAGTCATTTACAAAATTAAAATGAAAGAGTAACATCTAAATATGTGCTTCATAGAAACAGAATTGGTTGAGTATCCGGGTGTGTACGATAAGGTGGTCAATACTTTGCAATATAGTAACGGCATTTCCAAAGAGTGGCAAACAACTGTTATCATCGGTCTCTCGAATAGTGTTTACGTCTGGTACAGACGGATATGTTCTGTTGAAAAAGATGAACGCAGTATCTACCAAATGTGTTCAAAGCATTTTGAAAGGGACCCCAAGCCAACAACAAGACTGAATATTACGTAGGACGAGACGCGAAGTCTGTAAGGCGCTTTTATAATTATTTTTTGTTAACAGAGACCATTCTGTTACGGTCAAGTACTTTTTTCCTCACCAATTTGAGAAACGTGAGACAAGATGATTTTTCAAGGACTCAAGTTTTCTCCGCCTAAACATAATAGTTGAATTCGGATATTGAGTTGAGCATTGCATCACAAGACAAAAAAATAATAATAAAAATAAAGAATAAAGGATTGAAATACCCGAGGTCCTTGGTAAAAAACCTCCAGCACTTAATGGGTTTCAAAAACGCAATCCCACCATCAATTACTGATAAGATTAGGGTTTAATGATCAAGATCAATAACTCTTGGCAATCAACGAGTCGGGTTTTCTTTTTCTTACCTGTTAATGTCTGATGACAGGGCGAGTATCGTCCCGGAGTCGCCCACCTCCTGACGGACAGCACACAAGAATGTGATCTCCCGGTGGTTACGTAACAAGCGCAGAGCCTTCGAGACCACAGAGTCTGGTAAAGAGATGTGTCGGTTCGATTCTGGGGATGATAGGAGATATAACTTTTTAAAATAATAAATCGTTGGAATTTAATAGGCAACTAGAACCACCAGGGCAGAGGGAAGAAAACCGATGTTTAGAGCTAAGTGAAACTTGGAAACTACAAACCAACAACAGCAGCCAACTAATGCGAGATATCATTTGCAATGCCGTATTGGTTTCAGATTCTTTCTTGGCTTTTCCATGGACTCCATTTTGCCACATCAGCTTCAGGACTAGAACAAAGGACTTATACGCCAAAAGCCAAATGCCATACTATTATACCACAAAGTCGCAATGCAAAAGACAGCGCACATTAAGTTGGTCATTTTTGATTTTCTGTTTCCATGTCAGCTCAAATAATCTAGACGACGGAAACATCATCTAAACCTCACCATTCAGAAGATATTCGTTAAAAAAAAATATAAATATAAACAATTCAACATAAAAATACGAGTAATAAGTGATTGTTGTCTCTTCTTTGATGCGTTATACACAGTATAATTTTCAGCTATACGTGTTGATGATAATGATATAAATAGAACGATTTACTTTACGAGGGGTATGTTATAACCCCCAAACCTCTTGTGTAAACAGAAAGTGAATAAAGTTCAAGCTTACGTAAAATATTCGATAAATCAAAGTGCCCGATATCCAATTATTTCTACGTGTTCCATCATATTTCCTAAGATTTATGAGGCTGCACAAGATGAATAGTTATTAAAATGAATAATAGACTAATAAAATTCCCTTTATCCCCATGGGCCTTTTTGTTCTTTATGGTCTTTCTCGGGAAAAGACCGAGATAAGACCCGAAGCGGGGCTCGGACCCAGGGGGGAAGTGCAATACGTTATCCACAGTCATCTTCATCTCTAATGCATCTATATGGTCAATGTTTTTTGCTGACGAAGATTTAGTATGTGAAACTTTCGATTCCTGTCCATCGATTCGATGTGCTTGTTTCGATCATTTGCAAGAGCTACAGATATTAAATATAAATTTTCGTTGATTATGGACTATACCAGAGACCTTCTAATTGCAGCACGATCTAATGATACATTATGCCTACGAAGCAATCAGAGAGTATGTGGTTCGAAACCAGAGCCCACAAAAACTATATTTTGTTATATAATTTCTATTTTTCTATACATTTAGTCTGTCACTTCACTGTAACATAACTTTATCTTGCACCAGTTACTTCTTCCAAATCTTTTATATTTTCAGTTAAAAGTTGGTAATCTCTTGAATATTGGCCACCCTCCCCCACTTCAAACCAATTACTGCCGACGCCATCCTAAGAATGAGCACTAGAAGGAGGGTGGTTAGGGTGAACGAATGGCTTAGAAATAATATCATATACACTGCCTGTAACTAAAAAAATTAAGCGATACCATAACATTTAAAATAAACTTCTCCCAGAGACCCTCTATTGAATGAAGAATAACAGCCAAAACTAGAACGATTTGGAATTTTGGTGTCTGTTGTTCTGTTAAAAAAATCTTTTGAAATATAACATGACTTTGTAAGATAAGATAAATTATTTCATTGGTGTGTTTAAATAAATGCACGTTGGTGTGTAAAATACTTGAGATGTTATAAAGGGTAATGACCACTAAAATGTGCTCAAAGCGTTTTACAAAGGGCAGACCCTAGGCCAACAGCAAAACCTGACCGTAAGACGGTACATATCGATAGACATGACTGCTCTAAAACTTACTTTATTTTAGTTATTTTGAGTATGTGAAGAAAATACGAGTAAAATGCCCTTTCTAAGGGCTTCACTTTGCGTTGCCAACAGCGAGATTCAAACGTTCGACTTTTAACCAAATAAGCTTTGTTAGATCCAAAAGTCCTCTTCTATAAAACAAAACATCGTCTGAACACGGCCTTATGTCGGGTGATTTTGTGGCTAAGACATTGCTTTTTAGTTGTGTTTATTTTAAGCATTGTGTTTCATGTATTTGGGGGGGGAAAAATTCAACTTTTCTAAAGATCATAATTCTAAAATTCCATATTTATCTATTTTCTAAATTGTCAATTAACTTTGTAAAATTTAGTTCCTTCCATTACATCAAAATAAGGCGTACGGCCATATTTTTAGACTAATGTTTATTAATAAAAGACAATCTGTCTAAAATTGATATAAGAATAATTGTTATGGGGATAGTAACATGATTTTATCGACTGGTGAGTTTGAAATTCCAAACTTGTTCAAAATTCAAGCCAGTGTGAAAGAAAAAAAAATCAAGGTTGGGGATTTCCAAATCCAGAGCATGAGTGCAAAAAATCGCAATGAATGTACAGCGTATTCAAGAAATAACAATATAAATATTATCTATCTAGATATAACCCTCTTGACTAGAATAATAGCTCTCAACTCATTATTAATCCTTCAATAGTTTGATGTGTCACATGAGCTGTGTTATTTGATACAAACGTTTTTATGATTTCACCTTTTGTGTTTTAACATTGGATGAATGGAACCGTGACTTGATATGAATTAATGAGAAAAGTAAGATGTTAATCTGGAATTAATTGGTGTCTCTCTATATTTCAATGGGGAAAGTTGCTTAAATTTTATCGGAAATCTAAATCAACCCGCGACATCTTTGGACATTATGTTCTTGATAAATGCACTGGTAATCTAGATATTATACAACACTATTTGAAATTGGCGTTCTGGTTTTGAAATTTCACAATACAAATATATATTGAGGGTAGGATTTTTTTTAGGTTATTTTAAATTTTGGTTCGTTTTATTTATTTTTTTATTTTTTAAAACATTTTATTATGTAAAGCGCCGCAGAGCACGATTAACGTGGATGTTTAGGCGGTATAATAAATTCATTATTTTTTTTTAATTATTAGTATTATTATTATTATTATTATTATTATTATTATTATTATTATTATTATTATTATTATTATTATTATTATTATTTATTATCATTATTATTATTATTATTATTATTATTATTATCATTGTTATGATTATTATTATTATTAGGATGCAAAACTATCCTAAGTCGATTGACGAGAGCTATATGGTGCGTTGAAATACCGCGCACCTTGTGTCAAATCGACATTCCTTTCGTTAGACCCACTTTTTACATAATATTAGTATCTAAATGTTTTGACTCTCCTGAAAAGTTACGTTTGTAAAATACGATAGTTTTGCAAACTACCCTTGATATAATATACTAACATGCTTTTTAGTCTTTTGAAATAATATATTAATATGATTAGCCGTGGAATATGGTGCCCGTTAATGTCTGAAGGGTGTGGATGTACTCAGCCAGAAGAAAGTCGGAAAATAATTGCATGCATAGTAGTAGTAGTTTTAGTCGTAGTCGCAGATGTAGTGGTAGTAGTAGTAGTAGTAGTAGTAGTAGTAGTAGTAGTAGTAGTAGTAGTAGTAGTAGTAGTAGTAGTAGTAGTAGTAGTAGTAGCAGTAGTATAGTAGTAGTAAGTAGTAGTAGAGTAGTAGTAAGTAGTAGTAGTAGTAGTAGTAGTAGTAGTAGTAGTAGTAGTAGTAGTAGTAGTAGTAGTAGTAGTAGTAGTAGTAGTAGTAGTGGTAGTAGTAGTAGTAGTAGTAGTAGTAGTGGTAGTAGTAGTAGTAGTAGTAGTAGTAGTAGTAGTAGTAGTAGTAGTAGTAGTGGTGGTAGTATTAGTAGTTGTAGAAAGAATATTAGGAGGAGAAAAAGGAAATAGAGGCAGGGTAGAAGGAAGACAAGGAGCAAGAGGAAGAGGTAGTAGAACAAATTCAGAAGATATAGGAGGAAGTTTTTACAAATGTCACTTTACGCGTCAATGGCCACGTCGTTCCAATTGACGTCGACCACATCCAAGAACGCTGGATCTTGATCATACAGTATCAAGCTATGATTTTACAAAGGCCACGGTTTGACACAGCACTAAAACTTTTGTCACATCAGTGCGATGTATACCAATTAAATGCAAAAACTGAGTTGTTGGAGGTGCTCAAGGTAACTCTTTAAAACGACTTACTGTTCATTTTATTTTGGTGGTCGCCGCCGTGATATACAACGAATACTTTTGGGCAGTGTTAGACGAAAGGGACGAACAAATCATGTTATTGGTAGTTTCAAGCAATAGCTTGTGTTATTCCATCATCAAAAACGAGCATATCACACACCATGCAGTGTGCAAGATCCCTTTTCATTCTTATCGCTAACACAATGACATTGCAAAACACTTCTGAGAAGTGATGCATGACATCAAAAACAAGGCAATTGGATTCAGTAGTCTGGTGTCACGCCGCCCGGCAACGACGGCCATCTTGATTCTAAACAAAGAAAATCATTACTTTTATTCTTCATGCTGGCTATAACTTTTCATATGCCTTGTGATCAGAATGTGTAAAAGTCAAAACATGATCAAATTTATGTTTTTTTCCCCTCTGGATACGCTTTTATGCTCGCCAGAGAAATATTTCATACGGGCGTCCGCCATTGCTCCGATAGTTTAGAGCCAGCGTTACTAAGTTACCATACGTCATTAGGAAAGAAGTGACGTTACGACTGTTGAAGAGTATTCTTAAGATTACAATTGCGTCGCGTCAGTGGTATTATGTCGAGATGAACACAATATAGAAAAAAAATTATCTAGATTTAAAAATCAATTGGTCATAGTTTGGAATTTTAAGGGTGAAAAAGGTGTGTGTGAGGGGGGGGGGGGGGGGGGGGGGGATAAACTTAAAGAAACAAAGTCATTCTCCTCAATGAACGCTTTTGTTTTAATTCAATTGCTATAATATATTATGTGTTTTGACTCAAATATTGTGTTAAATGAGACTTAAAATTCAATTTTATGCATTACGTTCATCCCGATATCATACCGTTATAGGATTATTGGACATAAATGGAGTGATATAATCATCTTTTTAAATTGTACTAGAACATGTTCAACGCCAACATCATGGCCACACACCCGCCTGCTACGCCCCACCCCCCCCCCCCCCCCCCACCCCTCCCAAAAAAAAGAAAAAGAAAAAACAACTATTTTCCCATATAGGGTTGGGTTTTTTTTGTTTTGTTTTGTTTTTGTTTTTGTTTTTTTAATTTGACCAGAGAACTTTCACTGAGTCGATCACAAAAACCAACTTGTAAAGAAGCTTTAAACCTGATACGTCAAAGATCCTTGGTTACAATTCTTGCGCTCAGTAATATCAAAGGGGGGTGAACATAATTTGTTGTTGTTGTTGTTGCTGTTGTTGTTGTTGTCGTAGTTGTTGTTGTCACTGTTGTTGTTGTTGTTCTTGGAGGTGGTAGTCGTGGTGCTGGTGTTGGTGATGTGGTGATTGATCGCGGAGGTGGCAGTAGGGATGGATGTGGTTGTGATTGTGGTGGACATGATGGTGATGGTGAAAGAAAAAATAACTTTCATGTTTCATATAGAGAGCAATATCAACTGAATGTGGTCAATGCGCTTTATGAGTACCGAGCCAGCAGCAATACATATATAAGCGCTATATTATTTTCCCAACAGAGATCAAGCACTCATTTCACTCCTAAGTATAGTGAGAGAATGTGACAAAAGAGTCTATTCAAATTACTCTACATCGTGATTGGAGGTCCCGGCAGCTCAGTTGATAAAGCACTGGGTTCACTCGTAAAGGGACCGAGATTAATCCTGGGTGAAGACGAGATTGTTTTGTTTTTGTTTTTTTTAAACCCCCCCCCCCCCCCCATGTCCACCCAGCAAGGACTGAGTGGCAGGGTTTGTCAGATCCGGCGGAAAGTACTTTACGTTCTATCAAAATGTAGCAACCAACAGTCATTGCCACTTTCACGCTATAGAAACCGGGATACACTCTGGCTTTATGGACTTTATGGCTCTGAAGTGATACTTTTTTTTCCTTTACTATAGAATGTTCGAACTAAGGATCACGAGGTTAGAAGATAAGCGTTATACCTAAAAGACAACAAACAAAAAAAAAAACCACGAAGACTAAGAGGGATAGGGAAAAGAGATAAATGGGGATAATTCAAAGCCGGCCATCGTCCCTATTAACGCTGTCCAGTTTGATTGAATCGAAGTAGTCCACAAATCCATTTGTGAGCCGAGGTGATTTTAGCTGGAATAACAAACTCATTTAACAGGTGCCGACCTTAGACCAACGTAAACTTTAACCAGTTAACTGCCGTACTTTGGAAAGACTCATATTTTAAAAATTTGGGCAGAAAACTCGTCCTTCAAATTATATCGATCGATTTAATTGATTCACGTCTTGGCAAAAAGTCCCCGGTTTGAAAGTTTGTGCCAAGATGAGGATCATTTAAATGAAATCGATCGGTATTTGAAGGACGAGTTTTCTGGTCAATTTTTAAATAATATGTGTCTTTCCAGGGTACGGCAGGTAGCTGGTTAAAAGTACTAGGGAAGGGCAGGTGAACGCCTAATGTCAATCAACGGTAAAAACCTCGTAAAACAAAGTAAACAGTTTGGGTGAGGAATAAGGAGCTTTCAGAGTGAGTGTTCGCCTTTGAGATATTGTGTTGTATTGTATTGTTTGTGACCAGTCGTCTCAATCCAGTAATTTATCGGGGTGTGTCGGGTGGTTAGGAGTGATTTTTTAGTAAACGTGGCAAATAATTGGAGATTGTAGTTTTTGCCACGATAGGAAAGAGGTTGCTTCCTTTAAATTTTCTTTTAACTCTTCAGTCTACCCAATAATAATAGATCGCTGGGGTGTTGTTGTTTTTTGTTTTGTTTTTTGTTTTTTGTTTTTGTTTTTTTTTTTTTTTTGTTTTTTTTTTTTTTGGGGGGGGGGGGGGGGGGTTGAAGATCTGACAAAAAAATAATTTAAGATACGAATCCTGTCAAAAGGATAGCATGAAATTATTACAAAACGTTTGACACTTTAGTTCCCAATATGATTGGTTAAATGGGCCTTGTCGTGACTACGAAAGGAGACCTGATGTACTGGGAGACAAGGAAATTATCGAGCGATCTACATAATGTTTATGAGATATATCCCGATAGACAGCTGGATATAGATGGGATATTGTTATCGTAGATGACTGTTTACTGATAGTCGGGTCTACATCCAAACAGATGTATAAGTCGATAAAATCGTCATCTGGCCTCGTCTGAACCCGACACAAAGCGAGAATATAAACATAAAACAGTACCAGATACCAAACGTCCTACCTATCCCAAATAGACCCCCCACATATGGATAGAATGGTTCGGCAGTGGATGTCAATAATTGTGAGAGGGCAAGTTGGTGGGGGGGGGGGGGGGGGAAGAGAAATAGAGAGAACGGAAGAGAGGGAGGGAGGGATCAAGTCTGTGTGAGAGTGAGTAGGATTTTATCCGATTTTTTTTACCCGTTACTAACTTCACCTAACCCCTGAGGATCATGTCGTGTATGCGCTGCTTGATTTTGGATAGATATATCAGATGACATGTTAATATAATAGATAGATAGATAGATAGATAGATAGATAGATAGATAGATAGATAGATAGATAGATAGATAGATAGATAGATAGATAGATAGATAGATAGATAGATAGATAGATAGATAGATAGATAGATAGATAGATAGATAGATAGATAGATAGATAGATAGATAGAATGGTTGTCTTGTATGTATATGATGTATAATAGGAAGGGAGGTGTTCACTTTGAGATAGATAGATAGATAGATAGATAGATAGATAGAGAGAGAGAGAGAGAGAGAGAAAGAGAGAGAGAGAGAGAGAGAGAGATCCCAAGAGATTAGATGTCTATTATTGGGTTCTCCAAAAATATTCCATAAAACAACCACAAAGCGACGGAAACATTCGCCAAACAGCCCAGAGCTAAAATGAAATCAAAGACAGAAAGGTCGGATGGCCACTAGAGTAAACCAATAGTTCCGGTCAGTTAGGGACTCTCTCGGAGTCATGTCCGGTCAGTGGCCAGTGCTGACCATCCCATACCCAGGACATGTAAACGATTGAACGTATGGACCAGTGGTGCATGTTGTAAAGTAGGGGGGTACTCGAGTTGGATTACACGTGTTTGATAAACAAAACAAATAAAGGAGGAAACCAAAACAAAACAAAACAAAACAAAACAAAACATAACAAAACAAAACAAAACAAAACAAAACATAACAAAACATAACAAAACAAAACAAGTTAGATTCGTTTCTGCAGATTGAAGCCAAAATATACAGGTATGTCGCGCTTAAGTGTCTGATTTGTTTTCCAAATAGGAATGATTTATCATGCACAACTCTAGTGTGCCTTTTAAGTATGCATAAGTGTGCGGTTATGTGGTCTTTTGGCATGAGATTCGCTTCTTGACCTGTAAGTCCAGGGTTCGAATCTCACTTTGAGCGATGCATAGTTGAGTCCTTGGCAAAGGCTCTTTACCCACATTTTCTCACAGTCATCGATGTAAAAATTGAGTACCTGACCATTAACAGCGTTTCTTCCGTAGGAAAAAATTGTAATATCGCCTTATAGTCCTCATGCCTGTCTACATATTAAGTGTTGCTGTTAGATAGATGTAAAGCGCTTTGAACACATTTAGTGGATGCGATATATATAAATACTCAAGTTGTTTTTAAAGTAAACTAACAGTTATTGGACAGATGTGTCTGTTAAACCTGTCGGATAAGAGTAATAGACTGGAATCCTAGGTAGAGGATAGCAAATAATTATTACAGAACATTTAGCACCATATAAACCGAGATAAACTCCAGCTCCATGGCAGTCGTGGCTCTAAAGAACTTTATCTATTTGATTTGCTACGTTGATAATTCTCATTTACAAAATTCATGTCCTTATTTGAAAACATTTGAAACGTCTAACTTAAAGAGTACTCCCTCAACCATTTCTGGAGTACCGTAAATTAGTATGATTTTAAGGTAATCATGAGAAAAGATATTCTAGATTAGATACCAAATTTTAGATGAATATTTTCACAAAATATTTTATTAGCATTCATAATGCAGGTAATAAGCCTATGGTAAAAGTAGACGAAAATATTAATTTTAGGTGTGTGTGTGTGTGTTTGTGTGTTGTGTTAAGGAGATTTACTACCCGAGATAAAAACTAATTATTGTAGGTAAATCAACATCATCCGTTATAGTGAATAATTGTTTGATAAGCCAAACCAAGGATCTGAATAATCATCTCTGATGAAAAGCATTTTGTGTTTTCATTTTGAAAGAAAAACTTTTACTTCAAACAATCGATTAAAATATAGATAGTGTGTGATTGGTTAAGAAACTCAAAACATTGCCATCCGGAAGTATAACGGACCAACACACAAAACTATGTGGAACTTTTATAGTCTGGTTAATACAGTTTAGTAGGAATTACTCATAAAAAAGGACGGCAAAAAACAATAACAAAGGCCTCAGTGACGTCAACTTCGTTCTATCTATAAGTCTAAAACCAGACCCACCGGTGAGCGTGGTGGTTTAAATCGATAGAGATTTGAAGTAAAAGTTATCTAGTCAATTTTTAAAAAAAGTTTTCTATTAAAAAACGGCATAAAAATACTCCCCACCCAATCACAATTCGAGTAAAGTGTTAATTTCGATGTTACTATCTATACGAATTAAATCTACCGTGAAAAAATACATAACCCTAACTTAAACAATCAATTAACGCTTCATTTAAAACGGTTTAAACATCATTTAGAATCCGTTTTTCCTTTTAACCTTAAAAGCGTGTTGAATTAAGATTTTTTAACAAGAAGTCTCTTCGTCGCACCAGGTGTTCCGGTAAATTAGCCCATTCTACTTTCTAAGGCGTTACTTGCTGGTGAGGAATGAAGGAGGGCACGTGCCGACGGGGGTGAGCAAGGAAAACATCAAAGCTTCGTATTTTAGAAGAGCGATTCGTACCATCTTGTTCCGGCACATCATCAGCTTCAACAAACAAATTTACGACGAGAAGATGCGATAGTCATTTGGGTAGAGTTGCTGTGGGTAAATCCCAAGATAACAGAGAAGAACGGATGATTGTTACATGTAAGAATAGAAGTCAGGTTTTGGTGGAACATGTAAGAAATGGCGGTGAGATTAACTAGACCTGAACTGGAAAATTCCTGGTTATTTAAAATACATAAGACCGGAAACAATGAAGAATATATCAGTGGTTTTGTCATTTGGCTTGAAGAAGTGTATGACGCATGGTGAAGCATAAATTATAATACTATGATCTCGGCATTTCAGTGACAAAACTATGAAAAATAGAAAATAGATATCTTTAAAACTTAAGAATTATAATTATGCGTGTCATATAAGTTATAAGTGCTAAAATGTATTAAAATTATTTTAATATCAATTCCAATACTATATATGGAAATCTAATTATGAATACCTATATACAGTTTATGACTCATAGATGAGCGGGTGTATTAGATTTTAAAAAATGGAATATTTACTGAATAAATTGGAACATATTTTGTTTTAGTTGTTTTGTTTGTTTTAGATTGATCAAGTTTCAAGCAGGAGCTATCGCATATAATTACATAAGAGAAAAGATGCTTTTGCAAGAGAGAAAAAATGATTATCACCTCCTCCCATTTCTCTCCATATTATTCTAGAAAAAGGGGAATTCCGGAACATCTATATTATTTATGCTAATTGTTTACATTGAAGCATGCAAATTAACTTATTCATTGATTTTTTTTTAAATATATCATTGCACACGCATCCTAATCCCCTTTAACCCACTGGTCATCGAGTTTAGCAATGCTTCTGTAAACTGCAACCACCTGGTCATCCAATGGCGATCTGTGCAATCCAATGAATCAGCTAAAAATGACAATATACATCGTTATTAACCTAGATGGAAAGACGCCCACTTGACGGAAGATCGCTGGAATAACCCACACGCCATTGTTTTCCTTGCATTCTCATACCAGTTATCGCCTCTCGCATTCCCTACACCTTTCTTCACAGTTCTGAAGTTTCCTTCGTTCCAGCGCTCCTTTCCTTTTTTGTTGTTAAGTATCTCCGGGTTACATTTCTCGCAATACTTCCGCTTTTGTTATTTTATCGTTGTGCCATCGGCGATTAGACGTGTCGTTCCATAAAGTGGCGCTCAAAGGGTGTTTGTTTCTATTTTGTTTTTAAGTGCAATATGACTAACCGATAAATAATTATTTGGTATTATGCGATAACAAAAAAAAGTGTATTTTGAGTTTAAGTGATCAAAAATATGAGATTTAATGTTTTGTAGTAAAGACAATTTTTTTTTTTAAAGTACTAACATCCTTTTAATATCCGTCACTGCCAGCAGCCAGGTACTCATTGACACCCGAGTCAAGTAGCTCTGCGATCGCTCGCTCACAAAAAAAAAAAATGGAACTAACGCAGTATCAAAGATGAAATTGAATAGAAATTCTCTGATAAAATAAACTCTAAAATTGCACAACGTTCCACGTCGTATTCCCGAGAGAAACAGAGTTGTATATAGAATTAACTTCCCTGTTAGAAAATTCATGAAGATATATCCTATTAATTCATCCTTTTCTGTAAGTATTTAAATTATTATTTATGACAATCGCCTAGATAATAATTTAATGACTTAAAATCTACATTCTAGAGTTACTCCCACCTACACACTACCCACACTCACCCTCCCGCCCAACACACACACACACACACACACACACACACACACACATATATATATATATATATATATATATATATATATATATAATATATATATATATATATATTCTTGATAGTGAGGAAATGTGGTTGATTTTATTTACGAGCATCTTATCTGTAAAACATGGATATATTGCGTCGTGGTATAAATTCAATTCCTAAAAGAATTCAATGTTATATATTATATGGTGTGTAATATGAAGACAACGCTCCTGTTATATGTATGGTGCGATATCAGTAAAATATGAGAAAATATGAACAATAAGTTTTTTTTCCCCAAAGACTCATTATGCCCCTCAGCGAAACTTGGAACTCGGGACCAACAGGTGAAAGCCGGGTTGAGAATCATTTAACTATAGACATAATATTGTGAAGTAAATTTGTCTGGCCAATTTTATTATTTTAAAAACCTTTTTCAGTGCATGACAGTATAGTTACTGATTTAAAGATAAAATAAGTTAATTCAATTAATTTTTGGTTATTTAAATAAAAATGTTTAACAATCTACAGACTAATTCAAATTGCGATTTAAAGGTATACGACCTCGAGGTGCGACCTTGTGCCATTAATAAGAAAACCTTAACAGACATGCAAGACAGAAAACATAATGGTATTTAAAGATACAAATAAAACAAAAACGCGCATCTTAATGACTCTATGCACAGACTAAACACAATTCCACACCTGTTTCAACGCTACGTTCCAGTCCATCAATGCACGCAACAGAATGTGGCAACCTCCCTAAAAACATCATTTCAAAACAAGCATAGTTACGGTAAGTAGCAGGTATGATCATCGTTTTGAATCCTGTTCTTTTCTTATCCTTTACTCAATACTCGATTGCTATAGAAAAGAAAACCAATATTTTCGAATATCTAAAAAAAAAAAAAAAAAAAAAAAAAGCCACACTGTTTTGCTGGATCTAATTAAGATCTGGCGAATTACTTTGGAATCCATTAGTATTGCCGTTTAAATTGTTTGTTTTTTGTTTTTTTTTTGTTTCTTGTTGTTGTTGTTCTCGTTGGCTAAGGCATAGTTTTGAGCTCGAAACGTTCCGACATAGTATTTTGTTTTTGTTTCGAGTTGATATTATATTTATTTTTGGCCAATACGTCATTTGAAACTAAAATTTATAGTCAATTTTTTTTTATGAATACGTTATAAGTGTAACCGTAATAAACGTTTTTGTTGTAGGCTGGGGATAGATTTTGAGACTGAAACATTCCAAGGTGAGTGTTTTATTTTTGTCTGAAGTTAACATATTCTTTTTTTTTTAATTTTGTCTAATGCGAAATTTGAAACAATTTTTTATTATCTATTTTCTTTAAAAAGTGTTTGGCCGATTTACGAACGATAACCTCTGATATTAGCATCAGACTTAAGTGACTTTTGTTGATGATAGTAGTTAGTTATCATCAGACAATGAATAATGTATAGAAATCCCTCAAAGTAGTTATGCATATTCATGAGATAATAGGGTGTAAGTCCACAGAATTATTTATAAGAGGTCGATTTCCAACATTTACTGAAAGCATCCACACAAAATGGAAAACCTCATATTCCACAACACCGCCATTCCTTCACCCCCCCCCCCCCCCCCCTCCTCCTTCCAACACACACAATACAAATATTTCTGTATTCTTCTTTGACAATTTAGTATACAGATGACCAGTTCGGATTTTTTTTATTGATAAAATTAGCAATAATTATCGGATTGTGTCTTCATTATTATTTCAATAACATCATTATGAACGCTAGAATGATGATGATGATGATGATGATGATGATGATGATGATGATGATGATGATGATGATGATGATGATGATGACGATGATGATGAATTTGATTCTGGTGATGATGGTGGAGATGATGATGATGATAAAATGATGATGATGATGATGATGATGATGATGATGATGATGATGATGATATGATGAAGATGATGACAAAAATAATGCCAACAACGACGACGATGACGATGATGATGATGATGATGATGATGATGATGATGATGATGATGATGATGATGATGATGATGATGATAAATTACATCAGATTATATTAACAAAAAAATGACATTTTACCAATATTTAGTCTGCATCGTTCCTTAAGAAAAATGATAATGAATCTAAAACAAAGCATAAGAAATCAAACACCAGCAAAGACGTGTGCTCTGGTTGTTCATGACTCATCTATCTAGTCTTGTATTTTTTTCTCCTATTATTATTATTGTTTTCTTTTCTCCACTGCAAAGGATGAGCCGTGGCGAAAATAACCGTACTCTGGAAAAACACATATTTAAAAATTTGGCCAGAAAACTCGTGCTCCAAATATCGATCGATTTAAATGATTCATCTTGGCAAAAACTCTCAAACCCGAGACTTCGACGAAGTCCCGGGTTTGAGAGTTTTTTCTAGGATGAGAGTCATTTAAATCGATCGATATTTGGAGGACGAGTTTTCTGGCCAAAATTTTAAATATGTGTTTTTCCAGAGTACGGCAGAATAGGCTGTCTGCCAGAAGACATCAACAACCACCTTGTCTTTTCATTCTTCCATACCTTCCTTTCTCGTTCTCTTTCTCTATCGATTTATCTATCTATCTATCTATCTATCTATCTATCTATCTATCTATCTATCTATCTATCTATCTATCTATCTCATCTCATCTTCTATCTATCCTTCATCCATCCTCTTTTCTATCTCTCTCTCTCTCTCTCTCTCTCTCTCTCTCTCTCTCTCTCTCTCTCTCAACCATTCTACCTATCTGTCTTCGAGAAGACATCAACAATCACATTGTCTTTTCATTCTTCCATACCTTCCCCCATCTCTCTCTCCACGCCCCCATCCCTCTCCTCTCTCTCTCTCTCTCTCTCTCTCTCTCTCTCTCTCTCTCTCTCTCTCTCTCTTTCTCTCTCTCTCTCTCTCTCCCTCTATCTCTCTCTCCATTTCTTTATTTCTCTCTTTCATTTCATCTCATCTATCTCCAATCCTCTATATAGTGTTAAACGCAATCACTTCTCCAGTTCCGCTACTTCCATCAGTTCATCTCGTAATATTCAATCACGAAATCACTCAATCCACACGTAAGGCAGGCAATCTTATCAAGGACGATGGTTTACTCACACGTCTACGTCTTGGAGTTACTGGCCATTTCGTTATTTTTTATCAGGATATTATATCATTAAACCTTAAACGCCGGGGTTTGGTTTTGCCCTAATTTGACACACGTATCTCTTCATAATTCATATTGATCTGGAGCTGATCCCGATTTCTGTTGCGTCAAAAGGACAATGATGATTGCTTGGTACAGTTTGGATAGGTCGAGGGTATTATCGTAAAGCACATTCCCCAAGATCTAACAGACCCAGATACCTTTTACCCACTAAGTGGAGTGAGAAGTCAGAAAGATACTTTAACTCGTGAGGCGAGTGCTCTTCAAAAATAATATCAGCTAGTATGTCCCCCAATTTGGCACTATAACATCGCAACATCTTTTCCCAAGAGGGCAGCATCATTAATGCTGTTCGAGCTTCAATTAAACTCGAGTCCTATCCACGAGGCGAATGCTCCTCAAAAATAATATGAGCCAAAAGGTCCCCAATTTGGCACTATAACATCTTATCCCAAGAGAGCAGCAACATTACTGCTATTCGAATTCTATCGACGCTACTGCTCTCTTTGTGAAAACAGATCAGAAATGAATAAATACGAGTGAGGTCAGAATTCTTCTTTTAAAATTAAATAGAGTATTAATATTATAGCGCAATATCCACTGAACATACTCACATCGCTTTATATAGGGCCAGCAGCAGCAGCACTCAACATGTAGGACGAGACATGATGCCTGTTTGGTGATTACATCATTTTTGTTTTTCGACATAGATAACGCTGTTGTCGGCCAGGTACTCATTTTACATCTAAGTACGTTGACAGAATGTGAGTAAAGAGCATTTTCCAAGGACTCAGCTATGAGTTTAGAGATTAGGCCGGGCTTCGATCGAACCTTGGACCCTTCGGTCCAAATTAGAGTGCCATACCACAAGACCACATTACCGCTATAACAATTTGAAAGAAATTCCGTGTCGTCGTTTTGGGGTTAAAACGAGTCGAGCCGCGATGCAATTTTGCGATTTTTATGTTAGTTTATTATTGGGCTCAAGAGTGAGCAAGGGAGACACGTATAGCACGTGTCTCCCAGACATATCATACTGCTTGTTTCGTGCAACTGAGTGGATTAGACGCTTCTGTGTTTTGTCCATTCCAAAGAACAAATATTATTTTGTTTTTAATTATTAATTCTGTTTGTGGGGTTTTTTTTTCAGAGTTGATTTCCTGGAGACGGCTAGATAAATCAGTGGCTGAAATATCTTTACGTTATTGAATAATCGGCAGAACGGCGTGAGTGTGGGGAGGTGTGTGTCAGTGTATATTATATGTGTGTGTGATATATTATGCATATATATATATATATATATATATATATATATATATATATATATATATATATATATATATATATATATTATATATTGCATAAGCTGAACAGGCTGAGAAACAGAAAGCACAAGAAAACCTCGTATATCTATACATGATAGATCTAAGCATAAGTGACAAATGGATGCGAATTTTTTTTTCGGACAATAAATCGCCTTGATAATCAGCAGATATTTTCTTTTATCGACTTTCGTAAATATCAAAAAACGTTGAGTGTGGTCAATGACTGAATGGGTGATAATGAGTACGCATTCGAATACTGAAAATTAATGTCAGCGCTAAGGACAGTGCACATCTATTGTCTTGACTGCGATCATTTCAGCGAATGATTCTAACCAGGGCTTGGGTTAAAACCAGAGAGATGCCCTAGTAGGACTATATATTTCGGAACGATGAACCGGGTGGAGATCTTATTTCAGGCAATCCTTGATTTCCAAGAAAACTAAAACTACGTCGTTGATATCGGCATTAATGTGACAATCGATCATTGAATTAATATCGTAAACAAATGAAAAGAAAGATAATCCATGACTGACAAGGGGGGTAATCGACATAATAGTTATCAAAACACCTTACTTTATTGAATGATCCAGATAATATTATTTAAAAGAAACCATCCCCCTTCACATTCTTTTTATTTACCTATCCTTATCTCTCATACAAACATAAATATCTTTTGATTTGTGAAAAAAAAAAATCAAATTTATTTCCTTCTGATTAAAGCACTGTATAAACAATAATCTATCCGTCGCTTTTCAGCCACATACATACCCTATTGACGTAATTGCATTTATCTATCTATTACAAAACAAACAACTAAGGATGAAGTTAGAGCATTTCGCGGAGTTCCGATAGCTCAGTTGGTAGAGCATTGGCTTCACACACAAAGGGACCGAGATCGATCCCGGGTGAAATCGTGATTATTTTTCTGATCCCTGTCCACCCAGCAGTGATTGGGTAGCTTAGTCTGTTAGACATTGCGGAAAGTACGTTATAAACAAGCGCCCTATAAAAACGGGAGCAAGTAATTGCTATTGTCAGGGTTGACGATGTAGAACCTGGGATAAGCTCCGGCTCCATGGGCCTAATGGCTCTGATGGACTACTATAGGACATTTCGTATTCCGATAAATTCTTCAAAACTTAAACATGTGATCCACAACTCAAATCGGTGTTATTTCAGGGTAAAGCACGTACCAGGTTTGATAGTTTTTGCCAAGATAGGGATCATTTAAATCGATCGATATTTGAAGGACGAGTTTTCTCGCAAAATTTTTAAATACATGTTTTCCAGAATACGGTAGTTAAATGGTTAAATATAAATCAAGATTTCTGTCACATTAACGATGATACACATTTATTTTATTAAAGTTCTATTTTAGTAAGAACGGAGTTCATATCACTCCAGTTATATTTTGCTAGGCTTAGAAAAACTTTACCTTTTAACATAAGACCATGACTATTTCCATCGCGGAATCTCGACAGGATCACATGCCATACGAAACAATTCCATTCCACGAAGAATATACAAAAGCTACATTTTGCAAGGTGACAAAAGTTATGATACAAAACAAAGCAAATCTTTACGTCTAACGCAGAGCCAAGTAATGATCTTCCATCGTTCATTTGACGGTTAAAAAAACACTTTAGCCCGCATTGTAAATTAAATATCATATTTAGTTCTTTATTGAATCTCACATAATTTGTTATTTTTTAACTAACCCCCTCCCTCTCACTGACTGATATAAAGCTCTATTTGTCATTCATCCAAATTGTTTACCGATAAAACGAGTGTGAATAATTAGGTTTTAAGTCATTATATCAAATCACTGACCTGACAAAGAAAATCTGATTGATATGATGAATACCCGTGGTTACGAGGGAATCGGGGATGTATCTTTTGATTTGTTTGTTTTAGGGTTTTACAGCGCTTGCGACACTTTTAGGGGTGTCTCGTACAATAGAGAATGAAAAAGACAAGAGAAAGAAGATGACACCTAACAATATTAATATGCTAAAGATTTTTACGAGGCAGAACGTATCTATTCGTGACCCAACGCCTCTATTTGGTGTTCGTCGGTGTGAACCAGATTCAGAGAAATGAATTTGAAGTAAATGTGACCCATCGTCTCAAAACTGGAGCTTTTATATAGAGCAATATCTACTAAACGCGCTCAAAGCGCTTTCCAAGCGGTCCCGATCCCTAGCCAAAAGCAACACTTAACATGTAGAACGAGACATGACGCCTGTTCTGTTTTGTTTTTTGTTCTTTTTTTTTGTTGTTGTTGTTTTGTTTTTCGGTTTTCTTTTTATTTTTATTTTATTTTTTAGTTATTTTTTATTTTTTATTTTTTTTTGGGGGGGGGGGGGGGGGGGGGAGGGGGGGGGGGGGGGTCGGACAAAGACAACGATGTTAACGGTAGGATACTCATTTATACCCCGAGTACGGTGAGAGAATATGAGTAAAGAGCCCTTTCCAAGGATTCCTCTGCGCAAACGAGGCTCGAACCCAAGATCTTCCGATCCGAAGGCGAGCGTCACACAAGACGACCTTTAAAGCCGGTGAGTCGCATTTCACTTGCCGCGCACTGAAAAAAACCCCAGCTATTTTCATTTTTTGCCAGAAAACTTTTACTTATATCGCTGAAATGGGATAACTCCAAACTGGTCCAAAATTTATGATCAGGAGACTTCAAAGAAAGTTTCAGGTTTGAGACATTTTGACAATTTGGAGACTATTTTAATCGATGGATATAATCAGAGGTAAACGTTTTTAAGACTACACTAGAATAGTCATCAATTATTAAAAAATACCGAATAGTTCAAAGAAATCTAGTAGAATACTCAACACTACACGAATGTAGGACCTGATCCTTCGAATCCGCAATGAGTCCGTTCTTCCCCCCCCCCCCCCCCCCCCTTTTTTTTTTTTTTTTGGTCTCTTTCCAAGTAATTGGGTTTAAGTTCATATACAGATCAATAAACTATAAAAATAGACTAGCAACGTCATATCCAAAGGGTAACAAGAAATGTTATAGGTTCTTTCGATGTTTAAAATAACGCTCAGATAAATCCATGACTTACGGGTTTCATGATTCCCTCATCCCTAGATGAGCTGATCCACAAATCTGTAAGTCTTTAAGTTCAATTAGTATTGCACTATACTGTTTCTTCTCTAGATGCACACACATACACAAATAAATACACACACACACACACACACACACACACACCAAAACAAACAGAAACCAAAAATAAAGCAATATAACAACAACAAAAAAAGCAATAAAACAAAACAAAAACAAAATTGACACTTCATAGAAAATAAAGATTAACTTGACATTTCTACGTTTGGGGTTTTACCTTCTTCAAGCAGCAGGGCGGGTCGATGGTTGTTTGGCCCGGTCGTATAACGCAATCCGGCCAAGGAGGAACTGTGGACGGAGGAGGAAGAGGCGTTGAGGCCGTGCAACAGATCCAACACATCTCGACCAGACTGATCGTGGCCTATCCCTGGAGTGGAGGGTGGAGGAGGGGGGAACATAAATAAATACGTTTTGAAGACAACAATAAAAAATTCGGTTAATTAAAATGAAGCTAAAAGCATCTGCGATGAGACTATGGGCAGAGCACGTACAAAACTTTTTCTTTGGTACAAACGGGAGGGAGACAGTGATAGAGAGGGAGAGAGACGCAGAGAGACACCGAGAGAGAGAGAGAGAGAGAGAGAGAGAGAGAGAGAGAGAGGGGGAGGGGGCGAGAAAAGGGTAGTAGGCCCAAGTAAAGTGGTCCTTCGAAACCATTTAACCCATGGAGATGATCGAAGACAATAGCAATTGCTTGCTACCCTAAGTATAGGACGCTGGTCTATCGCAAAGTACTGGAAGATCTAGCTACTCATTTACTGCTGGGTATACAGGGGGAGTTGGGGGGGGGGGGGATAGAAAAAAAATCTCCCCGAATCGATCTTGGGTCCCTTTGCGTATGAAGGAAGTGCTCTACCAACTGAGAAGAAATAGAGGTAACGGATTATGGTTTAATAATCAGGTCACTTGTCTTGTTGTCTGAAAAGTGTTTACATGGGTGATTTCAATGACACAATGAGTGTTATTTTTATCATTGAAATCCTAGACACCTCTCTTGTTAATTCTTTCTAAGTCCCGTAAAGAGACACAAAAGGAATATTTTATGATATATTATCACTAATGTGTTAGATTTGATCGCGAAGATAGCATCGAAAATATGATACACAACTTTACGCCTTACGCATCTTTTGTGTGAGGAATATTCACCGGTACGGTGCAAGTCATAACATAATGAGAACTAATTATCAATATGATCAAATATCAAATAAACGATATTCACTGCAATTTGATATAAATACGTTTGGGTTTTGTTTTTTGTTTTTATTTCGTTGTTTTTGAATTTGTTTTTGCCAAATGCGCATTGACAGCACTTTGCGAGCCGAATCAATAAGGTTACAAAAATGAGAAGAATAGCAAGTATATAACGCTTGGAAGATAGTGGGGTGGGGAGGGGGGGGGGGGGTAGCTGATGAAAGCGCGTTTAACTGTCGTGAAAACGTGACAACCGGTTCAACTCTAATCTAGCGCGGAATGCTTGTTAACACCTCCCCTCGTTTAAGGACCAATGAAGGCCCTTAATCGTAAAAGGGTAGCTGGAACTCAATTTGACTAGACTGAGAGTATTGAAATGTAAATCCAAAGGATTCCTGGCCATTGTCCTTCAACTTACATGGTGGTAAAGGACTCTTGTGCTGATACGAACTCCCACTAAATGACTCTCGTGCCTCTAAGCTGGTACGTTTTCTTATTCTAAGGCGTTTATCATCGCTATATCTACACTTTTAGGTCATATCGTCGCCTGAGAGTAAACTGTATTAGAAATATTCTGAAGCACTTTGACAAATATATAATTTTTTTTTTCATTTTGGTCAGAAAACTTTCCTTTCGAATATCAATAAATTAAACAAAGCCCAACTTATCAAACTTGTTTCAAAAGTTAAAAAAAAAACAACCCGACTTCTTTAAGAACGCTGAGATGTAAGGATTTTTGACAAGGGCCATTTTAATCCATCGATGTTGGAACTCCGGAGTACTCTGGCCAACATGCCAAGTGTTTTGACAAAGACCATCAGAATCGGTATCCATTTCATCCATTCAGTATTTATCTTGTCATAATCATTGAGAAGATCTACAATACAATGAGCGATCACAACAACAACAACAACATCTGTCTCTTAACCAGTTAACTGCCGCACTCTGGAAAGAAACGTATTTGAAAATTTGGTCAGAAAACTCGTCCTTCAAATTGATATCGATCGATTTAAAGGGCCCTCATCTTGGCAAAAACTCTCAAACCTGGTACCTCGCGAGGTCGACGAGGGGCATTTAAATCGATCGATATTTGAAGGACGAATTTTCTGGTCAAATTTTCAAATACGTGCCTATCCAGAGTACGGCAGGTAACTGGTTAATAATCAAGTTACTATGTTTTTTTGTTTTTTTTGTTTGTTTGTTTGTTGTCTACCGTCTTCTTCCAGCCATCCAATTTGTATTCACCCGGGCGTGGACAAGACGGTCGGTCGACTCTTAACTTGTTAACTGCTTTTTTATTTGCTTTTTCTTTTCATTTGTTTGCTTTGAGTTTAATTTTTTATTTATTTTTTATTTTTTTTATTTTGTGTGTTTTTAAAGAGAGAATTCGTCATTTAACGTACAATCAACACCTATACGATCAGAAAAGCAGACGTCTAGTCTTAACTTGTTAACTGCTTTTTTATTTGCTTTTTCTTTTCATTTGCTGTGGGGTCTGTTTGTGTGTGTGTGTGTGTGTGTGTGTGTGTGTGTGTGTGTTTGTGTTTGTGTTTTTAAAGAGAGAATTCGACATTTAATTTACAATCAACATCTTACGACAGACAAGTAGAAAAGTTTACTGATATTTTTTTTAAAAAGTGGGTTTTATATTGTAGCGTAATATCTACAAACTGTCTCAAAGCGCTTTACAATGAACCTCTAGACAAAAGCTACACTTAACGCGTGGCTAAACCTAATATTCTTACTCAAAAGAGACAAATCTGTTACCAGTCAGGTACCAATTTTACGCCTGAATATGGGAAGAAAATGAGTGCAAAGAGCCTTTCTAAATGACACATCTGTGGAGTACCAAGAGTGGAAATAGAACCAGGGACTTCCAAGTCTGAGGTAGAGTGCCATACCAAAAGATCACAAAGCCGCGATTGAAAACCCAGGTTATGACGTATGAAGACTAATAAATACTATATAAAATGCAAAATAAAAACCCAACAAAATCCACTTGTAATGTCTATTCTATTCTTAACATACACTGCAGAAGACGTGAGAGGAGTAAGTAAAAACAACAATTAGACGAAATAATAACAAAGATGAAAAAGTAAACTAGATTATTTAAAAACAGAAGAGGAATCGATTTAAAAAAAAAAAAGGTAAAAGTTAAATAGTAGGATTATTTATAAAAAATATATCCTGTTCATATCAATGGTTTCCAAGGGAGTTAACTATTTTTATTCTATAATTCAAGACAAGCCAAGATTGATGACGGAAATGCCAAAGTTTATGAACTTATCATCTCGTCTTCCTCATAAAATTTCGCTTAATATCTTTTTCTCGTCACAAAGAGAGCTAGTTCTTGTTTTGATGAAATGTGTTTTATATCTTACTGGAAAACGGATTATGAACTGTATTCTATGTCACTTTTCGAGCTATTTTTATTATCAGCGCGTTATCGGGATTTTTGATAAGAATTTGGTACAATAATAGCTCATTGTAGTGAGTTAAGGTTCATACGATATTTCGGAATTCGACATATTATTTCAGATTACGTTTGAGGAGCACCTCGCCATTCATTCATTGATTCTTTCTCTCTCTCTCTCTCTCTCTCTCTCTCTCTCTCTCTCTCTCTCTCTCTCTCTCCCTCTCTCTCCCTCTCTCCCTCTCTCTCTCTCTCTCTCTCTCTCTCTCTCTCTCTCTCTCTCTCTCTCTCGATATATATATATCTTTTTTCCCTCTATCTACCAACCTTCCGGCCCCCTTTGCTTACTCCCTACCTGTCGCTGTTAATCAATATCACATTTCAATGCTATATCCTACACAAAATGTCAACCAGTGCCTCCAGTTATAATCCACTCGATAAGTGGTAGTAGAACTCAACACTGCATAAGGATACCCAAGAGACAGGCAGTAGTGGAACTCAACACTGCTTAAGAATGCATAAAATACAGGCGGTATTAAAACTCACCGCTGCATAAGAAAACCCCGAAAACGGGCAGTATAGGAACTCAATTGCACAGGAGGTATAGGAACCCAACTAACTGCACAAGGATACCATAGATACACGCGGTATAGTAATCCAATACTGCGTAAGAATACCAAAAGACTTTAATAATGCCTCCATGGTCGTGCTTTGCATTCATTTTAACACCTCCAAAAATGCTCTGTTGACAAAACAAATTATATATTTCATTTTGAAACACGTTTACTTCAAATATCCATTGACCAATATAATCTACAACTTTCCAAAATGTCTCAAACCCGGAACTCAGGTTTGAAACATGTAGACGAGTTAAAGGAAAAATTTAATCCATCGATAGTAAGACTTTCTGGCCAGAATTTAACATCCAATTTATGAGATAATGGAAAAATGGAATATCCGTCAGGGAGAATGGAATCCACAATGGGACCCTGCGAAGTCCAAGATCAGTGTCTTTTAAATCTATCATATATTTGAAAGTCGAGTTTTCTGGTCAAATTTTTAATACGTTCATTTTCAGAGTAAGGCAGTTAACTGGTTGGTTTAGCATCAAGTTACAGTGTGTATATATATCTGCTTCTATCACGTCTTGGAGTGCCTAACACAGAAGAGAGATCCCATAATGGCATTTTGCAACTGTCAGTATAAGTGTGTTATTATCAAGAACATGGATATATTTGTTGTCGTCGTCGATGGCATCATCATCATCATCATCATCATCATCGCCATCATCATCAACAACAACATCATCATTGGTTTGTTTGTTTTTGTTTTGTTTTTTGTTTTCTTTTTTGGTTGTTTTGGGGGGGGGGGGTTTGTTGGTTTTTTGTTGGGTTTTTTTTTTTGTTTTGTTTTTTTTTTGTTTTTTGTTTTGTTTTGAGGGGTTGAACGCGCTTCCGACAAAATAAGGTCATTTCAGCGCCATTAAAAAGGAAGAAAATGGGATAGTAAAAAAAAATAGAATTACAAGTAAAGGTACCAAGGAATAGTAAGATAAAAGGGGACTGGTTCAAATAGGGAGCATATGTAGATTCCAAGAGCTGACCATCAGTGTACTTAGTTTGACATCACCTAAAAGTCTCATCCAGACCCAACTAAGAGGAATACACTCAAATGCTTACATTGAAACATGTCCAAAACAGAAAGCATAACTAACAATATATAACAGAGAGATGATTTACAAGGAAGAAAATATTATCTCCCAAAACTATAACTATGCATTTGGCTGTTTTGCTCCAAGCCAAGGACTCGGAAAAGGGAAAGGACAAAAACAAATAATCTCATTCCAAGACAAACACAGAAAGTAACACGGAAAATGGATATAGGGGGAAAGAAGACACAGCAAGTGGCCTCCTGCCAACTATAGGAACCCCACCCATCATCAGCATCATCATCATCATCATCATCATCATCATCATCATCATCATCATCATCATCATCATCATCATCATCATCACCATCATCACCATCATCACCATCATCATCATCATCATCATCATCATCATCACACTCATCATCATCATCATCATCATCATCACCATCATCATCATCATCATCATCATCATCATCATCACATCATCCATCATCATCATCATCATCATCACCATCATCACCATCATCACCATCATCATCATCATCATCATCATCATCATCATCATCATCATCATCATCACCAACAACAACAGTAGATCACCACCGTAATAATCCATACAATCGATATCATCAACAATGACGAGATGAGTTTACATAAAGAGACTTGACTTGGGTTGCGGCTCGTTTAAACTTGATAAAATGGTTAACTTTGCAGACATAAACAAACAAAAAAAGAGATTTTAAGTTGAATGAAATTTAGTCTCCATTTAAGCGGTTTGGCCTAAAGATTTATAATGATTTTTTTTTCCAATCTTACCTGCACTACAGCAAAACAGCATGGACAAGCTGGCTAGGACGGCGAGGGTGGTGGCGATGGTAGCGCTGAGGTGGTGGTGGTAGCGGCTGTGGCGGGCAGGTGGCCTGTAGGTACATTCGCCACACATCACATGGAGCGGTTCACGGCACTACCCGAGGGATAAGGGGCATGGCAAAACTATGTTCCTTTTAACGTCTCTTGCAGTAAATGAGTCGGGTGTTTCCCATTCTCCAATAAAATAAAACCGAAATAATAATAACAATACGACACTTCCAAAAGATGTTTTCGGTGTTTTCACATTACATCACATTAGGAATTGCTATTAAAATCCTTAAAAAGTAAATCAACGATTGGAATGGTGACAGATAAAGCTGTAAATTCTGAATAGATTATGTCTGTTGATGCAGTGTGCCGCCCATGATGACGGTGTGGAGCACTAGGATGATATGGATTCTTGAAGGAAATGGTTGGCGTTACGAGTGTTAAGATCCCATGGCAATTCTATGCTCACATAATTTCGTTTTCCAAAACAACGACTGTTCAAATCTGAAATTAAAACAAGATTAGGTTAGAAAAAGGTCTGGCATATTGACAACTTCTAAATAAGTAAATGGATCTAATTTTATTCATCCCAATGGTAAATTTGCTTTTTTATTGGGGGGGGGGGAGAGATAAAGATTGTCTACAACACAAAGAACAAGATAACTCTGGCGTTGTAATTGGGGACGGGTTTCTTGCTCAACGGGGAAAAAGCGAGATGCGCATTGCTTTATCCAGTCACCTCGCTCCATATTGTGATATTTCATAATCATGTATGCATATGTAATTTAGTGATCCTTCAATACCCTTCAATGGCAAACAGCAGCACGATGACCATAAACGTGATGACATAACAGACATCGCTGTTTATTGGTAAGATGACCATTTCGCGCTTCACTAAGGAGAGAAAATGAGTAGCGAACTATTTCCACTTTGTGCCCTGCAGAAATCCGAAATACTCTGAAAAAAACAAGTAACTTAAAAGTGTGGCCAGAAAATTCGTCCTTCAAATCTCGATCGATTAACCGTCAACTTGGTATAAACTCTCAAACTTGGGATTTTGCATGTCCGTCCCAGGTTTGAGTGTTTTAGCCAAGATGGGGGTAATTTACATCGATCGATATTTATTTGAAGGACGTGTTTTCTGGCCAAATGTCTTAATATGTAGGTATGTGTTTTTAAAGAGTATGTCAAGAGCTGGACATGAACCTTCAATTTATATAGGTCACAAGCTGAGTGATATAACATTAGCTCACAAAACTGCACTCATTGATAATATACAGCATTTAGCAAGAGAGAGAAAAATAGAAACTTTTTGTACTTAAGCAGTCGACATAAAAACAAATAAGAAACATCTGCACTTAAACAAGCGACATTGAACAAACTATGTCTCTGTGAAATAATAACATTTCATCTATTTCTGAAACACACAGACTGTTTCTAGATACAGGTAGGTACCTGGATAACTTTGGACTAATTCATTACTTAACAACAGCGACTTATGGCAACAAACAATTACTATAAATACTGTTGACTTGGGGGGAAACACGGTTGTCTCATCCTATTGAGTAGATAAATCTTATCCGGTGTTAAGACGTAAATATCAGAGTATTTTCTGCTCAGAAATCGATTGCCACAAATAGCCTCAAGAAATCGGCAATGGTATTTCGTTGCAGTGCTTTGGTAGTTATCTAATTATACACAGTATGGAGACTGGAGACATCAACCTCAACAGAGAAAAATGTGAACTTTTATATAAAGCAAATTATAGCCACTAAATGTACTCAAGTGCTTCTCAGGGGGTCCCAAGCCAATAGCAGTAAAGATGTAAAATGAGACATGGCGCCTGTCGTCGGTCAATACTTGTGTTACAACTGGGTATTGTGAGAAAATGTGAGTACGGGGAAAAAAACCCCACTTTTCCAAGTACTTCACTTCCCGCCGCCCACAGTGAGACCCGAACCCAGTACCCATGAGTTAAAAGCTGATTGTTATATTTCTATACCACATACAAGACTTTTCTTCTGAAGAGCCTCTCCTGTTACACCACTACCACTATTACTACCACACTAGCACTACCACCACCACTACTACTACCACTACCACCGCTATTACTAACTACTTCTACTACAAACTACGACTACTACTACTACTACTACTACTACTACTACTACTACTACTACAAGTCAGCTTTTGACTAATGGATCTGGGTTCGAGCCCTAATTTGGGAGGCGGGAAGTGAAGTACTCGGAAAAGGTGGGGGGGGGGGGGGGGTTCCATAGATATTCTCACAATGCTCAGTTGTAACACGAGGACTAACAATATAACTCTTTACATCAGAGAACAATCATATTGGACAAAGAGATATAATCAAATGGAACACTCCTGCACTTCTGTGGAACGTCTTCACAAAATGTTTACATCTAAATACAGGAAACATAATATTGCGTGACACGTTTAGGTATAAAATGAAGTAACTTGACAAAGCGACTATCTGTTACGATTGAAAAGGTCTTCTGATGTGTTTTATGAATGTTATCTGATATCACATTTTAATTTCACGCCATGAACGTAAAGCTCTTCCCGCTTTTGTACAACTCTTCTGGTAGGGAAAAAATAACTGCTGCATTTTATATTTGATGCAATGATTGAATTAAACAAGTCATCGTTATCATCATCATCATCATCATCATCATCATCATCATCATCATTATCATCATCAACACCATCACCAACAACAACAACAAAACTATTTGCATATAGATGAATCTTATGAGTAGTTTAAAACGCACTTCTTTGATCTAAAATGAGAATTAAGAAATTAAGATATCTATGATTATTTTAAAGCTGAACATTTGGTAAATTGTTTATATCGTTCATGTAATTGTTTTGACGCTATATTTCTATAATTTAAAAAATATTTGAGCATTTATATAGAGTAATACCCACTTAATGTGCTCAAAGCGCTTCACAAGTGGTTCCTAGCCATTAGCAACACTTAACATGTTGGACGAAACATGACGCCTATTAGACGATAATACAATATTTTTTTCCGACAGAGAAAATGGCCAGGTACTCATTTTACACCTGGGTACGGTGAAAGAATGTGAGTAAAGAGCGTTATTTAGGACTCAACTATGCGCCGCTCAGAGCGGGACTCGAACCCTGGACCTTCCGATCCAAAGGCGAGTACCAAACCACTAGACCACATACCCGCATAAATAAAATAAAAAATAATGCGATCCATGACTTCATTGCACAATGACAGAAGTGTTAAATGGTGTAATTTTTTTGTCGTTGTTGCGATAGACCGGGAATTTCTAGAGTACCTTATCCGTATTTGAGAATTACTTAAATCTGACAAAACCGCCTTATTCTGACCCAAAAACATGTTGTTTTTTTCATTTTGGCCAAAGAATTTTAATTTAAAGTCTCAAATCTTACACTTAATTGAAGTTCAATTAGTATACAGCAAAAAGGCACCTAAATGGCTAAGCTATATTTAATATAATCTTTTTTTTTTCTTCATTTTTAATAGATTAAGAATTTTTATTTTAAAATTTGGAAAATCATAATGTAATTTTTTTTTTTTTGAAAATTTAATGCATTACCCGGGTATAATCGGGCAAAAATCTCATGATGTAGTTTTTATAAAATGAAAATATATCTCTTTTTTTAAATCGTAATAGATCCACTGATATGATTTAATTCTTGCCATTTGATAATCATCACATATTTTGATGAGATCGTTTTTACATTCAGATATTTTGAAAGGTTCATTCAGAACACTAATGATAATTTTGATGCTGCTTTTGTCATGAAATTAACCCGTTCGTGGCAAGTCAAAATTCCTTTCAAATCTAACTTTTTTTTCTCAATCTAATTATATTCAAAACTTTACAGCTTTCGCTCGGAGAGCACAGCCAGTAATTGTGACAAAATGCGCTTCTCTTGTCTTGTTTTCTTTGTTTGTTTGCCTCGTTTTGTTTTGTTTTGTTTTTGTTTGTTAGTTGTTTTGTTTTTGTTTTGTTTCTTGTTATTGTTTTGTTTTTGTTTTGGGTTCTTTCCATTTTGTATTGAAAACCTTTATTTCAAATATCGATCCGTTAAAACCCTAGACATGTCACAGTCTAAAGTTTGAGAATTCAAAAGAATTCTCAAGTCTGCCATTTTTTGACAAGCTCAGGGTCATTTCAATCAATAGTCGATGAAAAAGTATTCACGATGAAAAGAGGAAAAGAAGTTTCAATTTGTTTTGCTTGTTTTTAAAGGTTTTACGGCGCTTGCAATTCAATTTAATCAACAAGTACAATATGTAATTCACGTGATGGTTCGGGTGTCCCCATTGTCAACAAAACAAAATGAAGGCCACGCATTTAAACGAATGTAATAAAAATAATAAAATTCCCTTTATTCATGCCATAGGAGAAATTTTGTCTCTAGGGTCTATTTCAAGGGAAGACTGGAATAACCCAGGCGTCAGCCCCAGTACAGCGCCGCAAATTGAGCTAGGGCGCGGTGGTGGCTTGCTCAAGGCCACATAGCACGCACAACGGCGGCGGGTGATCGAATTGGGTACCTTTCGGGTACGAAGCAAAGACCGTACCGCTGAGCCGTGCTACCATCTGGATAAGACAACGGAGTTGATAACCAAAGGGGAAACATAAAACGTTCACATCATTTGTACTTGTGATTTAAATTGACGCTTTCGAAAAGAAAAAAAATCTTGAGCATTTATATAGAGCAATGTTCACTAAACGTGCTCAAAGCACTATCGTGGATAGTTCATACGGTAGAGTCACGCTCTCATCAGCCAGGCGGAGTTGTCGTACCAGTAAGGTCACGGGTTCAAACCCCCCCCCCCCCCCCCCCCCCCCATCACCGCCGCGAAAAAAAAATAATTTTATTCTCTATTGTCTTCTGGCACTTTCCTGCTCACTTCATCTCTTGTATGAAATTTACTGTAAACCCGAATCCCAGAGTCAATGGTTATACAATTATGAGGAATTGACCTTTCCCATTGTAAGATTTGTAAAGCATTGACAGGTGTGTAGGATTGATAACACAACAGTCATTAGGTGCATGCATACCCCGTCAAGCATCAGAGACTTAGACTCTTTATTCAAAATATCAAGTGACACATATGGAAATCACGCATTTCAACGCGACTATTAGATACATTATACATTTTGACGATATTCATCGTGAATATTAGGGAATGAGATTAGCGGAAGAGTAGCGTCCCTTGATTGGACCTCACCTTACATAGATCATGTCAATTTGGTTTTGCGCATGCGTCTCTCTCGTCCTCGCTTTTGGTGAACAGTCTCAAGCCGCTTTCACCGGAAGCACGGACGAGAGACGCATGCGCACAACCAACATGACGTTCTCTCTCTAATAACTTTTCCGCCGGTGACGCCAATCAAGGGACGCTACTCTTCCGCTAATCTCATTCCCTATAGAGAACAATTACACGCATATTATATTAAATTACACATTTTGGCCCAAGTCAACGTGGCTATGTGGAGATTGATAAACATTATGCAAATTTTTAATATTGCATTTTGACTATATTCGCCGTGGTTATTTAAAGATTAATTTACACGAATAATTCAAATTATGCATTTTGACTATATTTAACGTGGCTATTTAAAAATTAATTTACACGAATAATTTAAATTACCGTCTACCTACTTAGGCTACTTAGGCCACCCGGGGTAACTTAGGCCACTTACTGAAAACAAAATTACTTTTTTTTAAAGATAAATTACATGTAGCTTTTATGTTTTAAATAATTAAAATCCAATAGATCTAATCAGCACTCATGAATTTAACTTTTTAAAAAGCAATCTTTTTTATTCCAGGAAGTAGTGCCGCGCTGAGGACCGGTCTTTTGGACCGGTCCCACGGTCTTTTAGCTGTGAACCGGGGATCGGTCCCATAGTGAAGACCGGCGGCGGTCCTCACTTCTTATCACCTTTCAACTAGTGCCGCGCTGAAGACCGCGATCACCTTCGGTCTCGCGCCATAGCCTACTACTTCCCCAGCGATTCGTTGCCTTCGGTTGCCTATCTTCCACCAATCACCACCCATCCCACTTAATTAATCGCACCCACCCCCCTTTGCCATACACTAAACGACACAGACGATCATACAGGCAGACGACCACCAACCTTCACTCCGCAAACCGCCCTTTCGTGTGTGAGATGGGGGGAACAGGAGGCGCACGCCTTGGACGATTCCATTATACGGGGTAAATTTCAAAATTTACTACACCATAATGATCGCAATGACAATGATCTATGGTGAAGGCATGACCCTCTTCTCTAATGGGTTATTGTTTGAAATGTATGTGACTACTAAAGATGTGTGTGTTTGTGTGTGTGTGTATGTGTGTGTGTGTGTGTGTGTGTTTGTCGAACCTAGCAAGTAGCAAATCCGATTCTTTGTTTTCTTTTGTCCGTCTCTTGTCACCACTCCTTTCTATCGCAGTGTTGTCATTTAAAATAATACAATTATATTAAAATTTCGTTTGGTGTTTTTACTAATCAAATAATATGAGTTTCATTAGTTTCTTCCTTCCAAAAAAAAACCAGTTATAACGTCTGAATTTTAAAAAAGTCCAATAGAATATTTGGGGACCCCGATAGCTCAGTTGATAGAGCACTCTCTTTATACGCAAAGGGCCAGAGATCGATCCCGGGTGCAGTCGAGTTTTTTCTAAATCCCTGTCTACTCAGCAATGAATGGGTAGCTGAGTTTGTTAGATCTGGCGAAAAGTCACCATCGACCCCTCTTATTACCTCATCCACCCCCTCTTATTATAACTTCACGTCTCTCTCTTACTCTTCAATGCTCGCTGCCCTCTAATGTGTGTGTGGGGGGGTGGGGGGGAGGGGGGGGGGTAGGAGTTGCGTGTGTGTATCAACGCCACGAACAACTCGATCAACGCCTTGGGCGATGCCATTATCTCCGTTAATGGGGATAAATTTCAAATTTTATTAAATTATCGAAGTAACAATGAAGTACGGTGAGCAAATAAAGAAGGCATCACCCCTCTTCTCTAATTAGGTTACAATTTGAAATGAGTGTGACTACTCCGTGTGTTTTACTCCTGTAGACCACGGTTTTCATCGTGTAGCGGTCTTTAACGGTTCAAGAATGAACGATCCCACGGTCTCAAAGGTCAAACGGTTCGAATTTCCAACAGTCTCTCAGGAATGTTCAATGTCGAAAAGGACCGGTCCTAAGACCGGTCCTTGCGGTCTTCATTTCCCAAGGACCGTCGGACCGTGGTCCTTAAGCTTGCCAAGGACGCCCCGCACTACCAGGAAGTGGCCTAAGTAACCTCGGTTGACGATATTCAACACGACTATTTAGAGATTAATTAAGACCGTATAATTTAAATTACGCATTTTGACCAAATTCAACGTGGCTATGTCAAGATTAATTAGCATGCAACATTTAAATTATGCATTTTGACGAAAATTCACGCGGCTATTTAAAGATTAATTTACACGAATAGTTCATGCTTTTGGCGGAATTCAACATGTCTATTGTAGATAAATCAACACACCTCAATTAAACTACGCATTTCAACGATATTCAACCTGGCTATTTTACGATTCATTGAAACGCATGATTTAAATTACGTATTTTTGCATGATTTAAATTATGTATTTTTGCATGATTTAAATTATGTATTTTTGCATGATTTAAATTACGTATTTTGATGATATTCAACGTGGATGAGCTAGGGCGAGGTGACTTGCTCAAGGTCACTCACACAGCGCAGTCGGCGGGTGATCGAAATCGGTTTCTTTCGGGTACGCAGCGAAGACCGTATCGCTGAGCCCCGCTGACCCTATCCTTACGTTTTCCTGCAAACATGAAAGGTGTTGACAATTTTTTTTTTGGATTTTTAAAACACAAACAATGTTTTGGACAAAGTGACACCGACCAGGAATCGTGTTTCTTGGCACAATCAATCTTCAATGAATATCGGGTTTTCCCGTTATATTAAAATTGCGGACAGTAACCCTTGCGATTTTGATTTGGGGTCTTAGCGATGATGGATGAGAACAGTCACGTGACGTTTTGAATACGATTTCATATCGTCTTTCGTTAAAATCAGCTGACTGAATTACGATCCTATATTATAAAGTTAGCACACGCCATCTCTACCATGCTCTGGCAAAATGATTTTTTTTATTTCACATTTTGGCTCAAACTTGTCTTCAAAAAAAGTTCTAAAATCCCAGACCTCTTTGAAGTCTTGGCAGTTTTTTGGGTTTTTTTGTTTGTTGATAATTTGAGAGATATTTTGATGATAAGTTTTTGAGGGTTTTCTGTTTCTTTTTTAAAAAAGAGAAGAAAGTTGATTTTGTTAGAAAATGGAAATCACTAAAAGAGAAGGATGATAAGTTGGGATACGGCCCGCGGTCCATGGATAATATAGCTAATCATATTGAGCTTTATATAGCGCACAATCCACTAAATGTGCTCAAAGCGCTGGTCCCAGGTCAACAGCAACATTTAACATGCAGGACGGGACATGACGCCAGTTAGGCGATATTACAATTTTTCGGACAAAGACAACGTTGTTAACGGCCAGGTACTCATTTTACACCTGAGTACGGTGAGAGAATGTGAGTAAAGAGCCTTTTCCAAGGGGCATCAGGTGGTGTAAATATATATATATTATATATATATATATATATATATATATATATATATATATATATATATTATATATATATAAATCAGCATAAATCGTGAATATACCGAATTGAAGACATTATTTAGTTTTCGTCAATTTCAGTGGTATTAGTATTGATAAACGATTGAAATTATGTCTGAGAGATTGACACCAAGACAACTGGGGCATCGTGGCTAAGCGGCACGGTCTTTGCTTCGTACCCGAAAGGTACCGAGTTCGATCACCCACCACCGCGCTGTGTGGCCTTGAGCAAGTCACCTCGTCCTAGCTCAATTTGCGCTGCACTGCGGCTAACGCCGGGGATATTCCAATCTTCCTTTGGGGGGGGGGGTGTTGTTTTGTTTTTGTTTTTTTTTTTTTGTTGTATCGAATAATAATAGGACAGACATAATATATAATAATAATAAAAATAATAATAATAATAATAATAATAATATAATAATAATAATAATAATAATAATAATAATAGACTCTTATAGAGCGCACGGCATCCTCAACAATGAGGCTCTTGGCGCTTTAAATTACAGCAACACAAAACAATGTAGAAATACATGACATCGAATAAGAAATGTTTTCAATGGTTTTTTTGAAAGAATAAATGTTCAGATTTATTTATTTAATTATCAATAATTGACTGAGCAATCCAGCTATTCCTTCCAACTTCAATGTTACCATCGAAGTCAGCAAAAATCGTTTGCTCCCTCGTTCTTTCAAATGTAAACATTGAGTATCTGGGGGTGGGGGGGAGGGGGGGGGGGAGAGGAAAAATGTAACTAACAGAATTGTAACATCTGGCATAATCATAGAGTTGCCAGGTAATCAATGTTTAAAGAGCATTTATAATTTGTCGGAGAGAATAACTAAACTCAAAACACGACAAATTTACATCGATTTGAACATTACTATAAAGTCAAAGAAGAATAATCGGCGAGGTATCGATTTTGCCATGTACATTAAGATGT
>NC_088362.1:75253701-75286201 GCF_034508935.2 Berghia stephanieae
TTGTGTGGTCTTCAGTAAGTCATCTCGTCCTTTATCAATTGACCGCGCAGTACAAATTTCCATTTGAATAAACCAAAAAAGAGAAATTTCCCATTGGGAGTGAATAAAGGGATTTTTTAAAAATAATTTAAAGCAACACACCAAAATGCTAGGTCGTTAGATCGATATAAATTGAAATTTTTGAATGGATCGCCGAGTAAGCAAAACCCATTCAAAGACGTAATGTTTTGGATTGTAAAGAGAAGTTGTATTTGGTGAATGTGTGTATGAGATATATAGAGGAGAGACAGAGGGAGAGTAGGAGAGGAGAGTGGAATAGAATATGAACTATATATACAAATTGTGGGTGCTAAATAGAGAGATAGAGAGGGGTGAGAGAGAGAGAGAGAGAGAGAGAGAGAGAGAGAGAGAGAGAGAGAGAGAGAGAGTGTGTGTGTTGTCAAAGAAAAGGTGGGATAGACAAACCAAGATTTCAGAAAACATTTTGGCACAGATAAAATACAACATGTGTAAACTCTCCAAAGAACTTAGAATTTGGCAGCTCGTGCATTGAGTAAAAAATACACAAAATCAAGAGGGAAAATCGGTTAGGCCTGATTATGTCTTATTTTCCAATTTTAGTATTTTTAAATAATCAATTATGTCATTACATCTGCTTGTATCGTGAACCAGGCCAGATATGCCGGCCAGGTCAAATACGTGTGTAAACTCTCTCGGGGACTAATAATTTGCCAGCTCATGCATTGACTTTAAAATACACAAAATCAATAGGGGGAATCTTTCTCTGTTTAGGACAGACTCCTGCCTTCTTATTTGACCTTTTTTTAAAATCAACAGTATTTTCATTATATCATTGTGACATGGACCGAACAGATAAGCTGGGCACAGCACATTAAATAAATTAGAATTTCTTCGATTCCGAGACATGATTACTTTAATACATTTGCACCATCATGACCTGTCCATGAACCCCTCAAAAGCACAAACGGAACCTGACAAATTAATGGGGGTTAAATTTGGCCAGAGAAATTTTAATTTGAATATCAATCGACTGAAATGGTCCATAATTTGTCCACTCTCAAACCCGAGACTTCCAAGTCGTGTGAGTTTTGAAACTTTTAGAGCAGTTAGGGGTAATTTTAATGGATTAATATTTAATTCAAAGGAAAAGTTTTCTGGCCAAAATGACAAAATGAGTTTTGTCAGACTGTGGTAACTTCATGTACAAGTCATAATGCTATAGAATGTCTTGCACTGAAAGGACATTTTTCTCATCTAGGCCAAAAAACTTTTCATTCAAATACCGATCGATTAGAACGACTCCAACCTGGCAAACCGTCTCCAACCTGAAAATTCATTAAAATAATAGGTTTTACACTTATTAAAAGCTGAAAAGACGGTGGGGATCACCATAACCCTCTCTTTATCATCCACAGGAAAATCATCACATTCGTTACGATGAAACTATCACTGTACATCACAAATTTAAACAACTTTTCGTTGTTATAGCTCCAAACACTTAACACTGTGTTGTAGAGCTCAATTTGCTGACCAATACTATGTATAGAATGTACTTGTTAATTATCTGTTTGAATAGTAAAAATTTATTTTTGTTGTGGATGGGCGTGAAGTTTTTGGGGGAAATTCTAAAATTGGCTGGTAAAGAGACAGTCAATCAAATGGTATTCCACATAAACGTTTTCTGGCCAAATATTTTTTTTAAAGTGTTTTTGGCTGAGTACGTCAGTTCAATGAATGAGATCGGGGCTCACTGCCATTGTGTTAAACCATGCATGCCTATCGAGGTAATCTTAAATTTATTGATGAAATGTTGAGTTTGTAACTTTTTGTGGAACCAGAGACGCCAAGCAAAGATCGATGTGTTTCATGTTTTAAACATTCGAGTTTTAATCAATTGGGGAGATCTATTGACCAGTTTCGGGATAGGTTGCTTTAAGTAACGCCTTGGAATGTGGCCACTGTGTGCCCAAAGTATTGTATACAAAGAGCGGTTTACGCTATAGTTTAACATCTTCATCATCATCATCATCATCATCATCATCATCATCATCATTATCATCATTATCATCGTCGTCACCGCCGTCGTCATCATCCTCATCATCATCACCACTATCATCATTATTATTATTATTATTATTATCATCACCGCAATCATCATCATTATTATTATTATTATTATTATTATTATTATTATTATTATTATTATTATTATTATTATATATTATTATTATTATTTTATTGTTATTGTATTGTTATAAATGTGTAACCAAATGACAAATTGCCACTTTTTTGGGGACAATAAAGCTATAATTATTATTATTATTATTATTATTATTATTATATTATTATTATTATTATTATTATTATTATTATTATTATTATTATTATTATTATTATTATTATTATTATTATTATTATTATTATTACTATTATCATCATCATCATCATCATCATCATCATCATCATCATCATTATTATTACCATTGCTCTCATCCATGATATGAGAGGATCATGTGAGCTCAATTTCAAGCATTCTTGCTTGACAGCCAAAGTGCACTCAGATTTTTCTAACCCCCATCCATGTCCACCCAGAACTGATTTGAAGTTAGATTTCGTAGATCTGGCGGAAAGTACTCTGATAGACATTAGCGTCCGACACGAAGGGTAGTAACCAATTGCTATTGGTCGTTTACCGCTATGGAATAGGAGATAAACTCCGGTTCGATGGGTCTCATTGCTCTGAAGTATAAACATTTAATACATTAGTCACGTGCGCCATATGGTGAATATAAACCATAACGTAACGAAGTATGACCGGAGGAAAATAGAATTAAAAAGCACTTGAGGATCTCATCGTAAAATAAATTATGTCAAGAGTAACATTTAATTTTGTTGATGCATCCGGTTGTTCAATGATACGAGTCTTTGTCTTTGAACACTCCAATTCCTTTTCCGAGGAATAAAACATCCTGTTGTAATATATTGAGTTGTTTCCCTTCATTCATACTTGGTGTCGGAAATGGGTTCTCTTTAAAGACAGAAGATGACATTGAGTGGAGGCCTTGAAAGAGAAAGAGAGAGAGAGGGGGGGGGGATGTTGGTAAGGAGGGAGGGACGAGGAGGAATGGAAGGGGGGGTGAGAAGGAGGATTGGGGGATGAGGAGGAGGAGTGGGGGTGAAAAAAGAAGAGGAGGAGGAGGAGTGGGGAATGAGAAGGAGATGTGGCGGTATGAAGAGGAATGGTGGAGATGAGGAAGAGTGGGGTGGGGGAGGTGAAGAGGAGGTGGGGTATGAGGAGAAGTGGGGGATGGGGAGGAGTAGGGGATGAGGAGGAGCAAAAGGAGGAAAGAAAGAGACAACGTACTTGACGATAGAAAATGAGACAAGGGATAGGGGTTAGAAATATGGTAGAGGGACTGAAAGAAAGATAAAAAGAGAGAGCGGAGAGAGAAAGAGAGAGAGTGAGAGAGAGAGAGAGAGAGAGAGAGATGGGGGGGGGGGGGTAGAGGGGGAGAAAAGAGGGAGAGATGGAGAGAAATGCAATGTAAATGTTCTGTAAGAAAGTAATAACAAGGATGCAAAGACATGGACACATAATGGCAAAGGCCTCTTAGAATACTTTATTTTATTTCAACAGGAACGACCAATGCATCTGTTGGACAGGACATGAGTTTAAACACGGTGGGAATACAGGATATGAATTCCAGTAAAGTTAGATACTTTACACATAATGAAATTGTGTCTCAGTTCCGTTAAATAGAAACACGCGGTTATAGTGTAGTTCGTTTACATAAAAGTCTAGGATCGTCATTTCATCTATTCCTGATCAATTATCAATAATTTCCTTTTATAATAATTTCTGTTCAAAACGGCAAAAGCTTAGCTGTCTAGCGGTAGATGTTGAGTTGCGTATCTTGAACTTAAATTTTATCATTATTATTAATATCATTATCATCACCACCCATCATCATCAATGTCATTATCCCCCTTTAGTAGTAGTAGTAGTAGTAGTAGTAGTAGTAGTAGTAGTAGTAGTAGTAGTAGTAGTAGTAGTAGTAGTAGTAGTAGTAGTAGTAGTAGTAGTAGTAGTAGTCGTAGTAGTCGTAGTAGTCGTAGTAGTAGTAGTAGTAGTAGTAGTAGTAGTAGTAGTAGTAGTAGTAGTAGTAGTAGTAGTAGTAGTTGTTGTTCTTGTTGTTGTTCTAGTTGTTGTTCTTGTTATAGTCATGGTGGTCGGCACACATAACTAGATTGATGGGTGGTATTATTGGCGGGATTAGAATCTCGTCGTATCTAATATTAAGTGTGCAACTATTTTTTTAAAATCACTATCATTAATTAATGTATCTTGTCCCAGCCACGCTGCAGGAACCGGGGCGAACCTTATCAGTCATTCGCATTCGTGAAATCATTTACAAAGGGTTCAGTGCATACAGGACAATAGAAAGTTATCTCAGGATCTAAATGGAAAGATTGATATCGCTTCGACTAGATTTTACGACTCTGCAGAACGATTCCAAAAACCCACGGTAACCTTATTCGGCCTTTACGAGTCAATCTGAAACATTCGTTGACAGTGACGGCGCGTGCACTGGGAATTGTAGAGCTTTGATCTCCTCGAGAGAGAATTTTGAATTTATCGTTTTAATGCATGTAAAATATTTCTTTTATATTAAGAACTAAATATGCTGGATACTTACTGCAGGAGATTGGTAGAGGTGGAGAGTAGGACGGATGAGGGAGTAGGGTATGAAAAAAAAAGAGAGAAAGAGAGAGAGAGAGAGAGAGAGAGAGAGAGAGAGAGAGAAAGAGAGAGAAAGAGAGAGAAAGAGAGAGAGAGAGAGAGAGAGAGAGAGAGAGAGAGAGAGAGAGAGAGAGCACAGCCGGGAAGAAAAAGTAATTTGCCCTTAAAATATTTCTTTAAAATATAGAGAAAGAAAAGGGCAGAGAAAGGAGGAGAGAGAATGAGGGAGGGGGAGAGATAGGGGGAAGTGGTGAATCATTTCATTGAATGCTTAACAGTTTCAAAATATTTGTAGCTCTTTTAAGAAATTTAGTTATGCAAACAGTTATCGGTTGAAATCACAAAAATTATTACAATTCATTTCGTTTTCAGTTCAGTCTTGTCGCCCTTTTCAGCTTTCCTGGATACGGTTACTGATAATGATCACACGCACACTTTTTTGTCATTACTAACAAAAATGTGTTCACCTTAAAGGCACATTAATTTTTTAGATCTTATTGATGACAACAAATCGCTTATCAGATATGCAACACCTCGCATCGAAACAGTATCAAAATCAGATTATAAAGTAAAAATGACGGGGAAAAAAGTGAAATTATAGTTTATTTTTATAATGCATTTCCTCTGTTTACATAAAGAGCGAGAGTAAAACATTGATTTGTAATATTCACCAGACGACATTTTCTAGGGATAAAAGAAAACGAGCAATTATATAGAGCTAAATGCGCTCAAATGGCTTTACAAGGGACCCCAACGCAGTTAACACGTGGAACGACACATTACGCTTATACTATTGATTTTATGTGTTTAAGTAAAACACTCACAACATCCGGCATCCGGATGTGACATACCACAACAAACTATGTGTAACCTTGAATGTTTACAATATTACTGATATAACTCAGAGACAAATAATCACCAAAATGGCTGTAAAAAAACAATAACAAAGAGCTGAATGCCTTCAATTTCGTTCCTTCTATAAAGCATTGTCAAATATTTTTTTTTCGGCAGAAACAACGCTGTACCGGTCAGGTGCTCATTTTACTCCCGAATGCGGTAAGAGAATGTGAACAGAGAGGACTGAGCGGTCCAAAGCGAGTCTCGAACCAGTCCGAAAGCGAGTGTCATACTGTCAGACCACAAAGCCACAACTGGTAGACACTTACGACACTTCCTTGCGAGAAACAGTAAGACCTACAATATTATGTGGTCAACCCATTCTTGTTATTATAAAATCATATTTGTAAACACTCACCTTAAAAGGCGCAATGGTGATGATGGAGGAGGAGGAGGAGGAGAAGGAGGAGGAGGAGGAGGAGGAGGAGGAGGAGGAGGAGGAGGAGGAGGAGGAGAAGGAAGAGGAGGAGGAGAAGGAAGAGGAGGAGGAGAAGCAAGAGGAAGAGGAGGAGGAAGAGAAGGAGGAGGAGGAAGAGCAGGAGCAGGGGGAGGAGGAGGAGGAGGAGGAGGAAGAGAAGAAAGAGAGAAGAAGAAGAAGAAGAAAAGGAAAAGAAGAAGAGAAGAAGAAGAAGAAGAGAGAAGAAGGAAGAGAAGAAGAAGAAGAAGAAGAGAGAAGAAGAAGAAGAAGAAGAAGAAGAAGAAGAAGAAGAAGAAGAAGAAGAGAAGAAGAAGAGAAGAAGAAGAAGAAGAGAAGAAGAGAAGAAGAAGAAGAAGAAGAAGAAGAAGAAGAAGAAGAAGAAGAAGAAGAAGAAGAAGAAGAAGAAGAAGAAGAAGAAGAAGAAGAAGAGAAGAGAAGAAGAAGAAGAGAGAAGAAGAAGAAGAAGAAGAAGAAGAAGAAGAAGAGAAGAAGAAGAAGAAGAAGAAGAAGAAGAAGAAGAAGAAGAAGAAGAAGAAGAAGAAAGAAGAGAAGAGAAGAAGAAGAAGAAGAAGAAGAAGAAGAAGAAGAAGAAGAAGAAGAAGAAGAAGAAGAAGAAGAAAGAAGAAGAAGAAGAAGAAGAAGAAGAAGAGAAGAAGAGAAGAAAGAAGAAGAAAGAGAAGAAGAAGAAGAAGAGAAGAAGAAGAAGAAGAAGAAGAAGAAGAAGAAGAAGAAGAAGAAGAAGAAAGAAGAAGAAGAAGAAGAAGAAGAGAGAAGAAGAAGAAGAAGAAGAAGAAGAAAGAAGAGAGAAGAAGAAGAAGAAGAAGAAGAAGAAGAAGAAAGAAGAAGAGAAAGAAGAAGAAGAAGAAGAAGAAAAAGAAGAAGAAGAAGAAGAAGAAGAAGAAGAAGAAGAAGAAGAAGAAGAAGAAGAAGAAGAAGAAGAAGAAGAAGAGAAGAAGAAGAAGAAGAAGAAGAAAGAAGAAGAAGAAGAAGAGAAGAAGAAGAAAGAAGAAGAAGAAGAAGAAGAAGAAGAAGAAGAAGAGAAGAAGAAGAAGAAGAAGAAGAAGAAGAAGAAGAGAAGAAGAAGAAGAAGAGAAGAAGAAGAAGAAGAGAGAAGAAGAAGAAGAAGAAGAAGGAAGAAGAAGAAGAAAAGAAGAAGAAGAAGAAGAAGAAGAAGAAGAAAGAAGAAAGAAAGAGAAGAAGAAGAAGAAGAGAAAGAAGAAGAAGAAAGAAGAAGAAGAAGAAGAAGAAGAAGAAGAAGAAGAAGAGAGAAGAAGAAGAAGAAGAAAGAAGAAGAAGAAAGAAGAAGAAGAAGAAAGAAGAAGAAGAAGAAGAAGAAGAAGAAGAAGAAGAAGAAGAAGAAGAAGAAGAAGAAGAGAAGAAGAAGAAGAAGAAGAAGAAAGAAGAAGAAGAAGAAGAAGAAGAAGAAGAAGAAGAAGAAGAAGAAGAAGAAGAAGAAGAAGGAAGAAGAAGAAGAAGAAAAGAAGAAGAGAAGAAGAAGAAGAAGAAGAAAGAAGGAAGAAGAAGAAGAAGAAGAAGGAAGAAGAAGAAGAAGAAGAAGAAGAGAAGAAGAAGGAAGAAGAAGAAGAAGAAGAGAAGAAGAAGAAGAAGAAGAAGAGAAGAAGAAGAAGAAGAAGAAGAAGAGAAGAAGAAGAAGAAGAAGAGAGAAGAAGGAAGAAGAATGGAACCTAGGAAGACAGAGAAAATATGAAAAGAAGTGAAGAAAGAAGATGACAGCGACGAGCAAATTAAGTAAAAACGGCGTAATCACGTTAATTTGGATAACAATGAAAGCTAAGTGATTTCTTTGATACAAAATTAAGGAACACATTTATACTTAACAGAAATATTTTACTTAAAACTCCAGATATCCATAAATGTGTAAACATGGCCATCAGCAATAGATTCATAAACCAAGGATATATTCACCAATCGTTCTTTTTGCGTGCAAAACTGTGTATTACATAAAAATCTCTTTAAGTCAAGATAGTTGTGGAACTAACGATGTGTCAGTGCTTCTGTCCGTTCGCGACGCTCCTACGTGCACAGTGTATTACTACGCCAAAAAGCAGCGTGCAACAGAAATGAATAATGTTCATTCAAAGTGCATCTTCAATTTTATAGCTGCTGTTCCCTTCGGCATGCCAAGAGGTCTTATGTCAAATCGTCAAAGAAACCACCGGTTTGATACTTTTTTGAAAAAGTTGTGGCATAAATCTAACGATGTAGGGAGTAAAACTTGTTATGTCAAAAGTATTTAGTGTTTTAATACATTATTTTATTTTCATTTCAGTGTATAGACGGTCTACGCAATTTATATAAAATGTTTTCATCTCCTCTTTTTAACGAAAAATTAATAATAATGATAAAAACTTTTTAGATATCATTAATATGTTATATAATTATAAGAAGAAGTATCGAGTGCGACTGTGTTCATTGAAAAGTAGAGACAGTTCCAGTCGAGTGACCTTTATTTTGCATGCCTTCAATAGGAAGGGGTTTTATTTTTATTTTTTATGAAGTATTTGTGTAAGCTATTATATTATTACATATTATCTAGTAAAATTCATGTTTTTCATGGCTGCCTTATTGACGATTTTTGAATGGCGTTTATGTTGTACTTTCTCAACCGTTCATAATGTATCCTAAGCCGTATCTATCAGGTGTACAAACATTATTATCATTTGCAACATATATCAATCCAAAAATAAAAATACATATCCCTCTGTTATCCTGTCAGATTGAAGCGACTGACTGATTTACCCCGCGCAATATCCACTAAACTTGATCAAAAGCGCTTTACAAGAGGTCCCTCGTCAATAGTAATAAACTTAACATATTCTAAGACGAGACATGACGCGAAATTACAATGTTTTCCCGAGATATAAACAGCCATTTTTTTAAAAACACAACAAAATACGAACAAAGGACTCAACTATACGCCGCTCAGAGCTCGAATCGAACAATGGACTTTCCGATCCGAAGATAGACCGGTGTCATACCACAAGACCACCTAGCTGTATGGCGGAACATTAATGTGAGTGGAAGTGATGGATTGTTATGAATCATCACAGCGAGACCCAGACCCAGATCGAAGCGACCCGTCAACCTCCAGAAAATCGATATTTTTTATTCTTTTCCACAAAGAAAAAGAAAACAACAGAAAATTATAATGAAAAAAATGAGCAGAGCTGTCTTGATTACTACCTTTGGATCGGAGATTTCCATCTTTGTGTTAGCGCCAGTGCTGCGTTATCCTATTCTCTGACTAAATGCTTTTTTTTTTTTTTTTTGTTAAATCAGTTCAGACAGAAAATTTATACTTCAACTATTGATCGATCAAAATGTCCTTCAACCCGTTAAATAAGAATCAAATCCGACACTTCCTAAAAGTCTGAGACTTGAGACTTTTGGATAAGCAAGGGGGTCATTTAAATCGATCTATATTTGAAGATATTTTTTCTTGGCCAAAAACGAAATAAAAAAATGTTTTGGCAGAGTGCGACGTGTTCCGTCTTGGAAATGTTGTCATTTGTATAATGAAAACTTTAACGGCCAAATTCATTTTTGATTCTTCAATTTTCCATGATTCATTCAATTAATAACTACAGATTGAAATGTTTTCACTAAGAAAGCAGTGACACAGCACGTTCAAATCCCAAGAAACGTCGCTGTTCCTACTCTCTTAGACCGAGAATAAAATGTTTAAAACACTTTAATATTCTTGGAATTTTATACAACTATCTAGTTTATATATTATCAAAATTATGATACGACGGCCGCTTTATGTTGATTGATACTAAATATTGATCAAAAATGAGTAAAACAGTTTCAAAAATAATAAAATGCTTCGTTCGAAACGCTTCGAGCCCAAATTCATTCTTCAGCTATCAAAAAAGAAAAGCAATTCAATCGGCAATACGTGACGTAAAATCCAGGGACGGAATAAAGGGTCTCTCTATAGCTAGTTCAGCTTGCGGATACGTGACTTTAATTGAACTAATGCTAACGTCCCGCCACTGTGCCTTTGAATAAGATTTTTTTTAACAAACATAACACTACTCGAATAATTTTGAATCAGTACATTATGTTTATGTTTTGCATCCCAAAATGGCCTTCGTCAACACAAACGTCTGTGTGTAACTTAAATGTTATTGGTGAGAATTGGTAAGAAATGGTCACCTCTTAAATTGTCTTAATAACGACAGCAAACATTTGAGTGACGTTAACTACACGTCCTCAACAAGCTGAGATAAATATCCTCTCCCAACTGGTTCAAAAAAATGGTGTCAGATAACAAGCCAAGGCCATGGAAGATACGGTTGGATGGGAAAATTGGATATGAATAAAATTGAGAATGAAATTCACATTTCAGCAGATAAACATCAGTCACTCCAATAAACACATAGAAGAAACTTAAAGCCGTCTCAAGTCACTCCAATAAACACAAATAGAAAAAAAATAAAACCGTCTAAAAGCCGTTTTATGTCGGGGCGAACCAGATTTTTTTTTTAAATATTTAAAACTTGAGCTTATATTATATTATATTATATTATATTATATTATATTATATTATATTATATTATATTATATTATATAAATGTGCTCAAAGCCCTTCATAAGTGGTCCCAAGCCAATAGCAGCACTTAATATGTTTGGACAAGGCAGGACACTGACACTGCAAGGCGCTAATACAATACTTTCCAGCAGAGAAACTGCTATTCCTAGCCAGGATGAATACAGGGAATGTTATTTTATCTTATTGAGTTGATATTTCAAATCACAATTTCTTGAAAAATTAACACCCAGTCAGTTCTGTTGTTTTGCACAGGAAGCACATAATATTTCTATAATATAATTTTCCCCTGTTGCCGTACACACACACACACACACACACACACACACACACACACACACACACACCAATGTAATTATAAACGTTTTGAATACACGTGTCTGTAACACATAATACACACGAATTTGTTATGCTGCTTTATGAATGGAGGCCGGCACAGTGCATACTGGCACATTGTAATATCATAATTACGCCTTTAATAAGAGATTCCTTTATAGAAATCGTCTTCCCTCTACATTCAAGGTATATGAACATGTCAGCAAAGAGCGATTTATGTTGATCGGCGCGAAAATGGCAAATGGCAGAGATAGGAATGAAAACAAGGTGTCGGGAATCACAAAGCTAGTCACTTTTCTGACGGCTATCAAAGACAATTTGTGTCCCACTCTCTCAAATCGGTGTTATGTCTGTTTACATCCATTAACTGGGGGTCCCGATAGCAAAGTTGGTAGAGAACTCGCTTCAAACGCAAAGGACCCTGATCGATCCCGGTCACGATGCAGTTTGTTTTGTTTTTAATCTGACTCCCGTGTCCAACCATAAGTGATTGGGTGGCTGGGTTCAGTTAGATCTGGCGGAAAGTACTTTGCTATAGACTTGCATGATATCCAATTGATAGCAAACAATTGCTATTATCCGTTTTACGCTATAAAAACCGGGGTAAACTTGATAAACTCCATGGGCTCTCATGGCTCTAAAGAACATCAGATAACCGAATATTGGAAAAATAGTCAAAATTATTAGAATTACAACTTCAATTTTTTTCCTCCACGGGGGATATCAATTCTAGTAAAATTTCATGATTTAGATCTACAGAGATTTAGATTTCGTTAATTTACATTATCTGGACACGCCGCCATATTACAGAACTGAGACTGCGGGTCACAGTTTATCTGGTGGCACCAACAGCCTTGCGAACAGAACTTAATTAACAAGATGGCTAAATATTTTCTATAGCCTACACAATAACTATCTATTGGATTGGTTTTAAGATTTTTATTATATAGCAGATGCAAATTTTAAAAACCGATTGTGATTCAATCTTTCTTTTTTTTTTTTTTTTTTTTTTTTGTTTGTTTGTTTCTGCTTTATTTTCGTGTCTTATCATTTTCTTGATATTGTAAAACGCGCTATAAAAATTTGCCTCCTATCTAGAAATTACCTGGGTGGTTCCGACTGCGGCTCGATATTTTCTTTAAAATGACCACACAAAACAAGGCGACGATTTCCAAAAGAAAGTGTATATTGAGTTGTATCCAAACGTTACAACTATTAGAATAATTTTTACCTTGAGCAATACTAACAACTCACTTTTCATTTTCTTTCGGGGATTGTCGCCTTGTATTGTGGCGCAACTTTAAGGGAAATGGCAGGCTATAAGTTAACGAAGGCTACATTTCCAACACCCTGCTGACTGAATAGTGTATACCCAAAGTAGTCTTTCAGAGCCATTAGGACAATGGAGCCTGGGTTTTATCCCGGTTTCTATAGCGTGAAACGGACAGTTGCAAATGCTTACTTACTACCCTTTGGATAGGATACAGAGTACTTTCCGTCAGATCTGAGAGACCCAGCTACTCAAATCACTGCTGGTTGGACAGGCAGGGGGTCAGAAAAAAATCTCAACCTCACCCTGGATCGATTTCGGTCCCTTTACACGTGAGACGAGTCCTCTATCAACTGAGCTATTTGTATCCCCTCAAGTTTGTACCCTAACCTATAATAACTTAATTGCTTAATTTCTGAATATAATTACTGGATTTCATTTTTACTCTCCGAATTTAACCGTAACCATCATCAACTTATAGCCTGACACTGACCAAAAAATGACGTCAAAAGACAAGTCTTTGGCCGCAAAAGAAAACAAATCGTGAGTTGTATTCAATAGTTCAACCAATGGGACCACTTGTTTCCTTGATCTCTACTATCAACAACTCTGGACGATGCACAAACCTAAATAAATGACGTCAAACTGTAAGTCTTAGAGGGTTCTAGTGTCAGGCTATAAGTTAACGATGGCTACGATTTAACACGATTTGAATGGCTTTGAGTCACTCACGAAAACACTTATAATTAAAAATTTAAGAATATTCGTCAAATCTCGGTACAACACATGCATTCTCGTCATTCCTCGTGGTCTAGCAGTCTCACCACCTTGCATGATTCCAGATAGAATCAGCACTCACCTTGTCTCCTCGCATCATCATTTAAGTTATCTACCTGTGTCGTGTATTTAACACGGTGGCAGCGTAACCCGCCCAACGTTGTAATAGCCGTGTTGAATAAAGTATGCATGATAATAAATGTGTGCATCGGTATTCAAAATGGTATTTAAAACGTGTGCAACTTATAGATTTTTAAGAATTCTTATCCGTAAATGAAGCATGTCATAATATTCTAATGATTATTGCCCGAAGCTAGGAATGTCGGAGAGAAAGAAAGGGAGAATTTTCTGAAGCTTAGGCTTCTCAAAAGAAAAAAAATATGTTCGGATAGCTCGGGTGATAGAGCACTTGCTTCATATGCAAAGGGACCAAAATCGATTCCTGGTGAAGTCGATATTTTTTTCGAACACCCCCCCCCCCCCCCCCCCCTGTCCCACAAGAGTGATTGGGAAGCTGGGTTTCTAAGATCTGGCAAAAAAAAAAACAAGTGAATTTCTTTTTATCTAAACGCAAAGCATCACTTAACTAATCTCAATGAGTGGGGGGACAAAAATTGAGTTTTTATATAGCGTTAGCGTAATATCCACTAAATGTGAACAAAGCGCTTTACAAGGGGTCCCTAGCCAACAACAACACTTAACATGAATGACGAGACATGACGCCTGTTAGGCGATATTACATTTTTTTTTCCGACAGAGACAACGCTGTTAACGGCCAGGTACTAATTTACACCTAAACACGGTGAGAGAATGCGAGTTAAGAGCTAATTCCAAGGACTCAACTATGCACCCTCAGCGCGGGATTCTTCTTCTTCTTCTTCTTCCTTTGATTGCCCATAATCAATTGGTTGATTATTATGGCAAGTATGAAACTGATTCGAACCTAGGACCCTCGATTCGAAGGCGAGTGTCAAACCACAAGACCACTTAGCCGCACAAGGCTACCGGCCCTTGATTTAAATGTATAATGGGACATCTGCAATAGGCTACCTCCATTACTGTCCATGTTAAGAAACGTGAAACTAATGGTAATCTGAATACTTATCATTGCCAACCTATTACGTAATTGGTACATAGCTACACACAATTAAGTATGCAATCCAGCCACTTTGTATGTGTACTGAGTAGATATCCATTAACAACAATATCATTGTCACCAGTAGTAACAACAATTTACCTAACACACAAAACAACAATATCATGTTTTGAGATCTTAGCCAGGACAGAGAGTGTATTGAGTTCATTAATTTGACGATGCGACCACGGCAGAGTTTCTTCCAATAAGAGACCCTTTCGTGCATCTAAACCCAAAAAAAAAAAAAATAAAAAGAAAGAAAAGGGAAAAAAGAAAGAACGAATAAAAAAAAAGGAGAAAGAAAAAGAAACAAAACAATTATTATCACAATATCATCAATAGATTATTACCACGCCACCCGTTTAGAGTTAAATATACAGAATCAATTTAATCTTTTGATCAAAATGCAAATTCGTATCATAATAGGTATATGACCATTAATTATTTCAAAAAGGTATTAAGATATAATATTTTGGGGTGAATCAAAAGCCAAACCTGTCGTTAATTTCCAAGTTATAAAGCTCAGAAATTTGGAACGTTAGTCTTTGGTTGGTAGAGAAATTAATAAATTATGTTCATTCTTCTCAATAAATAATAGGTAGGCAACGTTTTAGATTTTCGATTAGGGATTTAGTTTTTAGCACTCATTCATCCCGGCATGTCACATATCAGATCACACATTTTATACTGATGTACTCCGGAAAAAAAAAACTTTTAAAAAATGGCCAGAAAAATCGTCCAGACATCATTTGATAAAATTACCCTGATCTTGTCAAAACTCTCAAACCTGGGACTTCCTAGAAGTCCTAGACTTGATGGATTTTGACAAATAGCCACAAGTTTGAGAGTTTTTGACAAGATAAGCCTCACTGTGATCGATCGATATTTGAAGGACGAGTTTTCTGGCCAATTTTTTTTAATGGGTTTTTTTTTTTCCCCAGAGTGCGGGAATATATAAATTTGAGATTTTTTTCTTCTTAAATGCTGACGTCTTAAATTTTAGAATCAATGAATCGATTTCATCAATAATTGTTAATTCAGCCCTTACAATCAGATTCAATCTACCATCGATCTTGTATGGGTTCTGTGAAATTCCAGCTATAAAAAGCACTCTTCATAGAAAATCAATCAATAACTGTCATTCCCTAACGCTGATGCTATAAATTAAAACGCAAGTGTTTTTATTATAAAAATATTTTTTAATTTTAAAAATTTTTTTTTTTTTTTTTTTTTTGCTATTTCACAGATTTATCGTCTGTAGTCGGGGTTTGATGAGTCTAAAAATCCCAAAGAGATCACTGATTTCAACAATAGAATAGTAACAGCGATGCTAATAGGGATTTCATTGAGATCGCAATCACATCGCTGTTTTGCTTACATATTACGGACAACGGTTAGGTCCGAGCTTCTTATGACCATATATATTTAAATAGCGAGAGAAACTCAGACTGGAAATTAAGTCTCGTTACTAAAGAGTTAACGAGGCTGTTTTTCCGCAAGTTCCCAGCACAGACTTCGCTTTGTTATTTAATTTAATTATCTTTTTATTTTTATTATAGATTATTATATTATTTATATCAATATAACGGATGGGGGGTTCGGGCTTTTCCAATTGGACTTTTGGCCTGCACTGCTAGGAACTTGTGGAAAGACTCCCGTTAACGACTTATAATTTAATAGCGATCTATGGAAATGGGAGATCTCAGTTTAAAAGTCCGTCTCCGTTAGAAATATAAGGGACACACAATATCTGGATGAATCGAGGAGGGAGAGGGGGGGGGGGTAATATCTATATACCATTGGTGACAAAGTTATTTATAACAGCCCGAAACGAAATGCGATCGGCAATAGTTTAATTGGTTTTAAAAGATAACGCACACGTTTTGTAAAAAAAAAATAATTGAATAAACCTAGAGTTTAAATGTTACACGCCTCATAAAAAGTACAGACAATATACAACTGTCTATTAATCTTCCATAATCAGTCCATAATACTAGATAGTCAAACAATAACTACCTATGTCGAAAAGCACAAGAAAAGGAAAAGAAATAAAAATGAATATATATATATATATATATATATATATATATATATATATATATATAGGTACATACTCGTATATATATATATATATATATATATATATATATATATATATATATATATATATATAAGTCTTTTAAAATATACACAACATCAGAATCTATTCATAAATTAACAACTAAATTATCTAATGGCCAAAACGTACTTACATTACAAGAAACAAATCCTTTAATTTAAGACGGCTCAGTTGGCAAACTCACAAAGTCCGATGAATAATATTGCAAAATAAGTTTATTGATAAATCAAACACACGAGAAGATATTCGAATATCAGAATATTTGAATCAATCCAAGTTTTAATCCATTGAATCAAGACGCGGTTAAGAGAATCAGAAATTTATCTTAAAAATTATTATTTCAATCAGCGTTGACGTGTAATTCTATCAAATTTTACTGTAACGATCAAAACGAGTGGATCAGAAAATAAAAATCACCAATGAAAATGATCACAACACATTAGAAAAAAATTAGTGAGAAGACGATTGGCAGTTAACAACAACCAGCTCGTGGCCCAGAATAGAATGAACTGATTTTAAAGATGACAATGAGGATGATGATGATAATAATGATCACTATGATAATAACATCACAAAGTGCGGCATTGATAGGATCCTTCACACCTCGCTGATTCCACTCTGCCACCCAGACTAACCCCAGTCGGTTGGTTGGCCGTCGTCGTCGTCGTAGTCGTCGCGGACTGGACCGAGATCGCGGAGGAGTTCATCCATCCGCCGTCGAGACAGACACCAATCGGCCCACTTGCTTGGCAAGTTGATGATATTAGCCTCGCACGGCGAGCACCACCACCACCACGTGTCTCGATGACTGAGTTTTAGTGTCTTGGGACGTGTGGGGAGACTCACCTCAACTCTCTCTCTCTCTTTCTCTCTCTCTCTCTCTCTCTCTCTCTCTCTCTCTCTCTCTCTCTCTCTCTCTCTCTCTCTCTCTCTCTCTCTCTCTCTCTCTCTCTCTCTCTCTCTCTCTCTCTCTCTCTTTCATTTTATTACCCCTCACTAGGATTATAATATATAGCTCTTTATTTACGGTCTCCTTGACTATAATATTGTCAAGTTATCTTTTTTGCGCCCGTCTGTGCCCCCGCCACCCACTAATCGCTCACCTTTCTTCTATTTCTATGTTTCTCAGAATCTACACGGATCTAACAGTCTATCTTCCACACTGAAATGTATCCATCTATCTATCAATTTATCTATCGATCTATTTATATTTCAGTCTACCTATCCATCCATCTATTTATCCATCTGTCTGTCTTTCTGTATCTATCCATCCATCTATTTATCAATCTGTCTATCTTCATTCATATCTATCAATCTGTCTGTCTGTCTGTCTGTCCATCTCTATTTCCCAGTCCTTCACTCCTTTCCACCTTTTTTTTTTTTTTGCCATCCGGGTTTATGAGTAATTCTCACTTAAATGGACTAACAAGGCTATAGATAGAATGCGCTTGGCCAAGGAGTTCACAACATTGCCATCCGGAAGTATAACGGACCAACACACAAACTCTGTGTAACCATGAACTTTTCTAGTCTGGTTAATACAGTTTAGTGAGAACAACTCACAAACGCGGATGGCAAAAACAATAACAAAGGCCTGAGTGACGTCATCTGCATACTATCTATAGATAGAATGCGCTTGGCCAAGGAGTTCACAACATTGCCATCCGGAAGTATAATGGACCAACACACAAACTCTGTGTAACCATGAACTTTTATAGTCTGGTTAATACAGTTTAGTGAGAACAACTCACAAACGCGGATGGCAAAAACAATAACAAAGGCCTGAATGACGTCATCTGCATACTATCTATAAACGTTTAAGGTTACACATTGTTTTGTGTGTTGGTCCGTTATAGATAGAATGCGCTTGGCCAAGGAGTTCACAACATTGCCATCCGGAAGTATAACGGACCAACACACAAACTCTGTGTAACCATGAACTTTTATAGTCTGCTTAATACAGTTTAGTGAGTAAAACTCACAAACGCGGATGGCAAAAACAATAATAAAGACCTGAGTGACGTCATCTTCGAACTATCTATACTTCCAGATGGCAATGTTTTTAGCTGATAAGCCAAGCACATACTCTCCATAAACGTTTAAAGTTACACATTGCTTTGTGTGTTGGTACGTTATATCCGGCTGGCGATGTTATGAGTTTTTTTGTTATTTCTCAACGCATGGTGAAATGTTACACATCACTGCATCAACACATTGTGATAAAAGCTCACAATATGGAGGACCAGCTGCTGATAAACACCTAGATAACCACTCATCTCGGACATTCGTCATAATGTAAACTATGGCAGTGATTGGTAAACATAGCAAACTACACATGTTTTACTATCAATGACAAACGTCTCAGTAAAATACACACTGTTCTATCGCTTGATCAACAGAACCATTGTGTTAATTTAAACGTTTATGATATTATGATCGAGAAAATCGTGTGATAAATAGTCACCCATTTGACGGTATGAAAACAATAACAATGATCAGAGAGAGTTCGATTTCATTCACGTTATTGTTTATAAAAAACCAACTATTTTTGTCCGAGCACGTGTGAAGAGGTGTCACAAATTCAATGTTTTGATTTGTAAAAAATCTACTGGTTAATTGTTGTTAAATGTACCAAAGACAACTTTGGGTCAAATATTCTTATAGATAGTTCAAAGATGACGTCACTCAGGTCTTTGTTATTGTTTTTTGCCATCCGCGTTTATGAGTAATGCTCACTGAACTGTATTAACCTGACTATAAACGTTCATGGATACACACAGTTTTGTGTGTCGGTCCGTTATACTTCCGGATGGCAATGTTATGAGCTCCTAAGCCAAGCGCATACTATCTATTAACCCGATGGTGACGATTAACCTGACTATAAACGTTCATGGTTACACAACGTTTTGTGTGTGGGTCCGTTATACTTCCGGATGGCAATATTGTGAGCTTCTTAGCCAAATGCATACTATCTTTTGTGAAAAGTGTTTATAAAATGTTGTGTCTTGTTCCGTTTTACTTCCGGATGGCAATGTTGTGAGCTTCTTATCAAGCGAATAATATCTATAGATACTGTGCACTTGGATAAGACACTCACAACATTGCCACCCGGAAGTATAACGGAACAGCATACAAAACTATGTGTAACCTTTAACGTTTATAGATAGAATGCGCTTGGCCAAGGAGTTCACAACATTGCCATCCGGAAGTATAACGGACCAACAAACAAACTCTGTGTAACCATGAACTTTTATAGTCTGGCTAATACAGTTTAGTGAGAACAACTCACAAACGCGGATGGCAAAAACAATAACAAAGGCCTGAGTGACGTCATCTGCATACTATCTATAGTCTGGTTAAACAGTTTATTGAGAATTACTCACAAGCACGGATGGCAAAAACAATAATAAAGGCCTGAGTGACGTCATCATCGTTCTATCTAAAGATAGTATGAAGTTGACGTCACTCAAGTATTCGTTATCACTTTTTGCCATCCGCGTTTATGAGTAATTCTCACTGAACTGTATTAACCAGACTATAAACGTGTAAGGTTACACATAGTTTGTGTGTTGGTCCGTTATACTTCCGGATGGCAATGTTGTGAGCTTCTTCAGCAAGCGCATACTATCTATAGAACAGTGACACCAACTTCACACTTCACACGTTCTATTGTTGGTAACCAAGGACGTGTATTTTGACTTCATATTTGGTGAGTGCTCCGTTTTGTGAATGGGCATGATCTATAGATAGAATGCGCTTGGCCAAGGAGTTCACAACATTGCCATCCGGAAGTATAACGGACCAACACACAAACTCTGTGTAACCATGAACTTTTATAGTCTGGTCAATACAGTTTAGTGAGAAACAACTCACAAACGCGGATGGCAAAAACAATAACAAAGGCCTGAGTGACGTCATCTTCGAACTATCTATAGATAGTATGCAGATGACGTCACTCAGGCCTTTGTTATTGTTTTTGCCATCCGCGTTTGTGAGTTGTTCTCACTAAATTGTATTAACAAGACTATAAAAGTTCATGGTTACACAGAGTTTGTGTGTTGGTCCGTTATACTTCCGGATGGCAATGTTGTGAACTCTTTGGCCAAGCGCATTCTATCTATATTACATTTCCATGTGCTCGAGGTCATTGGTCACATTGGAATATATGCTCAAAGTGACCCACATAGTGAAAAGTGTTCACAGTTTTGAAATATCTAACGTCGCGATTGGTCATGTTGTTCTGCATGACACGCGGGTATGTTTGCAGCTTTCATAAACAAAGCAGCGTGTTTACATTTCTGAAGAAATATCCAATCGTTGGACCGCAACAAATCATGTGATTGATGACTTGGACTAAAACATGAATATAGATAGTTCGAAATTGACGTCACTCAGGTCTTTGTTATTGTTTTTTGCCATCCGCGTTTATGAGTAATTCTCACTAAACTGTACTAACCAGACTATACATGATCATGGTTACACACAGTTTTGTGTGTTGGTCCGTTATACTTCCGGATGGCAATGTTGTGAACTTCTTAGCCAAGCGCATACTATCTATAGATAGAACGACGATGACGTGACTCGGGTATTTGTTTATGAGTAATAATCACTTAACTGTATTATCCAGACTTAAAAGCATGGTTACACAGAGTTTTGTGTGTTGGTCCTTTGTACTTCCGGATGGCAATGTTATGAGCTTCTTAGCCAAGCGCATACTATCTATAGATAGTATGCAGATGACGTCACTCAGGCCTTTGTTATTGTTTTTGCCATCCGCGTTTGTGAGTTGTTCTCACTAAACTGTATTAACCAGACTATAAAAGTTCATGGTTACACAGAGTTTGTGTGTTGGTCCGTTATACTTCCGGATGGCAATGTTGTGAACTCCTTGGCCAAGCGCATTCTATCTATAGTCTGGGTTATACACCGTTTAGTCAGTATTGCTCATAAACGTGGATGCAAAAAAAAAAAAAATAACAAAGACCAGAGTGACGTCAACTTCATTCTATCTATAGATCGCTCCCATTAATAGTAGTGCTCAAGGAAACAACTAATCCCATTTGTTGTACAAATGAATGCTAATAATTCACAATTTATTTTCTTTTGGCGGTTTGGCCTTTTATTATGACTTTATTTTTTGGTCAGTGTCAGGCTATAATTTTACGAAGGCGACAGTCCGAACCGACTTGAGGATATGTCACAGATTCCGTGTATTAATTGGTCAAATTTTCTGTTTAGTTGCTGTAACAAGCATACACACCCATAATAAATAAGGTAATGAAGCGCATTGAGTATGAAATTTCAAATTTAATATAATATATTGATATAGTGAGATCTTATGTCAGCCCCAATGGTACCATTAAACATGTTTATAATTTATCTTGCCCATGCCACGAATAATATATCTTATCTAATGCACTCTGCACGACGTGCACTTATTTGCAGGTCTGATAACCCAATTCATTATCGGCTCATTCTTGTATTGGAAATCAAAAAAAAAAAAAAAAGAATGACGCAAAATATTGTCCATCACAATGTTAAACTAGGCGCATAATTGGATTCAATAGTCTGATCTCAATTCGCCCAGCAACGGCGGCCATCGTGGTTCTAAACAAAGAAAATCGGTACTTTTTATATTCATGCTGGTAAGAACTTTTCATGTCTTGTGATCAGAATATATAAAAGTCAAAACATGATCAAATTTATAATGTTTTTCTCCTCTGGATACACTTTTATGCTCGTCGGAGAAATATATCATAAGGGCGTCCGCCATTGTTCCAATAGTTTAGAGCCAGTTACTTAGTAACCAAGCGTCATTACGAGGGAAGTGACGATATGACTGTTGAAGCGTATTGCGTTCAGATGTCAGACCTACATATATAATGTACACAGCGGCTGTGTATGAAACAGTGCCAGACAGAGCAGTACGAAAAAAAATCATCCCAAAATATCAGCTGCCTCGACTGGGAATGGAACGTCATTACCCATCAAACATGCAATGCTACCATTACACCACCTCGGCTACCTGTTTGTTGGGACGATTTAATACTTATATTATTCTTCACAAGACCACGTTTCCGTTGTAAACCGTCTTTCTTTGTCTTTAAAAAAACAACAACAACAACAAAAAGTAGTGAACATGAAAGGGCGAGGACAGAGATATGAACAACTCCATTTCTATTTTGAAAATGTCAAAATTTGGTACTTTGTGATAATATATCAATGATAGCACAGTATCCATCAAACAGATCCCTGGAATCAAATGTTCATTTCATACAGTCCAAGTTCCAGACAAGTTATACATCTCAAATGTATTCGTTCTTTGATAGCATTCAACACAGCATTACGGGTATTCAATTTTATTATGTAAATAGAATGGCAGACTTGCTTATTTGAAAATTTAAGATTTCATTATTTTTAGGGGATAAAAATAACTGCAGTCGTTATAGTTAATTTAAAAAATCAACCAGTTACTTACACAATGGTTGGGGTTTTTTTTAAACACTTTAAAAGTCTTAATTTATGTAATCTGGCATTAACTTATATTTTGAATAAGTTTTAATGACTTAGAGATGCTCATGCAGTTCTAAAATTGTAGCCAAAATTTCGTAATTCTACGATTTTTTATAATAGTAGACAGGTCTGGAGTGGTGTTATGTCTTTGAAGTTTCTTGTCCGAAGACGTAGGTAACATAGCGCCCGAGCAATTATGTTTTACTCCTTTATTATTTATTCCAACCCACTTAGCCACTGACCATGCCCACCATTGCTTGACTACCAAAAGTTGAGACGGAAAAGATTCCAATTTTCTTCGTTCCTTTGTCTTGACATCAAAGGAAAATATTAAATATGAAACGAATTTCTTAAACTACATCATTCAGCCCTGGTTTCAACTGTACTTTTATGCGATTCATTTCGGATGAGTAAAAGTACAAGTAAATAAATTAATTCCTTAACCTTTCAAATTTGGTGTATATATCACAACATTGAAAATGCTTCGCACTCGCATGACCTTTGACCCACAAGGCTCTTTTTGACACAGAATAACTAAGATATACAATAAAATGTTATGCTTAGCGCGGTCATTTTAGTTCCAACCCGTTTGTATTCAAATCACATTTTGTATACTACACCTCCGATTAAACAAGAACATGGGACATCTCTAACCAGTGTAAATAAAGATGTTTACCTCAAAAGAACGTTCTTTCCACACAAAAAAAAGTAACGAACTTATTTTCTCACCCCACATCCGCGTTAGATTATTTTCACTGCAACATTTAGAAAGAGGATATATTATTTTTAATCAACAAATCTATTCATAATAGAAGAAAGGCCAGCGATTTTATTTTTTTCTTAAATTGAAATTTTATATGGACTTGACCTAGGGGTTAAATTGACATCAAGTGTAAAAACCATCCCTAGTCGGAGAGGTTATTTTTAGACTAATAGGAATAAGATGAAAGGAATGCTTTATATTCAATACTTCAATATTCAAAGCAGTAAAATTTAATTAAACTTTCATAAAAATTTGGCAATTTTTTTTCCTTTGTACAAAAAGTACTTTTAAAAAATAACAACAATAAGCTCGTTAAATTACAATCGAAAGGTTCAATATCGCATTATTGGGTAGCAAGAGTAAATTTATATCATATATATTAGATTTAATTCTCTCTTTTTCTCTCTTTCTCTCTCTCTCTTTCTCTCTCTCTCTCTCTCTCTCTCTCTCTCTCTCTCTCTCTCTCTCTCTCTCTCTCTGGACGAAAACCTAAATAAAGATTGTTCCCATTGACGAGAATTAGGAAATTTAAGTTTTATATTCTTAAAAAATGATGCACTTTAGATAAACTCAAATATTATAATTTTAGCTTGTAATTTAACATTAAGCATCAGGTTTACTGCAACATCTTACCGTTTTGAGATGACTGGTCTCAAATAAATTAACGACTCAAGTGTCTAAGAGCGATTCTATCTTTTTGCCCTGGCTAAATTGTTGTTTTTATGTTTCATCTCGTCACATTTCGTGCCCTCTGGTCTCTCAGAAAACCGATTACTTGATCGATATTGCACTCAGCTTGAGTGACGCGTACTTTATTTTTTTTAAACAAGTCTGATTATGTAGTACTTCAGAATCTTAAGGCCCATGGAGCCTGTGTTCATCCCAGATTGTACTGGCATTGCTTGCTAGCTACCTTTGGATATGACGTCTGCCTATTACAAAGTCATCATCACCAGATCGAAAAGTTCAGCTACATATTACTGCTTATTAGTCAAGGGAAAAGAGAAGGGAGTCGGAGGGGGAGGGGGGGGGGCGTTCAGAAAAAATATCGATTACCCGGGATCGAAATCGCTCCTTTGACTTGTGAAGCAAATACTATAACAACTGAGTCAACTGGTCCTCGTCCGAAAAGCAAACTTAAGTTGTTGTTTTTATTCTTCATTTTTGTAAAGGATAATGCCATCTTTCTGTTGTCGAGTTTCTATTAATAGCATTAACATAAAATATCATCGAGTTGAATAATAAATACCAGACGTGTAACTAACTAGACTAAAGCTTTAGAACCACAGATGTGTTTCGCGATCATTGATGCTTCCAATAAATAATAAAGCTGACAATTTACTACATTTTAGTTACAATAATGATAATGATAATAATATTAATATTTACACTTCGAAATTTAAATAAAACTTATTATTATTTATTATTATTAAATCTTGTTATTTTCAAAGAATTTTGTCATGGACTCATTCATTCTTTTTTACATTGAGACACAATTGTCTTAAAATAGCGTTAACGACATATATCATTAACAGGAGTACAATAGAGTCATTACACATTATCCCACCCTTCCATTGGAAAACCCTATCATTTCTTAGTAAATACGTATTCGTTGAATACTGCTTTTGAATGCGTTGAATACAAAAAATTTTCAACGCTTACAGAATATTTGAGCACATTTTATTGGTTTAAAACACGGTGTTAAATACAGCTGATTGGCAATTAAAGATAATCTTTTGGAGCGTATGAATATAAATATAATTTTTTTTTCTTTTTTGGGGGGCCAAATTGTCATCCCACCAGATGTAGAAAAATACAAATGGCGAATCGAAGTTACTACTGCCATACAACCAAAACAATTAGAAGTCACGATCAATTACTCATTCTAGCTTAATTATCATCTGCTGGCGACCCCCCCCCCCTCTCTCTCTCTCTCTCCGGTCTCTCTCTCTCTCTCTCTCTCTCTCTCTCTCTCTCTCTCTCTCTCTCTCTCTCTCTCTCTCTCTCTCTCACACACACACACACACACACACAAGAGAGAGAGAGAGAAAGAGAGAGAGAGAAAGAGAGAGAGAGAGAGAGAGAGGGGGGGGGGGGAGGAGAAGAAGAAGTAGTATAAAATGATCGCCCTAGACAACATCAACCCTTTAACATTAAGATATGAAGTGAGTAGAAAAGTGCCAGAAGACAATAGAGAATAAAAAAAATTTCTTCGCGGCGTAGGTGGGGTTTGAACCTGCGACCTTATTGGTACGACAACTCCGCCTGGCAACCCTTTAACATTATGATCGTCAAATTGATTTGAAGGAAAACAATATTCTATTCTAAGTGGGAGTTAAAAGAACCAAAACAATCTCACTACACGTGGCTTGAACACATTTACAATGAATAAATAGGCTACCTTCAATTTCATTGGGCATTCGGGCCTTCATTGATTTAAACCGCTCATACACATTACTTTCAAAGATTATCAAAAATTGAAAGAAGAGTGCACATACAATGACACAACAACAAAAAATAGCCGGCATGTTATGTCTAGACAGTCAGACGATGTTCCAGAGCCAGGTTAATTTAGGAAAAAAATGCCAAACACAGTACTGGAAAATTCGGAATGGTCTAAGGAAATGCCAAAATTTTAAAGGCATCACATTTTCAAGTAAATGCCCATAAATGTGGATAAAAATATTGAATTACTTATCCCATTTCCAAGGCTAGTGACTAAACAAGACTTCCTTTTGTTTAATGACCATTTTTTTAAAATGGCATTATAAGTACCAAATTGGTATCCATCTGTGATGTTTCGTAGAGGATTTCCAATGGGTCAAGCTTTAATCATTTTTACCTATAGAAAACTTCAATTCATTGAAAACTGAAGCATTTTTACTCATATATGATTAGTTATGAAATATTTAAGAAAATTACTTTGAGGGGTGGAATAAAGGTATTCTGTCACGGGTTTGGATTTGTTCAATTCGTTTTATTTTTATCGCGGAATAATGAGATTAAAAATAACATTTAATTAATAATTCCAAACCCGTGAAAGAATCCTATATTAATCCCCGCCCCCTTGACATTATATTAAGGTGTCATAACAAGGTGAGAAACAATCTATTGTAGGATTCCATTCTATTGATGAGTGAATGGAGCACGGGACACAATCTCTAACATAATATAATATAATATAATATAATATAATATAATATAATATAATATAATATAATATAATATAATATAATATAATATAATATAATATAATATAATATAATATAATATAATATAATACAATATAATATAATATAATATAATATAATATAATATAATATAAATGTCAACTTACACTGAGTCAATACTAGGTTGTCGAAGACCGTTAACCATCGACGTGTCAAACAACAATTTAATCACTTCAAAATAGAAATATTAATATTATAGCACAATCCCTCTCTCACCGGGCTTTACTTCCCATATTACCAATTAATACATTTTTAAAAAAATATTGAACAAGGCTGAGTTGAGTCTGAAACTTCTCTTATAACGTATTTCCATTTATTTTAACTGGTTAATTGCCTGTATGTATGTCTGCATGTATGTATGTATGTATGTATGTATGTATGTATGTATGTATGTATGTATGTATGTATGTATGTATGTATGTATGTATGTATATGTGTTTGTATGTACGCTCATTTCTTTTGTATACACGTGTAGAAACAATGTGCAAGCGTGTATGTTCGTGTATGGCTGTGTCTGTATTTGTAAATGTGTTGATGTCCATACCATGAACCAAACTGAGCATTGTTTACCTCACATGAATTGCCTTTAATTTGGACAATAAAGATTATTATTATTATTATTATTATTATTATTATTATTTATTATTATTATTATTATTATTATTATTATTATTATTATTATTATTTATTGGAATGACATGTATGTTAGAATTTGGCCAGAAAACTCGTCCTTCAAACATCGCTCGCGAGGTCCCAGGTTTGGGAGTTTTTGCCGAGATTAGGGTCATTTTAATCGATCGATATTTGAAGGACGAGTTTTCTGGCCAATTTTTTTAAAAATACGTGTCTGTCCAGAGTACGACAGTTAACGGGTTAATTCAAAATCACTTTCTGGCATCTACTTCACCCTGACATAAAAACGGTTTGAAGCATGAGTCTCAAATGTGACCTGCAACTGCAGTACGGTATCATGTCAGGATGGATTAAATGCTAAAAGTTGAATCTATTGCCATACATAATAATATGATTCTCGAGTTTAGGTTAATATATATTGATTGTTTGGTTTAGGTAAAATACTCATAACATCCGTCAGCCAATTATAAATTACTAACATACAAAAACTATGCGTAACCTTGATGTGTATAACATGATTGATATGAGTTAGTGAGAACTAATCATTAAAAAGTCGGTCTAAAAACTATAACAAAGATATTAAGTTTGACGTCAATCGTGGTCCTTCTATCAGTGCTATGCGTTTAGGTAAAATACTAACTACATCCGCCTAAGAAATCAAATATTACAACACACAAAACTGTGTGTAACCTTTACCGTTTATAGTTTGCTTTGATATAATTTAATGAAAACATATGTGGTGTTAATCTCGTTCCTTCTATAGATAAAATGTTAAAGATGAAAAAAAAAACAACTGATATTTCTAGCCGTTTTAACTTTTAAAATCATATTCATATCGGATCAGGCTCATTTTGATTTAACACCGGTTTCAGGCGTTGGGTTACAGTTGTAATTTATTTTAACGCTGTCTTTCAGAGCCACAAGGCAGAACTCCCCACTATCACGAAAACTCGTAGAATTATGAAATGTTGTCTCCAATTAAGGAATTTAATGAGCTACTACTACTATACTACTACTACTACTACTACTACTATTACTACTACTACTACTACTACTACTACTACTACTGCTGCTGCTACTATTACTACTACTATTACAACTACTACTACTACTACTACTACTACTACTACTGCTGCTACTACTACTACTACTACTACTACTACTACTACTACTACTGCTACTATTACTACTACTATTACTACTACTACTACTACTACTACTACTACTACTACTACTACTACTACTACTCTGCTACTACTATACTACTACTACTACTACTACTACTACTACTACATACTACTACTACTACTACTACTACTACTACTACTACTACTACTACTACTACTACTACTACTACTACTACTGCTATATTACTACTACTACTACTACTACTACTACTACTACTACTACTACTACTACTACTACTACTACTACTACTACTACTACTACTACTATTACTACTACAACTACTACTACTACTGCTACTACTACTACTACTACTGCTACGACTAAGTCATTAAAACTTATTGAAAATGATAGTTGATGCCAGACTACATAAGTTTCGTGATTTTGAAGTGTTATTCAATCCGTGTGAGGGTAAATTGTTGATTCTTAAAGTCAAGTCAACTACAGCGACTACAGTTTTTATCTCATAAAAAAATACGAATTTTATAGATTTTTCAAAGAGGCAGGTCTGCCAAAAGGCACAAGGGTTGAGTAGGCTGAGATATGAAAAGCAGCTATGTGGTCTTGTGGTATGACACTTGCTTTCGGATCGGATGGTCATGGGTTAGAGCCTCGCTCGGCGCATAGTTGAGTCCTTGGACAAGGCTCTTTAGGCCTACTCACATTCTGTCACCGTACTCAGGTGTAAAATGTGTACCCGGCCGTTAACAGCATTGTCTCTGTCCAAAAAAAAATTGTAATAACAGGCTTCATGTCCCGTCCTACATGTTAAGTGTGGCTGTTGGCCAGGGACCCCTTGTAAAGCGCTTTGAGCACGTTTCGTGGATATTGCACTATATAAAAGCTCAATTAATGATTTTTTTTTAAAAGCATCATTCCTGATTACAAACTGTCTTCCGTTAAAAAATCCCTTTATTCATCCCATGGAGAAACTTTTTCTCTGGGTCTATTCCAAGGGAAGACTGAAAGAGCATAGGTCAGTCGCAGTGCAGCGCTGCAAAGTCAGCCAGGGCGAAGGGACTTGCTCAAGGGAACACGCCGCAGCGGGTATTCGAACTCGGTACCGTTCAGGTACGAAGCAAAGACCGTACCGCCTCGTACCGCTGCCCCGCGATCTCTATCAGAAAACTGAGCAAACGTCACCTTTAGTAACAAGATGAAAGGAATTAATTAATTAGAGGGTGCGAGAGGAATCGATACAAGCCCGATTGGTTCCAACATCGATTTCCGGGTAAGGCAGGCAATTACGTGATTACGACATGTTACACGACCCACAGGTCAGGCTGGATTATGTCATGCATGTCACTGATTACATATGAGAGCATAGATGTCCTAACTGACAAATTGATAGGTTATTCAGTAGTTATTTTTTATTCTCAGACTAGTTAGAAATAATGCTAGTTTTACTCCTACTACTACTACTACTACTACTACTACTACTGCTGCTGCTACTACTACTACTACTACTACTACTACTACTACTACTACTACTACTACTACTGCTACTACTGCTACTACTACAATTACTACTACTACTACTACTACTACTACTACTACTACTACTACTACTACTACTACTACTACTACTACTACTACTACTACTACTACTACTACACTACTACTTCTGCTACTACTACTACTACTACTACTACTACTACTACTACTACTACTAATAATAATAATAATAATAATAATAATAATAATAATAATAATAATAATAATAATAATAATATTACTTCTACTAAAATGAGCTTTAAAATGAGCTTTTAAATAGAACAATATCCACTAAACGTGCTCAAAGCGCTTTACAAAGGGGTCCCTGGACATCAACAACATTTAACATGTAGGACGGGACATAATGCCTGTTAGGCGATATTGCATTTTTCGGACAAAGACAACTCTATTAACGGCCAGGTACTCATTTTACACCTGAGTACGGTGAGAGAATGTGAGTAAAGAGCCTTTTCCAAGGACTCAACTATGCGCCAAGGGCGAGGCTCGAACCCAGGACCTTCCGATCCGAAAGCGAGTGTCATACCACTAGACCACATAGCCGCACAACTACTACTACTACTACTACTACTACTACTACTACTACTACTACTACTACTACTACTACTACTATTTTCTCTACTCTACTACTACTACTACTACTACTACTACTACTACTACTACTACTACTACTACTAACTACTACTACTACTACTTCTACTACTACTACTACTACTACTACTACTACTACTACTACTACTACAATAACAAAAACTACTACTACTATTACTACTACTACTACTACTACTACTACTACTACTACTACTACTACTACTACTACTACTACTACTACTACTACTACTACCACTACTACAACTACTTTTACTGCTACTACTTCTACTACTACTACTACTACTACTACTACTACTACTACTACTACTACTACTACTACTACTACTACTACTACTACTACTACTACTACTACTACTACCACTACTACAACTACTTTTAATACTACTACTACTATTACTACTACAACTATCATTACTACAACTATAAGACTACAACTAATACAATAACAGCTACTATTACAACTACTACTCCTACCACCACTACTACTACTACCACTACTACAACTACTACTACTACTACTACTACTACTACTACTACTACTACTACTACTACAACTACTACTACTACTACTACTACTACTACTACTACTACTACTACTACTACTACTACTACTACTACTACTACTACTACTACTCTTTTCCACACTTTAGGGGGATGGGTGGAAAATAAGATAGGAACAGAGAACAGAGATAAAAGAGCACACACACACACATCCACACAGAGAAAGAAAGAAATAAAGAGAGAGAGAGAGAGAGAGAGAGAGAGAGAGAGAGAGAGAGAGAGAGAGAGAGAGAGAGAGAGAGAGAGAAAGTGAGAGAGAGATAGCAGCTGACACATTTGAGGTTAGGTCAACGATTAGCCATTTCATCATTTATAACAGGGTTGCCAGTTTGGCATTTTAAATGCCAGATTCCAAAAATCTGGCATTTTTGAAAACCGTTTGGCATTAGAAAAATCATTTGGCATTTGGCATTTTCATTTGGCATTTTCTTTTCTTGTATATTATACTTCAACTGACACCTTTTCTTAATTATTTCATTACCCCAACAGGAAATTTAGTATAATTCAAAAAAAAAAAAAAAAGAAAAGAAAACACGCAAGCCACCAGGATATGACAGTAAATTGTCTATCAAAAGTGAGTAGTTTTCTTAGTGGGGGTGGGAGTCAACAGACTTTGGCATTTTTTTTAGTGTTTTGGCATTTTTTGAGTCTTCCCCTGGCATTTTGTTGAAAAATAATCTGGCAACCCTGATTTATAACCCCTCCGTAGTAAATAACGCAGTATATTCATTCAATTTCGTTGTCAGAAGATGAGGATCTAAAAATAAACGTGATGCAAAAGTTGGCATTCCAGAAGACAACTTAGGTAAACAAATATCAATGAACCAAAAGAATCTGTGAGCAAACTCGAGCTCATCTGCCATTTCAACGTAACTAAAAATAGTGCCTCGGTCATTCTTTAGACCAAATCTATTCTTGTTTTGGTCAACCAGTATGAACTGATGTAAACAGTAACTTTCGAGATGGAGATAGAAACCCGACTTCCTATTCTTTTTTTTTTTTTCTTTTGGTTTGCTTTGGTATATTATTTACTTTACCCATTTTCAAATTCTCAATCCATGGATAATTAATTAATATATGTATATATATATATATATATAATATATATATATATATATATATATATATATATATATATATATATATATATATATATATATATTAATTGCTTCACAATAAACCTTTTAATCGAATTGAATGGGTC
>NC_088362.1:75293701-75316201 GCF_034508935.2 Berghia stephanieae
TAAGCAGAAAACGTAGCCCCTATTGCTAACTTTTCTGTACTGCAATGTGGCTGACGCCTCGGACATGTCAGTCTGTTTTTCGAGATAAATTCTAAAACTAAATATTATTTTGGAATTATTAGGGTTAATTAGGGTTCATATCTGAGGATGTGACCAAGCACCTGGTTGTGTCCCTCGTACTATCGAAATTGGATTATTGTAATGCTCTGTTGTTTGGCGTTTCGCAATACAATCTGAAACGTCTTCAGATTGTCCAAAACAGCGCTGCCAGACTAGTATTTATGAAGCGTAGGTGCGACTCTGCCGGACCTCTACTTCATGACCTGCATTGGCTGCCTGTTGAGAAAAGAATTAAATTCAAAGCTTGTGTTTTAGTGTATCGTTGTCTTGAAGGTACTGCCCCTTCCTACCTTTCAGAACTAATTGAAAGATATTCAAAACCCCGCCCCTTACGTTCGGCCAGTGATTCCACAAAACTAGTTGTCCCCCGAATTCGGAAAAATGCTGGAATGAGATCCTTTTCTCATTTCGGACCCTCTATTTGGAACGCCTTACCGCAGAGCATTCGTGAAAAAGAATCTTTGTCTATTTTTAAACGTTCGCTTAAAACATATTTGTTTCGATTTTAGTAGATGGTATGAGAAGCAAGATAGGTTTGGTTTGTGTTGTGTGTTGTGTTGTGTGTGTGTATGTGTGTGTGTGTGCTTGTGTGTGTGAATGAGTATGTTTCAGCCAAAGTAATTTGTAATTTAAGCGCTTAGAGTCTGGTGTCTCGGAGTTATAGCGCTATATAAGTTTTCAGCATTATTATTATTATTATTATTATTATTAATTACATCTATATAGATTCTATTATTAGACAACAACGAATTTCTCGCGTGTTTGGGCTAGGCAAGCCCGCCTCATAGAAGATATGCACATGGTTTTTGTTGCACTGTGATCCAAATGAGCTCAGGTTCGATCCACGTGTAAGAAACCTTCGTTTTTTCCATGAGCAAGTAGTAGTAGTAGTCGTAAGAGTAGTAGTGGTGGTGGTAGTAGTAGTAGTAGTAGGAGTAGTAGTGGCGGTGGTAGTAGTAGTAGTAGTAGTAGTAGTAGTAGTAGTAGTAGTAGTAGTAGTAGTGGCGTGGTAGTATAGTAGTAGTAGTAGTAGTAGTAGTAGTGTAGTAGTAGTAGTTAGTAGTAGTATGGCGGTGGTAGTAGTAGTAGTAGTAGTAGTAGTAGGGTAAGTAGTGTGGGGTGTGTAGTAGTAGTAGTGTAGTAGTAGTAGTAGTAGTAGTAGTAGTGTAGTGGGTAGTAAGTAGTAGTAGTAGTAGTAGTAGTAGTAGTAGTAGTAGTAGTAGTAGTAGTAGTAGTCAGTAGTTGTAGTAGTAGTAGTAGTAGTAGTAGTAGTAGTAGTAGTAGTTGTAGTAGTAGTAGTAGTAGTAGTAGTGGTGAGTGGTAGTTGTAGTAGTAGTGTAGTAGTAGTAGTAGTAGTAGTAGTAGTAGTAGTAGTAGTAGTAGTAGTAGTAGTAGTAGTAGTAGTAGTAGTAGTAGTAGTAGTAGTAGAGTAGTAGTAGTATAGTAGTAGTAGTAGTAGTATAGTAGTATAGTATGTAGTAGTTTGAAGTAGTAGTAGTAGTAGTAGAGTAGTATATAGTAGTAGTAGTAGTAGATAAGTAGTAGTAGTAGATTTATTGAATGTGTATCAGTTAAGAATTAATAACCTAATTACGACGATAACTAGACATCTAAGTTTTCAATTCAAATTATTTAGTGTTAGATTTAGATTTATGTTTCTGGAATGAGATCATCCTCCAACTCACTGCAACCCCCCCCCCCCCCCCCCCCCCCCCAAATTCCAACCCCCCCCCCCCCCGCCCCCCCCCCCTTTTTTTTTTTTTTCTGTTTCCTCGTACCCCATCTCTCGATCGACTTGTTGTAATAATAACAAGCAGGCTGAAATCCCCTCCAATCCACACTCCCCCTTACCAGTCATTCTCTTTGAAGTCGGGTTTAAACTAAACACATTACACACACCAATGTTTACCTTACGGAAGATGTCTTGTTTACATTTCGCCACTACCCCGTTTTCCACTCCGACGTAATGTACCTACCGTAATAAATTAGACCTTTAAATCCCGGGTCCGATTTTATTCTAACATGACATCATAATACGGTTCACGACAAAACAGTGAGAGGCACTACTGTCTATTTTTTTAAAAATCCTATTGTTATTTTCAAAAGTTTTATTTTATATTTGTTGACGTAATAGATTTGGGACTAAATTTGAATTTATAAGTAAATTATAGAAAGTGGTAAAAACTATGCGACTGAATGGGACAGTGAAGTTTAAGATATTGACCAAAATTTAGCACATGAGCTTCTGTTAACATTTGTAAATAATCCATGATGAATCACATTTGAACACTTTGAGCCATTAGCTTGAGATGCTGTATAATTAATGTTGATATTTGTATACTAAAATGTATGTAGTTTTATCTATTTTTAATTTGATTTACTGGATTAACTTTATACTACTGTAAAAAGGTATACAATTCTTAGTTGTATGCATTTAACAAAAACAAAAGAAAAATTCTTCCTGAACTTTAAAAGTTCCGACAGCGCCTATTTAGCAACACAACAAAAGGGTTGTTAAGGAGAATTTAGAGACTATCTTTAATAACTTAGGTGAACATAAGACAATGTAAAAATAGTTCAAGGAATGAAAAACAAGCTGGGACAATCATATGGGAATAGAATGAAGAGGATTTAAAGAGACATTCGAGTAGCTCACCAATCTCACACCATCCTCTCCTGTATATCTATACAAAATTGGGCACAACAGTCGGAAGTGAGTTGTTCTTTTCAATGTGCGAAGTCTTTGATTAATTCTCACAATTAAAACAAAATAATGTTTATTTAATATGCGAAAATAATGAACTTTGTAATGACATGAATATTGAGGGCTAAAATAAGATCACTTTGCCTAGATTCTGACATGACATTTAGAAAAATTTTAGCGATTTTGTAACCAAAAAATCCAAAGACATTATTAAATCATTCTGATATCTCGGCTAAATCAAGTAACTGGCGATGTCCATAATCATGAAAATCTCAAACTGATAGTCAATGACGTCACTTCCTGCAAAGCTGGTATACTTTAGTGTCCATTATCATGCTGTATTCACATAACCGTACATCATTGCGAGACAGATTTATGTTGGCAGGCATACGAAATCGAAGTTTTTTTTTAAAACACTTTATCTTTATATTAATTAGGGTAACTGCTCACTCCTCTTCAACCGAGCGTGTCTCTCAGTACCTACCCGTTCTATTACGGCTTTAATGATGAACAATGTCCGAATGTTCTTTTGTATTCGCAGCTCTGTGTTTGAAAACACAAAAGAATAATCTCGCGATGACGTCATTGCCAAACACTGATTTTGTTTTATTTCTTTTAAAATATTATTAATGGTTGAATCTGAGACCACTTCTATTATTACCTTGCTTTTAGCACATTTAGTGGAAATTGCTCTATATAAAGCTCAATTTGAAAAAAAAAATATTATTCCAGATTTGGTGGGATATGTGGGGTAGGGTATATATTTTTTAAGATTTAAAATACAGGTTTAAAAACACAGTTTCTGCCTTTCTCTCGTCATTATCTCACATGTACTTCATTCATTCGTGTTCGGGTTATCATGATCATAAATGACATAAAATCATTAGCAAAAAAAAATAATAACTAGGAGATGACCGCAAGTGTGGCGTCGGACGAATAACTTGCTTAACGCAGCGTTCAAGCACAGTTTGCAAACTATTATTATTATTGTTATCATTGTCATCAAGCGTGGCTCAGAGGTAAGGTCTTTGCTTCGTACCCAAATGGTATTATTATTATTATTATTATTATTATTATTATTATTATTATTATTATTATTATTATTATATTATTATATTATTATTATTATTATTATTATTATTCTATTATTATTATTATTATTATTATTATTATTATATTACACTATATATATATATATTATAGTATATATATTATATTATTACTATTATCATTATTATCATCATCATCATCATCATCATCACTCATCATCATCATAATCATCATGTCAGCATCATTTATCTTTTTAATCATATTATATATCTCATCATCATCATTATCATATTATTATTATTATTATTATTATTATTATTATTATTATTACTATAACAATAATAGTGCACCGCTGCCCTCAACCCCCCACCCCCTACCCCTTTTTTTCCCTTTCATTGCCGCGTTTAACCGACACATTCCATACAACAGATGCTTGCAGCCCTAAACAATGCACACGCGACCACACATCTCTTTGTGTATGAGCTTCCTCCCCCTTTTTTATTTTTCTTTCCCCGACATCATTTTGTCTCCTTTTTTAAAAACAGATTTTACCTCTTTCACCACAACCGTCTCATCTTTCTTCGTTCAAGCTCCTACTTTTCTCTCTCCATCACCAGTGGTCGTCCAAGCGAGGCAAGTTTGAGCATGTCTGCATACCTCACTCAACCTCAACCCCGCCCACGCATCATTTCCGGTTCCAATGTGCAACAGTGTGTCTAAAAATAGAACTGACCCCAGCCAACCTTGACCTTTCATAGACTTGCGTTTAGATCACCACTCAAGACAAAAAGAAAAGGGAAAGAATATAACAAGAAAGAAAGATAGAAAAAAAATTGAAATGAGAAGAAAAAAAAAAGTTTTTGAAGTGCAACAGGAAGAACGAACAAACGAAAGATAAAAAGTTAAACGGAAGGAAGTAGTTAAAATAAGAGAAATAAGCTATCAACAACAAAAAAGTCGCACCTTTCGCTTTCGTGCATTTATAAGTAGCTTGTTATATGAAAAAAAGATAATCCATGAGCCATGAGGAAGACAGGGAGAGAAATCATTCCCCGGTTTCTAAAACTTGAAATTTGATAATGCTGTTTGCACCTACATTCGACGAATTGCCTACGATATGGCAACGTGACTAGCAGGAAACTGAATCAAATAGTCTTGAGTTCAAACCTTTGTGATTTACACTTTTTAAAAAAATATTAGTTCTAAAATAAAATTCGAAGTCTTGATTTTATGACAACAGTATTATCGCAGACTGATTTTAAAACGAAGGTATCGCTCTGGAAACATGATTGACGACCAACAGGTAAAGACCAAACAAACAAAAAATGCACGGAGAAAAAGTTTCGGGATCAACTACATCTAGTTCACTTTTCATAGCGCGATTTCAACAAGAATTGCATAATATCATTTCTGTGTATAGATAGTATGCAGATGACGTCACTCAGGCCTTATTGTTTTTGCCATCCGCGTTTGTGAGTTGTTCTCACTAAACTGTATTAACAAGACTATAAAAGTTCATGGTTACACAGAATTTGTGTGTTGGTCCGTTATACTTCCGGATGGCAATGTTGTGAACTCCTTGGCCAAGCGCATTCTATCTATATCAGGTTTATAACTAAGTATTACACGAAAGGGTCACTCAGTTCTCATCATCCAAATTATGGGTTCATTGAATTATGGAATGTGCCCTCAAAAAAAAAAATCAAAACTCAAAATAATGTTCATTACAACAATGGTTAATCAACAAGCCTATATTATTATTTGCGTTCGGTTAGCAGACCGTCAAATACATAATATGTGCGCGTCGATCAATAGGGAAATTCACAACTAAATGTGACCTATCGCCACAATCTGGTGTGATATCGGGATGAAGCAAAGCGATGCATTTTGGTTTGATTATCAGCAGGAATAGAAATAAGAAAGTCAAACTCTTTGATCATTTGTTCTCGTCCTTTGTTTTTATTTTGTTTTGGGGGCTTTTTTGTTTTGTTTTGTTTTGTTTTTGTTTTTTTTTTTTTTTTTTGTTTTTTTTTTTTGTTTTGTATTTTTATTTCTTCATTATTTTGTTTTTGTTTAATTTTGTTCTTGGGGAAGGGGGGGGGGGGGGGCTTGCTTCTTTTATTTTCTCGGCTTGTATTGATGATTTTATTATTACTTTGTTGCTATTTTCTTATCTTTTTATTCTTTTTTTTTTTGGCGGGTGGGGGGGGGGGGGCGTTGGGTTGTTTTATCTTGGGTTTTTTTGTTTTTTTTTTTTTTGGTTTTTTGACGGATTCAGTAGCAAGCGTATATGTAGGTACTTTGTTAATCATTGAAGTTTTGTGAAAATACATTTTGACACATCAGCGCGGTTGATATGACTTCGAACGTTGAAAAATTGAGTCATTAGAAAAAGTTTTTTACTAATATCCTGTCACAAACCCAAAGAGTGAAAAGAGTACTTGGTGAGAAACAGTGTTGTGTCTGTCCCAAAACAAAACCGGTAATAGCGCCGAACAGGTCTCATATCTCATCCTACATGTGTTGGTTGTTAGCTTGGGATAGTTTATAAAACGTTTGAGCTCATTTATCGCGTTGTATAAAAGCTCAAATTTTATTGGGTTTTTTAAAAAATCATCAGTATATTAGAACCAATTTTCACAAATTTCGTGTGTTATGTAGCCTACCCTTGTTTGCCTGTTTGTAATCTGGGTGTTATCTGTAATCTTTAAGTGGTATGAGTTGAAATCTGGCCAATTACCTGTCGGCATGTCTGTCTCTTATTATTGATACGAGTTGAACCAATGTCTCCAATTCGGCGTTTCGATTTTGTTTCTGTCTTGATTCTTTTTTAGTATTTATTTTTAACAAGTATGTACACTTGGAAAATACTTTTTATTCATTTTGTCTATGTTTAAGAAACACACCCTTTTATTTATCGATCGATTGAAATCACCACCAATTTGTAGCAGGGGGAAAGGAAGGGGGGATTGTGAATAATACCTGAGTAATAAGTAAGATTTTTCAGGCCAAAATGAAAGAATTGTGTTCTGGCAGTGTACGGAAAAACATATTTTTAAAAATATAAATGTTTGAGTAATGTTGAATATTTTATCAAGTATTTAATAGAGGTGACGACCTTTAAAAGCAGATTTTAAGTACAGATTTTATTACAGAAACAGGTAGTTTCTATTCCACACCAAATCTAAAATTATGAACACCTTTTGTGTATAAGAGACTTGAAGCAATATAGTAGATAAGATATCCATTATGGCGTAACCCAAATACAAATTTATATCTGAATCGGTTGAAATTATGTGCAGGTTTTTAAGTGTCTTACCCGAGGACATAATGAGACAGAAAAACATGAATTACTGTCAATGTCATATTACTTGAGCTTGAACTTTTGTTTCTGGTACAATGTCCACCTAGTCTGTCATACGCTGGGGAAAAAACCAATGAAATGGAATTTTTAATCTATTTAACAAAGATAGATTCTGTGGTCGTCCTCGTTATGTATTTGCTAATTAAAGACATTGTGAAAATACATGTTGATACCACAGTGCGGCTTTTGTGGTCTTTTGATATGACATCGAACGTTGAAAAGTTGAGTCATTGGAAAAGGCTTTTTACTCACATCCTCTCACAAAAACTCAAGATTGAAAAGAAAGGCCAAAGGCCGAAATGTCGTTTACTTTGTTTTATATCTTCTATAAGACTCATTTTTACTCCCTTGATTTTACTATACAATTAAATCAAAGCTTTCTTTTCCATTTGGCTGGTGTTATTTATTTCCTCGAGCTTCAAGCAGCAATATTATTTGCATTATCCAGTATTCGTGCGGCTATGTGGTCCAGTGGTATGGCACTCGCTTTTGGATCGAAAGGTCCGGGGTTAGAGTACCACAATAATGTTCTCAAAGCCCTTGACAAGAGTTCCAGATCAAAACCAACATTATAATAGACGAGCTATGATGAATGTAAGACCCAATTACATTTTCTTTTCGACATTCACATACTGTGTTACCGGCCTTTTTTTACACCTGGGTACGGTGAAAGAATGTGATTAAAGAGTCTTTTTCAAGGACTCAACTTTGTACTGCTCACAGAGGGACTCAAATCAGGGACCTACTTTGACTAACCTCTATCAGCCTCGTTTCGCCTTTTCTCTTTCTTATTTTTTCTCCAAAATCAGAGCCACCATCGTAACGCCGAAGGAGGATATTTCCTTGGACCCTACTGATCAATTCATGTCATTCAACTGAGTTATTCACTGATAATCAGTGGGAAAAAATGTCATTTAAAATAGAAAGGCCAAAACATAACATAAAACATTAACCATGTATATATCGCCCAATTCCAAATTGATAAAATGCTCGTGGCGCACGTCATCGTATTGTGCTTTATGAAAGCTCGCGTATCTAGTTCGTCATCAGAAAAATGAGTGATGCCAACAACAATTGTATTATCGCTTCTATGGTCTACACTGCCGTACTCTGAAAAAACACGTATTAAAAATTTTGCCCAAAAAAAAACCCAACTCATCCTTTAATTATCAATCAATTAAAATGTTTTCTTTTTCTCAAATACTCTCAAACCTGGGACTTCACTCGTCCCTCAAAAATCGATCGATTAAAATGTGGACATTTAAAATACGTGTTTTATTTCAGAGTACGCTGTACTGGTAGGACAATCGGCTTCATATCTGTAGATCCTTAGTTGGAGTCCTGCTGTATCGTGTCGCAAAACTGAGCCCCAAGGAAATGAACTACAATCGCATTCTCTCACCATACATGGCCGGTTACGCTACGACTGACTCTATCAAATTAAATGTCATAGCGCCTTACAGGTGTCATGTCTCGTGCTTCTTACGTGTTTATGTGTAATTGCTTTTGGTTATGACCTCTTGAAACGGCTTTGAGCACATTCGGTGGATATTGTTCTATATAAAGTTTGTTTTTTTTTCATTATCACAACCCAAACTAACCCAAATTCTAAAATTTATTAGTTTCGTCCAAACAAGCCCGTTATGGAAACATCAAACAGAACACAGTCTGAAAACAACAACCTGTAACGCTGTGGAATTTTTCCAAGTGTCAAAAACTGTTTTGGGCTTAACGTTCTTTAGTCGCCCACTCCAATTTCAATGGCCCCCATGGGGGATAATTTATATTTTTTTACAATGACTTTTTCACCACCACCGCATCCACCTCCATCATTACCATCATCACCACAGTCATTCTTTCATGGTTTCAATCATGACCGCACACGCTCCCTTCCCCCGCCACCCCCCCCCCCCCCCCCCCCCCCCCCCCCCCCCCCCCCCCCCCCCTTCCCCCATTTCCCCCCTTCCGCAATCAACCTCAATCCTATTTCCCCTAACTCCTCCGCCGTGACCCTTAACCCGGTTCCCCACCCCTAAAAATCTCTTGTTTCATCATTCTATAGAGACAGCAGATGGCGTGAGCTAAATAGTTGCACATTCCAAAACATCCACGCTCACCCTCTGGATGCTATACCACTCATACACAGCCCCCTCCACCCACCTCTATCTCCTAACCCCACCCTCACCACAACAAAGCCCTATTCCGACTTCCGACCACTACCACCACCATCCCTCCCTCATTTCTTTACAACTCCGCATGTTTTCATGAAGCAACATGCATGCTATTGAAAATGAATGAGCGTTAAAAGAAAATAAAAGAAGGAAGAATGGATCCAAAAGATTGTCGGATTCTGACAAATAATTTTTATATCTTTGATTTCGTCCAGAAAAGAGTTACACTTGGAATCACGATTAGTCAAAATAGCATCAAGATATAAAAAATGTCTAACGAAAGGTCTCATTCAAGTCGGAAGGTTCAGAATTTTTGATAAGTTGAAGGGTTATTTTAATCGATCGATGTTTGTAGGAAAATGTTTCTGGCCAAAATTTTAATAGATGCTTTTTGTTTGAGTTTGTCAGATGAGGCATCGCCTGATTCTATTGTGTCACGCACCTGCCATCATTCTACAAGGCAATGCTCACTTAATCAATCACTCACTCACTAACTCAAACTCACACTCATGCTCACTCACTCACTCACACATAAACTCACACATTCGCGCACATACTTGCACACTCACTTACTCACTCACTAACATATTTACATTTTTATTTATATACACATGCTTACACACTCATTCACCAACTCACACACTCACTCACCAACTCAAACACTCACTCACATACGAGTTACATTTTAATTTGCATACACATACTAACTCACTCACTCACACATTTACATTTTAATTTGCATACACATACTCACTCACTCACTCACTCACTCACTCACTCACTCACTCACATATTTACATTTTAATTTATAGACACATACTCACTCACTCACTCACTCACTCACATATTTATATTTTAATTTACAGACACATACTCACTTACTCACTCACTCACTCACTTATTTACATTTTAATTTGCATACACATACTCACTCACTCACTCACTCACTCACATATTTATATTTTAATTTACAGACACATACTCATTTACTCACTCACTCACATATTTACATTTTAATCTACATACACATACTCACTCACACACTCCTTCACTCACGCAGACACTCACTGGTGCACTCAATCACTGGCAAATCCACTCACTCAAACAAGCACACATACTCACTCATTGGTACACTCACTCAAACACTAAATCGCAAGGACACTCGCTCATTCACTCAATCACCTCACTCACATACACACACACACATACTCACTCACTCAGTCACTCACTCACACACAGACATACTCACTCACATACACACCACTCACTCACTTAATAACTCATTCACATACTCAAACACTCAATCACCCAAACACTGTCTCACTCATACATATACATTCACTTACTCAGTCATTCACTCAGACACTTAATCATTCAGACCCATTCACTCGTTCACTCGCTCACTCAATCATTCAACCACCCACAAACTCACTCACTTCATACTCTGTCACTCATTCAGAACATCAGCTGGGTATTCACATATTTACATCCACTCCTCGACACATTAATAAAAATCTAAGACCCACGTAAACATTCAATCACTCAGTTTTTGGGGGGTTTTTTTGTTTTTTTTTTTTTTTTTTTTTTTTTTTTTTTTTTTTTTTTTTTTTTTTGGGGGGGGGGGGGGGGGGGGGTAATTTCTCTCATTCGAACTGTGTTTGAGGAGGCGACCTTCAAAACCTACTTAGTCACGCCCAGTTAGAAAATAAATTGAGAATTTCTCTCAATTTTTGGAACCTCAGTGATCCTGGTTCGAGTCCCACTGTGAGCAACATAAAGTTGAGTCCTTTGATAAGGTACTTTACTAACATTCTCTCACCAGACTCAAGTGTAAAATGAGTAGTTGCCAGAACCTGTCGAAAAATTTGTGATAGGTGCCTTACAGTTTGGTGTGTCGTTCAAACAATTTAAATGTTACTTTTGGTTTGCACCCCTTGTAAAGCGCTTTGAGCACATTTCTTGGATATTGCACTATATGAAAGCGCACGTATTTAGTTCATCATTTTTGGTTACCTTGAAATCGCCAGGAAGTAGCTTACTCTCAAAACACTCAGGGTATTTTTCTATAAGGCGAGGAATACAAGTATTTTTCCTTTTTAACTCACAAAATAATTGAAAAATAAAAGTTTTCTCTTCATGCCGAAAAGTATTCTGAGCAGACCGGCAGTCACCTCCTATTTTTGTGTCATATTCCATATTGTTCGCAAAGGAGATGGAAAGATGACTTTCAAATAAGTTGGAAGTGGTAGGGAGAGAGAGAGAGAGAGAGAGAGAGAGAGAGAGAGAGAGAGAGAGGAAGAAAGAGAGAGAGATAGATAGATAGAGAGATAGATAGATAGATAGATAGATAGATAGATAGATAGATAGATAGATAGATAGATAGATAAATAGATAGATAGATAGATAGATAGATAGATAGATAGATAGATATAGATAGATAGTAATAGATAGATAGATAGATAGATAGATAGATAGTAGATAGATAGAAGAGAGAGAGAGAGACAGAGAGACAGAGAGAGAGACACAGAGAGAGAGAGAGAGAGAGAGAGAGAGAGAGAGAGACAAAGAGAGAGAGAGAGAGAGAGAGAGAGAGAGAGAGAGAGACGTGGACAATAGCATAACTCACTAGATAAGTAAAAAGATATAGCAATTTGTTTTAAATTAAGCAAAGGAGAGTTCGCAGGTATTGGACGTCACCTCCTCAAATACTCGAAGTTAATTAAGATTGCATGCACTTAAGACATAATCAGGAATTTGAACTCTTATCTTTTTGTATTAGGAATGCTTGCTGAGAATTTGGATAATCCTCTTCATCCCATGATGTAATCCCATCATTATGCATGTAATCGAGGGGATTTGGGATGGATGGAGAGATAGAGATTTAAATCACGTTGCTAATCTTAGGCAGGGCGTACTCATAATAAACTGACAACATTAGAATCGATTCGATTTGTAACACATTGGAGACTACGGGTCGGCTAGTTTTGAACACGATCCCTTTATTATAAATGGACGGGTAGAGATTAAAAGTGTTGGGCTGAGCGTACTCGTAATCGGCTGAAAACATTAGTATCGCTTTGAATTTTACGACATTGGAGATCAGCTGCTTTGAAGGTTCAGAAGATTGTGTGTTTTTTATCCCAGAAGGTGGTTCATGGATATCTTCTATATCAGAAATATATGTTATATTTGCAAGTTGTTGTTTTTATGACTTGAGAAAGCAGTGCAGTTTTTATAAAAATTCATACATCAGGAGATACACACAAATACAGTTTGAAACATAGGACCATCAGAAACTGGAAGACTCTACCCGCAAATATAGTAGACAGGACAAGTTTAAGCATGTTTCAAACATCAAGATATAAAATATTAGGTCCCACGAGGATTGTGTTTTTTTTTTTCCTTGGCATAACTTCCGTGTCGAATGTGGTCATCAGAAATTGTAATGTCTCGTGGAGGCGGAGTTTATACCAGTTTTTATTTCGTGAAACCGACAATAACATCTGTATGCTATCCTTTGAATAAGACGCTAGTCTATCGCAAAGTACTTTCCGCCAGAACCAGCTACCCAATCACTGATGGGTGGACAATGGGTCAGAAAAAATAAATCTCGACTGCACCCGTGATCGATCTTGATCCCTTTGCGTGTGAAGCGAGTGCTCTACCAACTGATCAACAAGGGACCGCCCCCCCCCCCCCTGCTCTGTTTATTATTCGGTCTCTAAAAATTATCAAGATGGAAGTGTAAATTAGCTTTTATTACATTCTTATGGGTTGAGAAAAGACATGAAAATATTAATATGCTTATACTTCTCTTAGCTCCAAATCTACACCAAAAATTATTATAAACGGAAGGGGGGGGGGGAGGGGGGGGGAGTCAGTATAAAAACATTACAATCATTTTGCAAATGAAAGTCTTCATCATAGATAGTATTTACTGACGTTTTACTGATGAAACAAATGGAGAAAATTGATGTCCGGGTAAATTCATTCTATTATGTCAGAGAAAATACAATTCCTTGGGAATCCTATTCCTAACCCCCAGTGGAAGATTTTAAAGAATCTATCAAGATACAGATTATTTTATCAATTACGTAACGTCTAATTTTTATTTAACCCTCCGAGTTCATGCTTGCTTTAGTAGTCCAAATTAGCCGAGTCCCCATTATAATATAAAGTCACTAGCAGTAAATTTCCAATTGTAGTAGCCTATAGTTATTTTCTTTCTGGAAAAAAAGCATTTTTTTCTTTATAGATAGTTTGGACAGTTTAGTGAACTCAATCCGTTTATAATATTTATTAATAACTTAAAGAGAAATTTAAAGAACTTGAAAGAAAAGGAATCACCTTGTTAAACCTTTAGAGTCTGGTATTCGATTGCATGTTTGAAAAAATAAATTCCCGATAAACTACAGATTATGACATGCGAAAAACAGTATTTTTAAAAATTTGGAGTAAATAAGTGACATCATATATTATGACATATCTCTCAAATTGGAATCTATAGGAATTATATGACAGGAATGTTTAAGCGTGGCTCTTTGGTACGGTCTTTGCTTCGTACCCGTAAGGTACGGAGTTCGAATTACCGCTGCACTGTGTGGCCTTGAACAAGTCACCTTGCCCTAGCTCATTTTGCGGCGCTATATTGCGGCTGACGTCTGGGTTATTTCAGTCTTCCCTTGGAATAGACCCTAAAGACAAATTTCCCCTATGGGATGAATAAAGGGAATTTTATTTATTTATTTATTTATTGTATTTACGTTTTGTCATCGATACCACTTCTATAAAGATATTGACCGAGCCCGCTATGAGACTAATAAGATACAGAAGCGGTGATAACTTGTCAGTTAAATGTTGAGTCAAAATAGATCATTCTATTTAAAGAGTAGGAAACAAAAGTGTAATGTCAAAAAAAAAAAACACACCTCCGGAGGACTGGATAAATACCTTGTGTAATTGATATTTTGGATCCAGAATGATGCCATCCTATGTTCTAATCTAAATAATTACGCTGGTCATCAATAAAGATCCCCCCCCCCCCCCCACCCCCTTCGTTCTTTTCCGCCCGGTAATCTTAAGAATCTGCCTATACATTCCGCGACTAAAATACTTATACCACCTTATGATTCAATATGTAACCTATTCATTATTAGTCCTCCGAAGGACTGGTTACATACACATTTCCAATGAGTTGGGAACCGGAGAGTGTAAGATGTGACGTTACCACTCCCTGATTCAAAACAATGAGACGGTATTGCGTGCCTAAATAACCCTACCCTGCGTGTCTCATCGAGCTATCTGTCGAGGTCCAGACGGCTGAAAGAATAAAGCACCAGAAGGATACGGGTTCGTGCCCGTTGTTGATATTTCACCTTTTCTTGGAACAAAATACTAAAGCCATTATTGATCACTGTGTGACATCGTGGCATCGTGGCTGATGCCTGAGTTCTCTCGGTCTTTCCTCGAGATATTATTCTCGAACAAAGAAATCCCCCAAGATGGATAAACAAATCGACATGTCTATCTATCTCTCATTCTGTCTATCTACACACCTATCTATCTATCTATCTATCTATCTATCTATCTATCTATCTATCTACACACCTATCTATCTATCTATCTATCTATCTATCTCTCATTCTATCTATCTACACACCTATCTATCTACACACCTATCTATCTATCTATCTTTCTATCTATCTATCTATCTATCTATCTCTCATTCTATCTATCTACACACCTATCTATCTATCTATCTATCTATCTATCTATCTATCTCTCATTCTATCTATCTACACACCTATCTATCTATCCATCTATCTATCGATCTATCTATCTATTTATCTGTCTATCTATCTATTTATCTATCCATCCATCACTCTATCTACCCATCTATCCATTCATTCATCAATATATATCTGTTCATCTAACTAACTGACTATCCCAGCACCTGTATATAAAACTATCTTATGCCTTTTTATTACCCATGTTCATTAATCGAAAAACTTCTTGACGCGATTATAAATTATGAGTCATAATCTGTGGAGTTGATAATGAGGAACTTAGTCTATTCAATGAACATAGGAAATGAACCGTAGTGAGATAATGCGAGTATCAATTCGAGAATAAACTTATTGAACTGAAGAAATTTAAAAAATACTACAAGAGGGGAAAAAAAGAAGACAACCAGGAGGCTTAGTTCCGGTGTTATATATATATATAGATATATATATATATATATATATATATATATATATATATATATATATATATATATATATATATATATACCATTATCTTGCTTATTATCTTGTTAATGAACTAATTATGTTTATCAATGAATGTGAAATAATATTGCGACAAAAAAAAAGAAAGAAAAGTCATAAAGTTGAAGACAGGTAAAAGAAACTTAAGATGTCTGGAAGAATAAATTCCTGGTGCATATTTTCTCTGGCAGAATTAGGTGCATATATTCTGTACCATCCTGTAGACAGACAGTTTTGTTTGTTGTGATAAACATTTTTGTTGCGTCTGATTATTTTGCTTGCGCAAAAAAAATGGGAAGTACCTGAAATAAAATGCTATGAACAACAGCTGAAGACTAACCAAATCGTTCGAATTGCATTCTTACAGTATTTGTCAGTGCAGTGCTACAGTTTTCATTCACCACTGAGTACAATGGGTTTCGGAATGTAAAATAACTTAACCGAAAACGCTACATATAATATGCTAGATTTTGGGACTGCGACAAGAAATATCACGCTGATTGTTGTCCTTTAGAGCCAGAGCCATAATGTAAGTGAAGCTAGGAATTATTGCGGTTTCTAGAGTGTTAAATAGATATAATTTGTGATTACTTTCTACTCTTTGGATAAGTTTAGTCCAATTCAAAGTACTTTCTGTCAGACCCGGCTAACCCAACTACCCAATTACTGATGGATGGGCCATGTTCCGACTACGACCAACCGGGATTGATATTGGGCCCTTTGATCGTGAGGCGGCAGCTCTTCCCCAGATCGGGACTCGCATATGGTTCTCAAGGACTAGTTCTTTTCTCTCCTATCTATATGTTTGCCCGTCTATGTGCACAAGTGAGTGCGCGCTTGTGTGTGTGTGTGTGTGTGTGTGTGTGTGTGTGTGTTTGCGTGTGTGTGTGTGTGTGTGTTTGTTTTCGATGCAACATTTGTCTTGAAACAATAATCAATGACATCTGCAATAAAAGCTCTATTTCTCCATCTGGTTGCGCCGTGTTTTGCGAGACGACGAAAAGACAGTCTGAGATCTGAATAAACAGGTTTTGCTCGTGTCAACAAGGAATCGAACATAAAAGAAAGAGGCAAATTGTTTCTTCCTGATCCGTTGTGGACAAGACAAAACTCCTTTACCGGAAGAATTCGTGACTAAGGGCCTCTCTTTTTTCGTTGTCAAAGAGTTTGTTGAAAAAACAAGACACGCGTTGAACTGGAGATAAACATGGGTTTAGGACAAAGACGGTGTTTTGTCTGACCAATCCCCTACTCCGACAGATTACTTTTTCTTTTTTAATTTCGGCTAAAAAATATATTACAAACAACACTTCGAATGCGATGATATCAAACTTGTCAAAATCCTCAAACCCCAGATCTCAAAGAACTATCAGGTTTTACACTTTATGACAATTTGTGAAGGTGTGAGGTAGTTTAAAGTTTAAAGTCATTAAATAAAATTGATGGTCATCTCATATTTGAATTAAGGATTTTCTGGCCAAACTGAAAAAAAGGCTATTTTCGTCAATGGGCGTCAGAACGACATAATCTGAAGACTCCTCAGAAATTCGTCATGTGGGATCTAAAATTACCTTTGTCCAATAGAGTTAAAATTCCAAAACCAAAATAAGATAAAAATAAATCAATAATCTAAAACTTTTAAACAAGTGACGCAGTATACGGTGTGGTAAAATTCGTTAAATAACTTTGATAAAATCCAATTTCATTTTGCTGCACAGACATTCATTTTTAATTCATATTTATCACGAAACCCCCCCCCCCCCCCCAAAAAAAAAAAAAATTGGACATATTCACTCCTATTTCTCAGTAACGGACTCCAGGCCATTTCATTTGGCGCGCCTTCGTCTGGGTCTGTTGATTTTTGAGGTTTGTTAAAATATTAAATTGTCGTCACACTGTCTTTTTTCATCTTTTCTTTTTTTTTTGTTTGTTTGTTTGTTTGTTTGTTTATGTGTTTTTATTTTAGAATTTGCAGTAAAGGGTCAAACAGTCGGCTTTTAAAAACATTTTTTAACTTGACCATTTATATAGGGCAATATCCACTAGTCGTGCTCAAAACGCTTTACACGAACAACGTGTAGGACGAGACATAACGGCTGCTAGGCGATCCTACATTTTGTTTCCGACAGATATAACGCTGTTAACAACCGAGTACTCGTTTTGCTCAGATTCTTTTTCAAGGAATGAAATGTGCGCCTTTCGGAATGGGAACTTCACCTCTGGACTTTCTGGTCCGAATGCGAGTGTCATACCACAAGACCACACAGCAGTCTTGACAGATACAGGGACTCGGTTCATTTATATTTTTGATGAATACTTTGTCGTGCACACTATCTGATTCAGACGCCAATATTATTTAGGTGATTGATGTATCAACATACGATATTTTTAACCTGTTAACAACCTTTAGAAAGACACGCAGTTAAAAATTTGGCCAGAAAACGTGTCCTTCAAATAATCGATCGATTTGAATGAAGCTTATCTTGGCAAAATCTCTCAAACCTGGGACCTCGCGAAATATAACTTTGAGGCTGTCTGCCATCCCTCTATCTAACGCCAAAATTTGAAATACGTGTCTGTCTCGAGTACAGCAGTTAACTGGCTCTTTGTTTGCCAGATATCACAAGTCAAACACGCTGTTATTATTCTATAATATATACTTATAAAAACATATCATGCTTTTTAAAACCTTAATTTTAATCTCCAGTTAGCGAGTCAAACAGAGAATTAGGTCAAACCACTCAACCTCAATATTATATTTGCAAATTTGGATATAAGAATGATTTCTCATTGAACAGTGTGCTTTGTTGTTTTTCCTTGGGCAAACGAAATATGGAATTAAAAGGCTTTCGTCTATATTGTATTCTATCTTTAAATAAATAATAATTGAATAAGAAATAATGCAATCCTTTCGAAAACTGCAAATTGTTTGTACAAGGATCATCGTTACGTTATATTATTATGGGCTAGTGTCCAAAGAAAACAGAAAACATTGGCTTGTAAAGCGCTTTGAGCACGTTTATGGTATTTTGCGTTATATAAAAAAGCTCAAGGAACTAATAAATAGCTCTACATTATATTGCTCATTCAGCGTTTTGTTACCAGTATCGTCGCCAGAGTCTAAGAGCTTTACAAAAATGTAGTCTTCTGACGACAAAACTTTTATCTTTCATTATAGTAATTTAAAAATTAAAAAACAAGAAAAACAAACAAAGAAGTGAAACATCGATTAATACAAAGAAATCCTCAATTTTCCAAAACCTCAAACCTCAAACCTGGAAGTATCGGGTTTGAGAGTTTGGACAAATTGAAGGTCATTTTAATAAGTCGATGTTTGAAGTGACCTGGCCAAAATAATAATTTCAGATTCGTGCAATATTTATTTTTGGAAATCTGGACGTGTTACCAATCGCTGCTCGGGCCAACAATTGGGCCGTGGGAGAAAAGTTCGGATTCCAGAATACAAGAGAGAAAAATATTTATTCTACTCCTCAATTTTAATTTTATTTTCTGATTGAAAGTCACTTTTAGACAAATATTTAAATATTTGACAAATTTTATTGTTTAAGCCACCAAACAATTGCTTTAGTCCGTTAAAACATTTAAGCAAGAATGTGCTTTGTGTTGCCACAACGCCAGTGTAATATAAAAAAAAAAGAAAAAGAAATGAAAGGATCGCCTTGCATACACCCTAACAAGGAACTCGCCCATTACTGTGGTATCAATTTTTATTTTGTTTGTTTGTTGTTTTTTTTTTACCAGGAACAATTTTTTAAAAATATATATATTACGATATGCGGCCGACATGACATTCCACGAAGCAATATAGATAGTTCATCAAACAGACGGCTGGTGTCCATAGGAATCACCCGTGTTATCCAGGATAAGCAAATTGGGAGGTTGATTATCCTGCCCAAGGAAAAATAAAAACGAAAGTGCCCGGAAAAATAAAAACGAAAGTGCCCGGAGCGGGGCTCGAGACCGAAACTTGAACTGTATAAAAAGTTTTGATTAAAGAAAAAAAACTTACTTCGTTTTGCAAAATGTTATGTCGACAGAATCCAGTTACACTATGACATACAACTCTTTGTCGTGAATATATCCAAATATTGAATCAGATCATCACAAAAACATATTCAATGCAGATACTTATTCATTTCCATCTTTCACGTGAAAATAGGAGAATATAATTTAATATTTTATCAAAATAAAGTAAACGTATCCCTGTGTTTGGGGGATACAATGCCAAAATAGCCAGGGGATAATTAGGGCGTGTCGCTATTCTAACGCAATCTGACAAAAGACATTATTTGATTTTGGCCACAACATGTTTACCTCAAATATTGGTCTCTTGAAATAATCCTTATCTAGTTAATTCTCCAACCTAAAATCTACTTTACTCTGACAAAAACAACACATATTTAAACTTTTAGCCAGAAGACTCGTTCCTTTCAAATACCGATCTATTTAAGTTCGAATTGATCGATATTCTAGCCAATATTCTTTTAATGTTTTTTTTTAATATTGCCGCATAAAGGTCTTAAACCTGAGGAGTCTCATATTCAAGAATTGTAAGTTGTATTGCATTTTAATAATATGTAAGTAATTGTAACCGATTGTGTACAATGTAGGTCCTTCACCCTGGCTGAAGCAACGACCATCGACACATCGTTTCCATCTTGCCCGGATTTGGACCATTTTCTCTGATTCCTTCTATAGTTTTCCAGTCCTCCATCAATTCCCTTTTTCAGCTGTTTCTAAGTCGGCCTTTTTTCTCTTTCCCAGCGGGTTTTTTAAATGATTGTGAATTTAAAGTAAACATTTTCGGCCCAAATGGGAAAGAAAGTGTTTTGTCGGTGTTTGGCAGTATTGGGTAATTATCGCATTAATCAGAATGAGGGGACAACGAAAAAGATCAGATAAATCAGCCTCATTAATCACGGTATGCAGTATAATATTGGTTTGTATGTGGGTATATCATGTGTATATGTGTTGCACGCGTATGTGTCCTTGTGTGTATACAATTCTTCATTATCTGAAGAGATCTAAGATATTTGTCATAAATTATGATATAGTGTACATATGTTCATTTTTTAAAAAAAGGGTAGGGGTCAAAATGGTTCAGTGCATCCCGTGTTAAATTTTTGCCAACGAGCCCAGAATTACTGGCATACTAAAATTTATAAAACTATTTTTTTACAGATTGATATACAACTAACTTGTAAACCTTTATTTTTTAATTAATGGGAACTTTATCACCCGTAAATGTTTATTTACAGAACTCTACTAGGCCATAACCTTCAGTCATTTGACGTTGGAAATCTCCATCTGACCGCCATTGCCAGATCCATTTGCGCGCTCCTACATACTTTAGTACGGGACATATGTTGATCGTTTATGCCTCAAAAGATTCGTCTCGATTTATGTTAAGTTCCACACTAAGTTTCACACTATTTAGAATAAACGAGAGCCTTTTCGTAAATCCTTTATTTCCCAGCAAATATTGCGGGTTCTAGACAAGTCAAGGAGAGAGAAAAAAGGAGTTGAAAAGCGCGCGTTTTGGTTTAACTCACGCACAGTGAAAATTTAGAAACGCATGTTTTAATCTACTAAAACGACAACAACTCGCACTCACACATAGATAGTTATATGGATACACACCCAGAGAGTGAGAGAGAGAGAGAGAGAGAGAGAGAGAGAGAGAGAGAGATGGGGGGGGGGGGGGGGGGGGAGAGGAGAGAGAAAAAAAAGATAACGAGAGTGTATGAGACACACATAAACACACCTAGACAGGAACTCACACATATCGATGGTCAGCATCAAAGCTCTGAAGTCTCAATGTATCAGAGGTCTGATCCACCCAAAATTAAATAAAACACGGTGCGCAAAGCCCGTATGTAGACTTCAGAATTTTGATCCGCCGATCATCGATTTACAAATATACATATTATACACATACGCAAAGAGAGAGAGAGAGAGAGAGAGAGAGAGAGAGAGAGAGAGAAACAAAGAGAGAGAGAGAGAGAAAGTGAGAGAGAGAGACAGAAAGAGAGAGAGAGACAGAAAGAGAGAGAGAGAAAGAAAGTGAGAGAGAGACAGAAAGAGAGAGAGACAGAAAGTGAGAGAGAGAGACAGAAAGAGAGAGAGTCAGAAAGAGAGAGAGAGAGAGACAGAGAAAGAGAGAGAGAGAGGGTTTACTACTATTTGCGTGCAATTTGTAACTATTATTATGATCACAAAAATCTCGATATGTAACGCACAAAATAGAGACGATATTATGCAGACGTTTTATCGCAGACAAAAATAAAACACGAATTTGCGATGTCTGAGGACCTCGAAAATTGAGGCAGTAAGCCAAGTCTTCTTGCCTTTCATTTTCTTTTCCATTCATAATAGAGCGTTGGCCTCAGTAGATATTTTCCAAGAATTGTAGCTCTCCGTATAACAACCTAAGTAACAAGTAAACGATCCTTTCTCAATACCGACAATCTGAAATAGTAAAAATCTTTCCTAACAATCTTCAGTTTGATTCTGATGCGAACGCAAATATATGCACTTTACGTTTTGAACAATGACAAATTTTGCATTGTTAGAGGATATTATTAATTCGTTCCATACATAATAACCATACAAAGTAGCTTATGGGAAGGAATCGTTCACACCGAAGTCCTCACATGGTTATTCTAAATCTTAACATATTCTACGTATGAAGCACTACAACATGGCGCCACATTTCAAAATAACGCCGAAAAGAAAACAAAAAAGATAAAGGATTTCGAATGTCCAGTCAAATCCGCAACTGACCACTCCACTGTACTGGTC
>NC_088362.1:75321201-75326201 GCF_034508935.2 Berghia stephanieae
CTGAAGAATTGACAAGTTTGAGAATTAATTTTTGACTTAGTAAGTCATTTGATTTTTGATGTAATTTATATCAATTTCTTGATAATTGTTTGTGTACTTGTGTATATGTATAGCTCTATGTTTAAGTAAGAGAGCAAGTAATATGCGGGAGTAGATGCGCTTTAGGGCCTTGGTCATAGATAAACGTGAGCTTTCATATAGCGCATTATCCACCAAACGTACTCAAAGAGTTTACAAGAGATCCCTGGCAACACTTAACACGTAGTACGAGACACGGTGCCTCTGCGGCGATATTACATTTTTTTTATTCCGACAGACACGCTTTTAATGGAGTGGTACTCATTTTACACTTGATTAAGGCGAGAGAATGTGAGTAAGCCCCTTTTTCAAGGGCCGCTCAGAGCGTAGCTCGAACTCAGGACCTTCTGACATACTATTACTACAAGACTACATAGCCACATTGAAATTCTATAGATATCCCTTTATCATTATATTTGAAGCAAAACATTTTTAGCCAAAACAAAAAAAAAAGTGATTTGCCAGACTATGGCAGTGTGATGTTAGTGCGACTATGTGGTCTAGTGGTATGACACTCGCTTTAGGATCAGAAGGTCCTGGGTTCGAGCCTCGCGCTCGGCGCATAGTTGAGTCCTTGGAGAAGGCTCTTTACTCACATTCTCTCACCGTACTCAGGTGTAAAATGAGTACCTGACCGTCTCTGTCCGAAAAAAAATGTAATATCGCCTAACAGGCGTCATGTCTCGTCCGACATGTTAAATATTGCTGTTGACCAGGGACACCTTGTAAGGCGCTTTGAGCACGTTTAGTGGATATTGCGCGATATAAAAGCTCTATTTTTTAAATGTTTATTTCTTTACCCAAAAAGGCAGTGAAAGTGTTGTGGTGTGGATGATGGGGTAGGTGGACAATCTTGGTGTTAATTGTATGCAAAAATGTGATTTGACCACAGTTACTGACTGTGCCCCAAGGCGAATATATAAGTAATATGTGTCACTTACAGTCGTGATTATTAATATGGCGTAACCACTATTAATACAACGCTGTAACAACCACCACTATTACTATTACTATAATTACCACAATCATTATTACTACTACTACTACTACTACTACTACTACTACTACTACTACTACTACTACTACTACTACTACTACTACTACTACTACTACTACTAATACTACTACTACTACTACTACTACTACTACTACTAGAACTTCTACTACTACTACCACTACTTCTACTACTACTACTACTGATACTACTACTACTAGTACTACTACTACTACTACTACTACTACTACTACTACTACTACTACTACTACTACTTCTACTACTACTACTACTATTACTACTACTAATAATAATAATAAGAAGAATATATCTTTATTGTCCTCAAAATAGTGACAATTTGTCTAATTTACAAATTACTCATTTATAATTTACTCCTACTACTACTACTACTACTACTACTACTACTACTACTACTACTACTACTACTACTACTACTACTACTACTATTACTACTACTACTACTGCTACTACTACTACTACTACTACTACTACTACTACTACTACTACAACTACTACTACTACTACTACTACTACTACTACTACTACTACTACTACTACTACTACACTACTACTGCTAATATTACTACTACTACTACAACAACCAGTATCACTACGACTACTATTACTACTAATACTCAAACTACTACTACTAATACTACTACTTCCTACGCCCTCGAGTATAATAAAAATCCGTAGTCTGCACTTCAAAACTTCAAGGAGCTACTGACGGCTATCACGATAAGAGCATTGTTAAATCTTGGAACTCTTTTGAAAGTGAGTAAGCGCTCTTTAATTCTTTTTCGAGTCTGAAAACAGGTGATTGCAAGGCGAAAGAAACCACCTGATCCTCTGGTGATTCATTTTGCCTTTCACCGTGACGAAAAGCATCTGGCTATTGAGAAATTAAGATACGTAATTCGTTGTTTCATTTTAAACTTGACTTCAAATGCGTTGACTTGAGTTCATAGCAATTAATCTTGCAGGATGATGATAATTAACGTTATTCGTATAAATGTAAAAAGATTTCACACCTGAAGCCAATCTAACCCAGGGGTCAATTCCGTATAAAAATTTTAGTTTAAATTAAATCACAAGATTTCAATTCAGTTCTGAATGGATTTTGATTTTTAATTAAGGAACGAAAAAATAATATATTTTTGTTTATATCAAGTGGGAAAATATCCCGACGCGGAAGCCGACGTTTTGTTGAGAAAATTGTTTTTGGTTTGATTGTGGGACGACTAGAAAATGTTTCTTTATGTGGGAAGAATGGCACATGAGTGTGGTCTTTGCTACCAACCCGGAGGGGGTAATTATATTATCAAATGTGGAATTTACCGAGTACAATCTGGTCAACATATAAATATAATGAAGTTGACGTCACTCGGGTCTTTGTTATTGCTTTTTGCCATCCACGTTTACGAGTAATTCTCACTTAAAGGTATTAACCAGACTATAAACGTTCAAGGTTACACATAGTTTTGTGTGTTGGCCCGTTGTTGTACTTCCGGATGGCAATGTTGTGAGCTTCTTAGCCAAGCACGTACTATCTATAGCCGCCTGATACTGAACAAAAACTAAAAATACGTCAAAATACATGCACAAGGCCAGACCACGTAAAGAAGAAAAAATCATGAATTGTCTTCAATTGTTCAACTGATGGAATCATTTGGTTCATTGAGAACTGTTGACGACTCACTACGTGATGCACTTCCCCAAAATATGACGTCAGAATACAAGTCCTGGTGTCAGGCTATAAGTTAACGAAGGCTACAGTACGACTTCCCGACACGCTGTGCGGCCTTAAGCAAATTATATCGCTCCTAGCTCACTTTGTTGGGTTATTCCAGTCTTCCCTTACAATAGAACCACAAGACATTTGTTTCATTATACTAGATCTCTCTCTCTCTCTCTCTCTCTCTCTCTCTCTCTCTATATATATATATATATATATATATATATATATATATATATATATATATATATATATATGTGTGTGTGTGTGTGTGTGTGTGTGTGTGTGTGTCTTTTTTTAAACTTTGAGCAGTATCTTCTTGATTTAAGGACAGACGTTTCTTTTTGAAATATAAACAATTATTCTGAAAACTATTCAATGTTACTTTAAATTTAAATCAGATTATGATGAACCGTATTTGGACACAAGTCCAAGACAAATATTCCAGAATGTTTACACAAGGATTCATATGACAGCAACCTCTTGTTCATACTTGAAACGTGCGCGTGGTCAGAACCAATAAAACGTGTAAATATAAATCCGCACCTTTATTCAAAACTCGTTATGGTAGTATTCAAAAGTTGGCACCTCAATACTCTTCAACAGTCGTAACGTAACGTCACTTCCTTCCTAATGATGCATGGTAACTTAGTAACACTGGTTCTAAACTATCGGAACAATGGCGGACGCCCGTATGAAATATTTCTCCGGCGAGCATAAAGGGTATCCAGAGGGGAAAAAAACACATACATTTGATCATGTTTTGACTTTTACACATTCTGATCACAAGGCATATGAAAAGTTCTAGCCAGCATGAAAAATGAAAAGTAATGATTTTCTTTGTTTAGAACCAAGATGGCCGTGTTGCCGGGTAGCATGACATCAGACTATTGAATCGTATTCTAAATCATGTCCGGGGTGCAGAAGAATACCTCCAGGGAAGCTCTCTGATCTGAAATAGTATACCAGTTATTTGTTTGATTGTTACCGAGTTGAAAGTTGCCAGACATTATATTTATTTATAACTTTGTATTTTTTGTAACTAAAATTACTACGATAGTTTGCGAATTCATGGATGTCAGAATTAAAGCAAGATGACAATTTTATTTTTTAAAGCACGGCATCACAAGCGGATGTTCAAAAATGTCATGATGATCATCAAATGTCAAATGTCATCATCATCATCATCATCATCATCATCATCATTAGCATCATCATCATCATCGTCATCATCATCATCATCATCAACATCATCATCACCATCATCATCAGCCTTATAACATGTGCCAAATATTTATAATTTTTTTTAAAATGTCGTCCTTACGTTGCCCGACATTCCAGGTATCCGAGTGTAGCCTTCGAAACTCATAGCCTGACACTGGCCAAAAATTTACGTCACAATAGGCGACAAGGTAACGGTTGCTTTAGGAAAGCGAAGAGTGAGTTGCATTCATTAGTATTTATTACCAGTGGGATCATTAATTTGGTTCCTTGAACTCTAGTAGCAACCACTGACTTTTCATTTTCTTTTGGTGATCATCATGATGAAAATAATTCTTTTTAGTGCCAGGCTATGTGTTAATTAAAGCTGCGTCCGAGTGGGTTATAAACTTGCCAAAGTAAAATACAAGCAAAACAAAAAATAACAAAACAAAAATACGAAAGTGCCTGAAACAAGGCTCTACTTCGTCGGGACCTCCCAGATCACAGTGCAATGCCAAACCACCCGACCACTTTCCTGACAGTCAACGACCCCCCCCCCCCCCCCCCCCCCCCCCCCCACTCCTATAAATATTAAAAGCAGACAGAGTTAAAGCTGAACTTCTCTATGATGAGACAGACGTACGTTAACATTCGCCTCACAGTTTTCGGGTAAAAGCGCCATTGTCATAACTCAATGAAAGCTCAATGTAAAGGAAATAAACTGTGAACCAAACATTGGGCTAGACAAACAATGTAGTGAGTGGTGTCTGGTGATAAATTGGTCTCTTAGAAATATCGTCGTGTGCGATCTTACATGTTGAACATACTTTAGCTTACTGTATTTCAAAAAAATTGAAAAGTGAAGTAGATAGAGCTAACACACACCTTTTTGAGTCATTTGATTAAACCTGTTTGAAATTTTAGACATTCAAGTTGTTAACTTCCCTTTAATTATTATTATTATTATTA
>NC_088362.1:75328701-75393701 GCF_034508935.2 Berghia stephanieae
CGAGTTTTCTGGCCAAATTTTAATACAGGTTTTTCCAGAGTACGTCAGTTAACTGGTTTACGCCGGGTCATGAGCGCAGTGTGACAAGAGCACAGTTTTCAAGGTAATAAAGTTTGCATAGTGTCAGATAAAAGGTGCTGGAATCAGAGGTGACGGAGATGATAACAAAGGTGATAAAGGTGGGTGGCGGGTGAAAGTAATAAATATATAGATAGACGTGAGGTGAACTAGACAAGGAAATTATTCTATGGAAGAGATAAGTATTCTCTCTTCTCTACAAATCAACTTATTTTATATTGTTATATTGTGACTCTATGCAATGAGGAAAAGGCATAGAGTTAAAGTGAGTGAGTGAGTGAATTAATGAGTGAGTGGTTGAATTGTTGAATGATTGATTGATATAGAGATTGATTGATCGATTGATTGATTGAGTTAGTGAGTAAGTGAGTAATTGATTGAGAGAGATATTATTGAGTGCATCAGTTGGTCTATAAGTGAGTAAGTCAGGGGAATGGATGAAAGATGGAGTAATTGAGTGATTAAGTTAATGAGTGAGTGAGTGAATGTGTGATAGTTTTCCATGTAATAAAGTTTGCATAATGAGATAAAATGTGCTTGAATCAGAGGTGACGGAAATGATAACAAAGGTGATAAAGGTGGATGGTTGGGGGTGGGGGCGGGGGAGGGTTCAGAAATGAAAGTAATAAATATATTATAGAGAGACGTGAGGTGAAATTAGACAGTGGTTGCAAGGATTCTCTCTTTTTCTCGACTCATTCTCCTCATTTTATTCATTGTTTCTTTATGCAAAAGGGCATAGAAGGAATGAAGAGGAAGTTACTCATCCTTTTTGTTATTGTTTGCGTGATTAGTTCTCACTAAAATATGCCAATCAATCTATAGACGTTCAAGGTTAGAAATTGTTTTAGGTGATAGTACGTTTCATCTGCGAGTGAGTACTATACTTAAACGCAATACATTAATAGAGTAAAGACGAAAGAATGAGTCAAAGATTGAGTGAGTATCTGAATGAATGAATGAGTGACTGTGTGAGTTAGAGATTGACTGAGTGATTGAGTGATTGGGTGAGTGAATAAGTGAGTAAATGTGTGATTGAAGAGCTGATAAATTGAGTGAATGAGTGAATGTGTAAAGCAGAACACCAAATGCCGGTTCGAGGATGTGTCAGTTCTAATATAGAACAAAAGTGTGGTTTCAAAAAGCTGGTTCCAATCTCATTGAAAGTTTAAAACCACACTCCAAGAGGACTGGATACATACTTTTTTTTTTTTGAATTGATCTTCTGGTTTCGGAGTGATGGCATCTTATTTTCTAGTCTAAATATATACTAATCGTAAAAAAAAGAGCATCCAGTCTTGCTCTTTTACGTCTCGTGATCCTAAGAATCTGCCTATACATCCTGCTACTAAAATAGTTAGACCAGCTTATGATGCAATATGTAACCTATTCATTTGTTATCCTCCGAAGGACTGGTTACACTTCCATTGAGTTTGGAACCGGAAAACTAGAAGGTGATGTGTCACGACTTTTTGCCCTATTCAAATAGTTTCTATAATTATACTACTCCTCCTCCCCTGTTTTAGCAGTCAATGATTTTGTTTAATAACTCCTGAAAACCAATTATTAAAAATTGACTTCCAATCGGAGATCTGCAACTGGTTGGCGGTCCAACTCCTGTTATGTTTTTTTTTTTCAATTGTTAAACAACAAATTAAATCTTTAAAACGAATTTTAAAACTTTTTTTCTTATTCCACCTATAAATCAGGTGATTCTATGAGGAAGATAGCAAGGTCGAATAAGATGCAGGTAACACCGGGATGATGATGAAATGATTAAAAGCGGGTTGCAGACTATCCAAGTCAAGTCACGATCGTTAAATCCCCGTAAAAATATGAAGAGGTTCAGCCAACTTTCAACTTCATTACCCTAAACAATTTTTCGTTTTATTTATTTTAAATTATAACATACGTTCTAAAAGATTAAAAAAAAAAAGTTGAACCACTTCCGGGGAAAAGACCTGCGCTGCACCACAAATTTGACCTGCTATCAAGACAATAATTGTATTTTTAAAAACTTTTTAAAAATTGGGTTTAATATCTCCCAAAGAAGGAAACAAACTTTATCCGCTATCTATATTGAAACAATTCTAATAATAAATTTTATAATTCACGTTTTTTGCTAGATTTATTTCGCAGCTCGTTTCTTTTACGCTTCAGACAACTGCCTTAATTTACACTCATAATTCTCCGTGTAACATAATTGACACATCTAACTGTAAGATCAAAAATAGACCTGTAAGATGTTGATGTTGATAACAATAACGGGGCTATGCATACACTAATAAGATAATAAACCACATGGGTATAAAATTATACACGCGAACATCTTATGTGTTGATTTAAGGATACCTCGCTGTGGAGAACTTGAAAGAAAACGCGAAGTGATAAATCATATAGCTTACATCATAAAACTGACACACCAATTACTAGGCCTAAAATAGATGTATAAAGACGTTGATGATAGCGAAGATAAGGAATGTAGATGACTGAAATTCTTCGACGTCTATTCAGACGCTTTATTCTTGCTCACCGCATTGCATGCTGGGTACACTTAAGTCAGTGCTTACACTGGAGTCGTTACTAGTTACCTGGGAGGTAGGCAGGCTACGCACGTCCCGACGACAACGATGATGATGATGATCATCATGAGTACGAGATGGGCACGTCGTGTACTGGATGACTCGTTGCCTGCATTTGTGGGGTCGTTAGGTGTCTCTGGTCTGTTGGATTTTCCGCCCTAATGATTTGACCTTAACTTGTACAAAACATCAGTTTTGGCGGCGGAAAACTTTTAACTTCATAATATCTTACCCGCCTCGTCAATCTCGTATGATGGTGGTGAGTAGCAATAGGGAAGAACTGTCGTGACGTCGTGTCTTCTACTTTTCCGGTTCCAAAAGCCTTAGAAGTGTGCATTAAACCAGTCCTTCGAGGAGTAGTAACGATTATGTTACATACAGACCCATAAGGTAGCATAACCTTTTGAGTAGCAGAATGTATAGGCAGATTCTTAGGATTCCGGATGGTAGAAGAGCTAGGATGGATGATCTTTATTAACGACCAGCATATTTTTAGACTAGAAAATAAGATGCCATCTCTCTCAGACCAGGAGATCATTTACACAAGTTATGTATTCAGTCCTCCGGAAGAGTGGATTTACGAGTACAGTAAAATTGGAACCAGTTTTTTGACATCACACTTTTGTTCCCTATTGCCGTATAGTGTGACATTAAGTTAGAATGGTGATAAAATATTATGCCCAAGAAGAAGATGGTCACAAGACATCAGTGAATGGATGAATAAGTCAGTGACTGAGTGTGGAAGGATGGCGCAGGACAGAAGCTTGTTTTGGTTAGCAGTTACGGAGGCCACGTCCTGGGGGGATAAGCCATGATGATGATGATAAATGATGATAAATATAAAACTCTTGATTTTGGAGGGGTTTTGGGTACTTTAAAATAGTCCCCAATTCAACAAGTAAACGTATCCTGGTTTCATAATTTTGACTTTAAATTCAATATCCAGCATCTTAACCACGCGACATAGTCACATTTGGACGCAGTGAGTAATATGACGTCATCATAAGATGTCATTGACACATTCCAGGTTTAATCATTATAGACAAACAAACGTCTGATGTGGACAGGAATCGTACACGTGGTCAATTTCTGAAAATTGGGGGTTAATGGCCTTGGTTTAAGGGAAGATGAAAAACACGAAACTGTCTGGAATGTGGATTTAACCAAGGAATCTACTAGTTGAGTGTAAAATATCGAATCATTCGGTACCTCGTATACTCATAATATCTTATATATTTGGTATATTGGATTTTTTTTGGTAACAGTAAGGATCCGAAACCTCAGGACCAATCGTCATCAAGTTGTGCATGGTGTTTACAATTGACATGAAGATGATATGCGTGCTTATGAGATTGATTAAACATCGTGATGATTATATCTAAAAGTAAAATGTTTTTCGTGAAATCCCATCGAAAACAGATGCCATCATTTTAGCACATGTATTGTGTGTCATTGTGCGTCCGATTAGCGGAGGTGGGAGTACCTGTATTGAATTGATAACAGTTAGTAGATCCTCTCATTGTTTTGAAAACAATCAATTTCTTAAAATTTATATGGACAATTTTCCGTTCTTAACATTGAGAAAGAATTCTACGATAAGTGAACAAAATATATAGCCTACGATATTAAATGCAGAAAATATCTCTCCGTGTCCAAATAAAAAATATCCGTGGATTCTCTTATGAAATCGAGAAATTTATTGTCTATTAAGACAATAGAAATTGAATTGAAATGTTATCCAACACTTGCATCATTCGAGTTGAGTTGATCGACTTATTATCACGTTCATTGAACGAACACCGTTCAATGGTATAGATTAATATAACTCCTAAAGACATCATTTTAGCGACTCTTCAAACATTCAAAAGTTTAAAGACATCAGAATGATATCCCGAATTTTAGGCCGAAGCCATTCTACGACCAAATTGTGACACATTTTTTTTTCTTTTACACATATGTCATCATTAAAGAAATTTTAAAAAATATTTATTATTTTGTTAAGTTAAAGAAGACAGACGGAGATGGTGATAGAAAAAACAAGGAGCACAGTTGTATTCTAGGCCAATGTTACACGCATTTCCTATATATGTATACGTTACAAACACAAAAATAGGTGTAAAAGATAGTGTCAAGAAAACTGTCGTGCATTATTATTATCAGCCGTCCGTTGTATCTTATTTCATCAGCTGATATCCAATCCCTGTTTCTTAATACAATCGAACACGTCAAGCTTTGCTAACAGACTTAACTTCGTGCTCGTGTTCCATTCATAGCATTATCAGCATTGTCAATACCCATAGGGATCCAACCTTTCCTCTGATCCCGTTCGTGATCCGCGTTATATCAATCGGCACCCCTGCTGTCTGCTCCGAAACGCTATAACCGGGAGTGTTCTGAATATATCGTACCTTCTAAAATTGTTGTTAATAATATCATTAATGTGATATAATGATTTTTTTCTGTTTGAAACGGTGCACTTCCGATCTTTTAGCCTATGGGATCTGGTTGTGTGTGATGGGTTTTGATCTTTCTTCTTTTTTTTTCGTTGAATACAACAGGTGTTGAATTATTTTCGTCGTCTCTTTAAGTGTCTGTCAAAATGTATCGTAATCGTTTTAAGCTACGTTGGTTTATAGTGATCAAATAATAATTAAAGTTATAACAATACTATTATGAGAATGTATTAACATCCTAAGTATACATTATGTATTGAGACCGAATATTATGATAAACACACGATCTGTTATAGTATTTTAAAATAAATAGTATGCATGGGGATTTTTTTATAAAAGGCAAACAATCTTGATAAATAGAATATTTAGTTACCTTGTTTTTAAAATGTTTGTCCAACTTTATAAATTTGTCATAAGGACTTGTCTGGGCAATGGTAATAGTCAATTTGGAGTCCTTTATTTAAGCGGCAGTCTGCTAACATTGAGAACGTACAAAGACGTGCTGTTAGACTTTTGCCTGACATTCGACATCAATCTTATTTAGAAAGATTAAAGTATTTAAAATATCGCAGAATAAGACACGATCTTATTCATATATATATATATATATATATATATATATATATATATATATATATATATATATATATATATATATACATATATATATAGGAATGCTTGGTTCTTACAAAATGGTTTATAATGATTTTTAAAACATGTTATGAATTTTGAGGAGATACGTTTCAGATATTTATTGAAAAATAATGATAATGACGATGTACATTAGATATAAAACGTTCTATGCAATTCCATCTCAAAGCGCTTTGCAACAAAAATATAATTCATTGAAGAATAATATAATTATAAAACACAGCATAATTAACGTGACACTGATTACATGATTATAAAATAAAACTATAATTAAATGTATTTTCCGAATAAGAATTATTTAAGATGCTCTTTGAAAGTTTCCATCGTTTACTTATCTGTGATCTCCTGGGCAGAGCGTTCCAGACTTTTGGACCAAAAAAAAATCGTAAGAGCGATCACCGGAAGTTTTGGAATTTTTCTTTTTTACGATTAATAATATGGAGACAAGATTGGGTTTTTATGATATTAACTAGAGGTGACCATGTAAAGACTAAATAAAATGGGACCTAAGACAGAGCCTTGGGGAACTCCGAATTGAAGAGTGATACTTTCTGATTTAAAATTCTGAATTGTTACACATTGACGTCTGCCTTCCAGGTAAGATTTGAAGCAATTCAGGACACAGCCGGAAATTCCAAAATTATTCTTAAAGCGATGTAAAAGAACAATACGGTCGATCGTATCAAAGACAGCGCTAAGATCTAAGAGGTTCAAATTACAGATTTTTCAATTATCAATGCTTGAAACAATGCCATTTAAATATCGTAACAGGGTAGTTTCAGTCGAGTGATTTGATCTATAAGATGATTGAATAGCTTCCAATAGACCATTCAACTGAATATGAGCAAGGAGCTTTTTCAAAACCACTTCTCAAGTACCTTTGACAAAAAAGGCTAGTAGTAGTAGTAGTAGTAGTAGTAGTAGTAGTAGTAGTAGTAGTAGTAGTAGTAGTAGTAGTAGTAGTAGTAGTAGTAGTAGTATAAGAAGTAGTAGTTGTTGTAGTAGAAGTAGTAGTAGTAGTAGTCGTAGTAGTAGTAGTAGTATGTAGTAGTAGTAAGTTAGTAGTAGTAGTAGTAGTAGTAGAAGGTAGTATAGTAGTAGTAGTAGTAGTAGTAGTTAGTAGTAGTAGTAGTAGTAGTAGTAGTAGAAGTAGTAGTAGTAGTAGTAGTAGTAGTAGTAGTAGTAGTAGTAGTAGTAAATAGTAGTTAGTAGTAGTAGTATAGTAGTAGTAGTAGTTATGTAGTAATTAAGTAGTAGTAGTAGTAGTAGTAGTAGTAGTAGTAGTAGTAGTAGTTAGTAGTAGTAGTAGTAGTAGTAGTAGTATTAGTAGTGTAGTAGTAGTAGTAGTAGTAGTAGTAGTAGTAGTAGTAGTAGTAGTAGTAGTAGTAGTAGTAGAGTAGTAGTAGTATTAGTAGTAGTAGTAGTAGTAGTAGTTAGTAGTAGTAGTAGTAGTAGTATAGTAGTTGTAGTAGTAGTAGTAGTAGTAGTAGTAGTAGTAGTATAGTAGTAGTAGTAGTAGTATAGTAGTAGTAGTAGTATAGTAGTAGTAGTAGTAGTAGTAGTAGTAGTAGTAGTAGTAGTAGTAGTAGTAGTAGTAGTAGTAGTAGTAGTAGTAGTAGTAGTAGAGTGTAGTAGTAGTATGTAGTAGTAGTAGAGATGGAGAGTGTATGTATGATAGTATGTAGTAGTGTGATGATGATGATGATATATTATTATATGATTATATATTATATTATTATTATTATTATTATTATTATATATTATTTTTATTTATTATTGTTGTTGTTGTTGTTGTTAGTAGTAGTAGTAGTAGTAGTAGTAGTAGTAGTAGTAGTAGTAGTAGTAGTAGTAGTAGTAGTAGCAGTAGGTGGAGGAGGAGGAGGAGGAGAAGGAGAAGGAGAAGGAGGAGAAGAAGAAGATTGAGGAGGAGGACGAGTGGAACAACAACAATAACAACAACAAAAATCAAAACAAGGTAAACACTCTAAGACATGAATAAGAATGAGCATCGTCGGCAACCATCAGGCAAGGTCTATCTGATGGCTTGCATTCCAGCTATATCTGATATCATGGGCAATGTTGTGTTAGCACTGATGCTATCAACTGGTCTTGGATTTTCCAAAAACAATGGGATTTATTCTACTGATAAGAACCGGTGGTAAACCTACCTGTGATATAAAAAGCACATTTTATCACTCCTACAAATTTGAGACACACGTAACAAAACATGCCTCGCCCAAGTTGAAATTGTCATTTTCTTGGCAAGACTGGCGAACTCCTAAAACGTAATTTGTCACGTAAAACAGGATAAAAACAAATAAATTACCATTTTGAACACTATCTTGGTGGGTTTATTAGCGTTACGTTAAATGATACTGCCGAGACAAGCCCTAATCCTTAGTAATCAGCAACTTTTCTGTCTAGAATCTTGTTCTTGTCTCGCTAGTGTCAGTCATGTTATGAATAATGAAATTAAGACAAAGATGAGATTCAATATCGAGATAATTTGTTTTGTCCGATACTATGTCCGTTTTTGTTTTGTTGTTTTTTTCTTCCAATGATTTACAAAAAAAACTTTGAATGAACTAACAGTCAAGCCACATAATTTAATTAGTCATTAATTGTTACACATATTCATGTCTGAGGGATTTGGAGTGAGAATTTATGGATTGGATAAAATAGTAGGAACTGAGTCAAAGGGCTGTGTTATTATTGTATTTCATCGATTCCTTCTTAAATTTCCAATAAACTATCCACATACTGTAAATAGAATCGTTATCAATTATTTTCAAAATTTCATTCTATCATTTTTGTGTATTCGTTGCTTATGTTCCAGCTCTCTGTGTGTGCGTGTGTGTGTGTGTGTGTGTGTGTGTGTTAGTGTGTGTGAGAAAGCGTTTGTGTTTGTGTGTGTGAGTGTGTTTTGAAACAATATTTTTAGTTTTTCTGCAGTTTGTTATCTTATTGGGTTCTTTTTTGTTGTTGTTGTTGTTGTTGTTGTTGTGGGGGGGGGGGGGCTCCTTTTTGATAAATGTGTTTACCCACCTTCTGCAACAGATGTCGTGCGACTTATCACGTAAAATTCCGTATTCACCACTTCAGATATGCTGATTTTTACGTGTTACGGATAACGATTCGATTTTGCGAAATGACATCTTTTGTCTTCAAGAGTCAGTGACTTTTTGATCAAGCGCTGTTATTTTCTAGAATTTCCACAAAACTTGAAAACTACTAAATATACGATTCCTTTGATTTTTGTTATCTAAATTCTGTAAGAAGCGTGAAATTCAGAATTCTTGTAGGGTAATTGCATATGTGAAATCTACTCTAACGTTTGTTAGTCCAAGATGATGAAAGTCAGAATGTAATTATAGTACGGAACTCGGCATGTTGTTTGAATTGATCAGAAGTGGAAATACAACCTGGTCTTTGGGGCCAATAGCCGATGGCCATAAGTAGGTCAGCCAAAACAAACTACCGGAGTTGGGTAAAACTGTTATATCGGATCATCATTTGTTTTGATGTTTCGGACACTTGGATGGTCAAGAATGTTGGCGAGAATCCACTTGTCGGGCATTGTCGGTGTAAACTGTTTTGATTTGTGAATCTGAGATAAAACGACGAAAAGGCAGTATTTAGTTGGGGAGAGGAGGGGGCGGGGAGTGTTATGTTGATTTAAAAACCTGTATCGATACCCCAAAAAAGCTATACAATTCTATGTTATTTAGTATTGAATTCAATCCACTGAAACGTATAAAATTCTATAACGATTTTTCAATCTCTAAGATACTAATTCATTAGGGGTTATTCGATTGTCTCTAAATTGTGTCCCATAGTCATGCATATCACAAAGAGTAATAGCTTTTAAAATCCTTAAAATTCATTGCTTATATTAATCACAATAGTACGCGTTTCCTCCGTAAACTCTTTCCCGCAATTTGACAGTTTTTCACGATATTCTAAATTACTAGGTCTGTTCTATTTTGCTTTGTTTTGTTTTTGTTTGTTTTGTTTTTGTTGTTGTTGTTGTTGTTGTTATTGTTGTTGTCTTCTTATCAAGGTGATCAATAGCTTTTGTTCTGTTTTACTTTTGTTTTCTATTCTCTTTCTTGTTGTGGCAATTATATTGATGATTATTTCATCTGACCCAGTGTGTAAATCTGGTATTATGGCGGGGTGAACCAGATCCAAAAAAATATTTAAAGATTAAATAGGTCAACGACGATCTTCTTAAGCATTTCTTGAACATTTTATAGCGGAATATCCACTGACGTACTCAAAACGCTTTACAAAGAGTCCGCAGCCAACAGCAACAATTATCATGAAGGAAAAGACATGACGTATGTTAGCTGATATCGCAATTCGTTTCCTACGGAGACAACAACGCTGTTGACGGCCAGGTACTCATTTTATACATGATAACGGTGAGAGAATGTGAGTAAAGAACCTTTTCCACTCAAAACGGAACTCGAACCCGGAACTACTGGTCCGAAGGCAAGTGTCATACCTAAAGACCACAACGCCTCACATCACATTTTTTAACTTTATTTTCATTAATTTTTTTTTTTTATATTTTAATCGCATCTTCTATTCAGTTTTAGTAAACCCTAATATCAATCAGCCAGTCTCTTCAATAACACGTCAATTGACTCAAGCTATACAGTTCACGAATCAAATTCCAATTTCATTTTCATTTTATCATTGACTCCGAGATGATATCAGATTGAGGCATTGATCCATAACATAATGTGAAAAGGCCAAACAAAAAATCAGAAAGAAATGATCCCCAAAATATCAGCCTGCCTCAATTTTTAAGTTTTAACCTAAATGTCTCTTGATTAGCAGTTATAAGTACTATTATTAGAACAAAGAGGTTTTCCGATAATTGTGACGATGCATTCATTGCTTGTAATATTAATCACAAAAGTACGCTTTTCCTCTGTAAACTCTTTCCCGCAATTTTACAATCTTTGACGATATTCTATTTTACTAGGTCTGTTTTGATTTGCTTTTTTATTTTTTTATTTTTATTTTTTTTGTTTGTTTGTTTGTTTGTTTTGTTGCTGTTGTTGTTGTTGTCGTTGTTGTTGTTTTGTTTTATTTTTGTCTTTGTTTTTGTTTTTTGTTTTTTGCTGGTGTAGGAGATTACACAATACGATTGTAATCGTACAGTACTTTAAAGTATTTTGGGTTTAATACTATTTTCACAAAATGACAAGTTGTGGGTTATCTTAATCGACTGATAATTTAAGCAAGAACGTTTATGTCCAAAATCGAGAAAAATGGCATTTTTTCATGGTGATGTGTAGATACTCTCAGCTTATTTTCTAAATTTTCAGTGAACAAAAAAATGACTGATTTGAGGATTGTGAATTTTGTTTATTTTACTTTTAAACAATCCTTAACTTCATAATTCTACCCATTTTAGCCTATATGCTTAATTATCTTCAGTTTGACGATTCCGACATAATTCCAAACTGACGCGGTTGGCCACAAGTTTGTTTTGTCGGAAATCGGCTGAATGAATCTAGGCTAATCTTTCCAAATCGCCCTGCCTTGTTTCATTCCCTTAGGTCGGTTCTGGCCTCCATCTGCTACATGGTCTACATGCTCTACAAACATATTATCGCTGGTCGGCGGATCAAACCTCTGAAGTCCCAATTTTTACGATCGGCGGATCAAACCTCTGAAGTCCCAATTTTTACGATCGGCGGATCAAACCTCTGAAGTCCCAATTTTTACGATCGGCGGATCAAACCTCTGAAGTCCCGATTTTTACGATCGGCGGATCAAACCTCTGAAGTCCCGATTTTTACGATCGGCGGATCAAACCTCTGGAGTCCCGATTTTTACGATCGGCGGATCAAACCTCTGAAGTCCCGATTTTTACGATCGGCGGATCAAACCTCGGAAGTCCCGATTTTCACAATCGACAGATCAAGACTCTGAAGTATACAAATGAAGTTTGCGTACCATGTTTTATAATTTACTGTTGGATTGATCAGACCTCTGATGACCAGAGGTCTGGTCCACCCAAAATTAAATAAAACATGGTGCGCAAATTTCGTATGTAGACTTCAGTTTTGATCTGCCGATCATGAAAATCGGGACTTCAGAGGTTTGATCCGCCGACCATCGCCGTTATGTTACTTAAAGAATATCATATTATGTGACCCATCTTCTCAATTCGGTGTGGTTATATGGTCCAGTAGTATGACACTCGCCTTCGGACCGGATGGTCTAGGGTTCGAGTCTTGGTCTGAGTGGCGCATAGTTGAGTTCTTGGAAAAAGGCTCTTTACTCACATTCTCTCACCTTAATCATGTGTAAAATGAGTACGTTAACAACGTTGTCTCTGACTAAAAAAATTTGTTTTGTCTTGTTTGGTTTTTGTTTTTGTTTGGTTTTTCATTGTTTTGTTGGCTTTTGTTTTGTTTTGTTTTTTTGTTTTTTTGTTTGTTCGATTAATTGTTTTGTTTTGTTTGTTTGTTTTTTGATTTGCTTTTTTGTTTTTTGGGGTTTTTTTTGTTGGGTTTTTTTTTTTTTTTTTTTTTTTTTTTTTTTTTTTTTGGGGGGGGGGGGGGGGGGGGGTTACAAGTCAGGGTGAAACTTCTGCGGAAGAGTGGAACTAATGTTATATTAATCAGAAATATCAAAATTTTATTCTTCATTCTTTAAATAGTTGTACACAATCATCTCATTTTAGCGCATAAACCTCGCCCAGTTGTTATATTTATGACTTTAAAATCGAATTTTAACAATTACATCCCTCAAACATAATACCTATTTATGGCGCCGGGTTGCATATCATTATGTTCCATGACACAATGAGACTATAACAACAATTATATAAAACACCATAGCCTATTATTTGCCATGTAATTCGGTTTTCCAGAAATATGAATAAAACATCTTGTCTCTTTTAAAAACAAAGTAATATTAATAATCGTTCATTAATATCTGTGCCAAACAAACCAGGTTGCTATTTTTGGAAACTCATGACCTAATTATTTCATTTGATAGGGAGTTCAAATAACTATGCTAACAATGACTCTATAAATAGGTATAGCGTTGTTGCTCAAGCAATAGTCATTATTTATATTCATGATCAAAAGAAACGCGGGCGGGGAGCCTTGAGGGTCGTACTCTATTTAATACAGAAATTCACATTTTTCAGAGATGGGGCGGGTGGGGGGAGGGGGGGATTTTTTTCTAATATTTTTTAATGAAAAGCAAATTCACATTAAGTAGTGACCAAGTGCAAACATGATACCTGTTACAAATTAATCTTTGCACAGAGAAATATGTAAATAGGAGAAACAGCAGCCCTAAAAATAATAAAAATTAGATTTTAATTATTTGGTGATTTCCAATGCAAACACTAAAATCCGTAAGTCTATGGAATAGGAGTTGACCCGGGTTTTGTGGCGTTATATGAGAACAGCAACAATTCCTTAATCTACCTGTGCGGCTATGTGGTCTTGTGGTGTGACACTCGCTTTCGGATCGGAAGGTCCTGGGTTCAAACTTCGCTCGGCGCATACTGGAGTCCTTGGAAAAGGCTCTTTACTCACATTCTCTCACAGTACTCAGATGTAAAATGAGTACCTGGCCGTTAACAGCGTTGTCTCTGTTGGAGAAAGAAACTGTAATATCGCCTAACAGGCGTCATGTCTCGTTCTACATTTTACGTTTTGCTGTTGACCAGGGACCCCTTGTAAAGCGCTTTGAGCACATTTAGTGGATATTGCCCTATATAAAAGCGCATGTGAACATCGGTGTTTATTAGCAGTAAACTAAAAGTAGAAATTGTTTGCTATCCTGTGAAATAGACGCTGGGCCATCGCGAAGTACTTTCCGCCAGATTTAACAAACCGAGCAAATCAATCTCTGCTAGACGAACAGGGTATCAGGAAAATATTATATCCTGTGCACCCTTGTTCGATATAAGTCTCCTTGCTTGCGAGGTGTGTGCTCTACCCACTGAGCTATCGGAATCTCCTTCAATTCTGTTTAACTACATAAAAATTGGCCCCCCAACTAATCTAGTTTCCACACTTGGGGAACCATCGCACGCGCCTCAACAGTTTTCAACAAGGCGTCTTTGATGAAATCCCATTTCACAGACAATGGACACAATGCCTTTGACAAAGGCGATGTCTTTTTTTTTCTCCCCGTCTCCCTCGACCCAAAGTTCCTTTTTATATTTTCCAAAATTGCCCTACCGTCCAATGGTGATGGCCAATATATGCAGCACAATGACAAAACACCTTTTTCATATTTTAGGCCAAACATAAATTTAAACCGTACCAATTAATCAAGATGACCGCCAACATTACTTAAGTGGAGAGGTTGTTTTCTTTTCCTTTAAAAAAAAAAAAGAAAAGAAAATTCTCAGGTTTACGATTTTTTGGCAAGTTGGAGGGTCATCTTTGTCTGGTGTTATTTCTAACTAAAATGAGACAAGAATGTTTAGTCTCCAATAGGCAAAATAGCGTCCAGGATGAATGCTGTCTTCATTAAGGGGTCATTTCGTACTAAAGGAAGAAGGGGCCAGTATAGGAAGAGCCCCACTTGATTTGGAAACACATGAATGAATGCATTGGTCAGGTATCTTTAGAAGTTAGGATGGGGAGGGAAGACACCTATAGATAAATGGGTCTTTTTTATGTATAGGAGCTGAAGGGGTCTTTGCTACTGATAAATTAACGCTTTGTTAAGAGATTTTGGGTGTAAAATGAAAGGGACGAGTAAAAGTATCTAGGGGGGATAAGTGGATACTGTCAGTTTGCCCAGTAAATTGTCTTTATTAGAACGCCCATGATACAAAGACAAAAGATCGTACTAGGTCGTGAGTATAGAAGCCATCTATATGCACGCGCTATGCACGTGCCTGCATTGTTAATTTGATTGGACATCAACTTTCACCAAGCCATACATTTTAAGGGTTTCGAATTTTAGAAGTTATTTTTTGTTTTCTGATTTTTCCTCTATTTTTTCTTCTTCTTCTTTTTCTTTTTTTAATTCTCTTTTTTTTTTTAATCTCAAAAAATATTTTTGTATCTCCTAGTGGAATACTACTTTATAGTAGGTGCACTATACGCGTGACTATAAATTTATGTTCAGACCGGTAAACAATGTGACTTAGTCTCTAGCGATAACAATCACATCGGCCCAAACAATAGAGAGAATTGTGGGGTTAAGTTGCCGTGTGTATAATTACACATGCATTTTATTGGGATCTCGCCCTTTTATCCGTTAAAAAACAGCGACAACATTCAATGCCGTCAAACTGATCACGGTCCAGTTTCAAAAAGGGTCTTATAAAAACTGAATGACCGGGTGCTGGACTTCCCGGGATCATCAATCTTTCTTGACCAACCGAGACGGTAATTAATGTCCCCCGACGAGATTTTTGTTTTCCCTCATCACGACTATTCAATTCAATTTTCTACTTGTTCCTATCTAAACTCTATTTTCGTCAATCCAGACCACCTCCCTAACCCTGACGCTCGATGGGCTCCCCGTGAAAATCTATAGCATTGTTTAAACAGAGTGATTATAATTATTTTTCTTGTCTGGAGTCGAGGCGCCGCGTCCGCCATCAAGACGTGGAAAAAAAATTCAGTACTTTGTTTCAGCTGGCCTTATGTGACAATTCTTTTAACACCAGCAGGCTATCTCAACCCCCCCCCCCCCCCCCCCCCCCTTCCTTTTTTTTTTTACCAATCTCAATGTTGTGATAATGAAGCTGAAGTATCAGGTTTCATCTTATTTGGCCTATTTTGTGCTCAGTCTTGTCAGAAGACCCCTGGAAAGTGGTTGACGGATCGCCAATACTATCTCTCAATGACAAAAAGCCTTCTCATTTTTTTGCCAAAAACGTTTACCCACTATAACAATTAATTAAAAGGACTTAAAACATGCCAAAATTCTTTAAAAGTGACTCACTCTTTATTCAAAAAATGATTAAACCCGAAACTTTAAGAAATTCTCAGGTTCAAAAAGTTTTAAAACGTTGGGAGTCATTTAATCGATAGATATAGTGAGCAAAAGTTTTATAGCCAAATTGTAAAATGACGTTTTCGTCAGTGTATGGCAAAATTGGTCTGGTTGTTGCTGTCCACTCTCCTTTATAATTTGGAGCGTGGAAGAAGATGAGTATGAAAAGAGGTAAAGGTACTCACTTGCAGATGGTTTGGATACTTAGATACAGTGTAGAATGTTAATATATAGAATATAATACAGTTTGACGACAGAATTTGAATTTGAAATTTGGCGCTGGATTCGAGATTTTCTTTTATGGCAAGTTTTTCCTAATTGTTTTGTTCCGAGCTTCTTTTTCTTGAGGAGAAAACCAAGATAGTTCTGAGAAGACTTAAAGCACCAATTTGGACTGGGTAAACGAAATTGTATAAGGCGCCTGAACGGCATTATATTTTGGTCAAAGATGATGAAGCCGTGTTGCCCGAGTGGTATCGTGTGTCGTCTTTTAAAAGAGGCAAGCGTTATTTAGCGTGAATGATTACTGGATGGATGACAGTGAGAGGGTCTTTTGACACAAACGATTATGTGCTCTAGCGGTATGACACTCGTCTTCGGAACGTAAGTCCGGGGTTCGAGTCCCGCTCTGAGCCACGTATTGTTGAGTCCTTGGAAAAAGGTTCTTTACTCTTAACTCACATTCTCTCACCGTACTCAGGTATAAAATTACGTATAAAGCGTTGCTGTTTGGTTAGGTACCTTTTAAAACGCACTTTGAGTACGTTAGTGGATATTGAGCGATATAAATGCTCAATTTTTTAAATGTATAATGGCGCATTGGAGTGTGAGGCATTGTATTCTGTTAAATCAATTCAGGTAAAAGCAGTTAGATGGAATGCTGTTAGTAAGTAGTCTTTGATTACATTTCGACCAGAAAACGTTCTATGCTTCAAATATAGGTTGATTGAAATGACCCCCGATTTGCCTATAAATAAAGTAATAATAAATGCTCTGGCCAAGACGAAAAATTAGTTTTCTCGGACATGAGACATCTGAAAGAACCAGCCAACACGTCTTTATAATCTGATTAAATCTGCCCATCCTTTTTATTATCGAATATCTTTTTCATTAATTTTATCAATTTCATCTTCTTTGACAGCTATACTATGAGCCATAGTGCTGGGGTTTTTTAATTTGTTCTTTAAGTGATGGGAAAATCATCGGTTTAGCAGATCATTCTTATCAAAACACAAAATAATAGAGCAAGCTTATTCCAGTTCCTCGTGGGGCTAGTCCTTTAAAAAATGCCATCAGGGATAAATCAAGGGATTTTATTTTTCTCTTTAATCTTATTTTCTCATGATAGTTAATATGTCTGTGTGTTTCATCATGATCGATGATTTTTTTATTTTTTTTTTTTTATTTTTTTTGTTGTTGTTGTTTGTTTCCATTTATAACATATTTCATTCATTTCCTTCTCATTCAACATTAAACTTTTGATTCATATTTGATAGCACTGTCGATTTGATGTATCTTTTTGAGCTGTTTAAAGGCCAGTTGGTCTACTTAGCGTTTAATTGTTATTGTATTATATTATTTACATTTTCATCTTGATTTCAACACTGACAAAAATGAATGCTTTACACCCCCTCAAGTAATAGACACAATTTATTTTCCAACAGATCAAGCTTGTTCCACCCATAGACCATTCAACCTCAATTTAAATGAATATTATTTGTATTCCCCGCTCAATTCACCCGTAAATATTTTATTACGATGTTCAGTCGAGGAAAAACACTTATAGTGCTATCATAATGGCATGAATGTCACTAAAAGTGCGGGCGAACGCACGCAAAAAGTCACCAAACTATTTAGTATATGGTGTCATCAAAGATAACGGCTTCACAACCTGGCCTATCGATGGTCCTTCAAATGTGAGCTATTGTCTCAAAACGGTATTATGTTACAGTGAAATCGATGCCAAAAAGTTATCTTAAAGTCAAAAATAGGAAGCTCGGGTTAATGCCACATGTTTTATTGAGGATATTGATACAGTTTCGTAATGTGAGGAAAACTATATCCTCACAGCTCTGGTCACTTTTACTTTGCACTAACATTTTGACAACTGGGTCGCCCCGAAATGATACCGTTTTGAGGCGATAGATCACATATGTGAAAATCACTTTACAACATACCATTACATAGAGCACAGATTCTTTTAACAATTGTCACAGTCTAATTGGCCGAAAGTTATGACTTTTATATGTTCATCTTTTCCGTTTAAGACATAGTTCTATAGATCTTTAACCACTTAACTGCCGTTCTCTGGAAAGACACGTATTTAAAACTTTGACCAGAAAACTCGTCCTTCAAAAATCAATCGATTTTAATGGTCCTCATCTTTACAAACACTCTCAAACTTGAGACCTCGCGAGATCCCAGGTTTGAGAGTGATTGTAAAGATGAGGGTCATTTAAATAGATCGATATTTGAAGGACGATTTTTCTAGCCAAAACTTTTAACGTGACTTTATAGAGTACTGCTATTAACTGGTTAAGACCTATAGTGCCAATGTTTTTGTCCGTGTTTACGTTCCGTAAAGCGGGCCGTGGACAAATGTTTAGTGTATTATTTGTTGGACAGGACGGTGGTCGCTCGCAATGTGATTTACGTTTGGTTTTGCCCATCAGCATCATCACAGTAATCATCAGTGCTTTAACCACGGTCACAACGTCGTAGCCAGAGTTTTCATAACCATTGTCATCTATTCGTTCACTGACCACGTATAATGTCCCTTGGCTCTGTAACGAGTACTGCCCACATGGGGACAAGTTGCCTTAGCAACAAGTAAATTCTTTTTTTTTTTTAATCACTGAATAAAACAAATGAGAGAAACGAAGACAAAACTAAATCAACATGTCCTTGTCGAATTTTTTTTTATCGAAGAATATTTGCTTTGATTTGTTTTTTCTCCTGTTGACTTGTTTTGTTTCCCTTTTTTTTCTTTTTCTCTTCCTTCTACGTTTTAATTTATAAAGTTTCTTTATTTGACCAGTGAGACATGTTGCTGAACTTTTTTTAGCTTTAAAACACATGGCAGTTATTGTCAACCTTGTGGCCTACCGACTCCATCCCAACGCCCACATTGAGTATAATGTTATTTTGTTCAATACAAACAATGCGCCGGTAGCAACGGCTCATGCTAATACATCCATTCCTCCGTTTACTAACAAAACACATTGTTTTAAATCTTAGAAAAAAAAACTATATTTCATTATATTATATATCAGTTAGGGGGACCCTCAAATTTGATACACCTGTAGTGACATGTTTGAGATATTTTGGCAAGTTTGGGATGATCTTAATCGATAGAGATTCGAAGTGAAAGTTTTCTGTCTAGAATGAAAAAATGTGTTTTGTCGGTGCACGGCAGAACTGCGCAGTCGTCATCACCGCTACCGCCTCCTCAAACCGGCTGTTACCCGAAAGGCCTGGTCGGGTCATCTTGAGGCCGATTGCAAAGCAAACGGAGACAATAGCGTAGCCATCGTAATTCCATTACGACCTCGTTCTTCCTGGGGTTTGGCCATCCGCCCTAAGGACTAAACCATTGTGTGACGGCATCCCAAAGAATAGTGGCTACAAAAGACCGGTGTACAAGTGCGATTGACCCCCGTGATAAAATATCCCACCTTATCAAACAACATCAAGAACTTGGCAACGGTAAAAGAGTAGTCCTCGACTTTCCAAACGTTATATTTGTTTAGAGCTACAGCGGTGCCTGAACTAAGAAGCCAAATGTGACAGTTTGGATCAGGAAAAGGAAAAAAAAAGGCTCTTCTTCCAATAAATAGTGAAACTCGAAGGTTTCTGAATGTTGCGGCTTTAGAATTTTCCTCAATAAATATTCATAAATAACTCCTTACGCCCCCCTCCCCAATATAATACATTTAGCAGTAGCCACTCTTTCTATTCTATATCTTATCGCTGGTGTTTTTGTCTTATTTCCATAAATCCAGGGCATTCGAGTAAATTGTTTAATTATTAGAGCGTTGGACCAAATGGAAACAATCAGGTTCGAGTCCACGATATATCCAAGCAAGATTTTATTTATGTAAATAGATTGGGGGGGAAGGGGGGTTTATGCGTTAGTCCACAATAGTAAGCAACTGTCACTGTTTTTGTCAGACATTAAAGGTATATGAAATTTGATTCCATGGACCGCTAGGCTCTAAAGCGGTTATTATGAGGAGGAGTAAATATTAGATTTAATTCATACTTTTACTCTTCTTTATAGTCAGTGCGAACCTCCAGGGTTCATCAGTTCAAAAATCTCGTTACAACTTCCTTATTTTCATTCCTTGACTCAACTATCTTTGCGTGCTCACCAACAACTTCAACACCCTTTCGGTCGTGCGTCCACCGTCGTAGTATGAGTTTGACCCCGCTCAGGAATGCGGCACGGGTCGACGGGACAGGTGTTAAAGCCCTGCTCATTATTCTATTTGCTTTAGCACCTGCAGTCACGTGGCCCCGATCACTGGCCTGTCGTGCGTCACAGTGTCCGAGCGGGTGTCCGGCCCGTGCCCTCGCACACATGCATGTAATCAAGGACATACAGCATGTAGCTGTGAGTGGCCAGTCGACTGACCACAACTGTTAAAATAAGAATAATACCAACTCCTTGGTGAAATGAAGAAGACTGACCGCTGGTCATTCTTTACTCACCCCAGTCCGACGCAAGCACTCACTGGTCGTCTTAGTAGTGATACTGGACATCTGTTAGTATTTCTAAAGATTCCTTGTCCTTATTGGAGCCTGCTTTTAACTTCTCTTTACAATCTCATAAATCGTTTTAATCTTATTCTCCATATTATTCTTATATCAAAACATATATTTACTGTATTCATTATTGAAAACTTTTTTTTTAGTGTCTATGTCGATAAAAGACCTAGATAACCTTCGATCAGCCGCAGTGCAGCTCCGCAAAGTGAACAATGGATGCTGAGTTGCTTGCTCAAGCAAGAAAACAGATGATGACATCGGATTCGAACTCGGGTCTCAGAGCAGAAGTGCTTTGCCATATTCATTCAACCATCTTGCCTCTACCAACCATTTTACAAGGAAAGAAGTTTATTGATATAATTAGTGTTGATGTTTTGCCATGCTCTTGGCGCTTTGAAGTATTTTGTCGTGGTAGACAAAGTACATAACATGGGGTCGCAAATAATATAGTCTTTCGAGTGCTAATACATATTTTTGGAGAATTAAAAAGTTACTTGATACTTGAGCACAGCATTTCCGAGCAAAACATTTTACTGAAAGCATTTTATTGCCTCGTCTAGGGTCCGAATCTCTTATTGTTTTCTCGACAGTGATAGTCTAATTTGACTAAATTATTCGGTTTATACGATAATGAAGAAGAAGGAGGAGGAGGAGGAGGAGGAAGAAGAAGAAGAGGGGAGGAAGAGGAGGAGGAGGAGAACGAGGAATAGGAGGAGGGGAACAACGATAACAAAAACAACAACAAAATCAATAATGCTTTACTTTTGTCTCTCAACCAGTTTAATCTTTTGTCCTGATTTTTAAAAAAATCTTTTCAACAAATTTTGAAAATTATACCTCTTGTCATACGGCGTTGAGACTTAAATGTGTAACCTCACTTTTTTTTACTTGTTTTTTTTTTTTTTTTGAGTGAACCAGGTATTGCGTATCGGATCGTAGCCTTCGTGAACTTATAGGTCTGACACTGCCTTAAAAACTGCGTCGCAATAAAGGGCGACAATCACCAAAAAGAAAATGAAAAAAATGAGTAGTTGTAGGCTGCGTTAAGGGAGACAATCTGTCCATTGGTAGCATTATTGAATATTATTAATGCTCACTTTCTTTAGGTGGTTTCCCAGCTTTTAGAGAATTTACAGGCCCTCCTCTTTTTCCCTCTCCTACCCCTCCTCTTCTTGTCCTACTCATCTTTCTTCTCCTTGCCTTCTCCGTAATCTTTTTCCCCCATCTTCTCCCCTTCCACTAATTCTCCCATTCCTCCTCCAGCACCTCTCCTCCTCCTCCTCCTCCTCCTCCTCCTCCTCCTCCTCCTTAAAAAAAAACAAAAAAGAAAACAATAGGATTTCTGTATAATTGAGGAAAATTATACAAATCCAGTTGATGCATTGTCTCAAGCATTACACCGGAGCTTTAAACTCTAGTTCAGCAGTCACTTGATTTTGTTTTACAATTGTTTTGCAAACTATTATTATAAGCTCAAAGCACCAAATAATTTAGATTAAATCCAAAGCCATGCTATCATCTCTCTTTCTCACACAAAAGTTGTTTGTTTGTTTGTTTGTTTGTTTTGTTTTTGTTCAATTTTCAAGATAAGCAGTATTTTCATTCGAATCTCGTCCTTATAATTTATTCTCAATTTACACTGGATTTAAAACAGATGTTTGTCCTTCAACTAACCAAAAACTTATCAAAAAGCGTGAAAGTCTAAATTGATAAATCTTTTCTTTAGGTGCGAAAGACAAAAACTGGAGATTTTATTCTACCATAATAAATCTTAGCTGTTATCATTATAAAAGTTTTGGCCACATGTCATCAAATAACTCTCGTGAATGACCATTGGTCACAAGTAACCACAGATGACCACCACAGGTTACCTTAAGACACCGGGTCTGAATCGGTGACCTCTTGACCACTGGTCACTTCTTGGCACGTGCCGAACTCAAAAAGAAACCAATTAGAGTTTTTCAAAAGGCTTTAAAATTCGTAACGAGGACTATGTGATTTATAAGTCGCGGTCTCCTGTTCACTGATGTGAGAAGACAGAACTGGACATCGAAAACATCCATGCTCGGGGGAATAATGAATTTAAATAAAGCTCAAATTGCAACCTGCTCACTGGTCACCGTGTGTGGAAGAAGGCTGACCAGTGTCCGTGGCGCTAGAAAAGAACAAAGATATTGGCCGGCTCTGACTCCTTGGGGTCAGATAGGCTGCTCACACCCATCCAACCTGCCGTCTGCAAGAAATTGGTTATTAATTCAACATTATTTTTATGCATATTATTGTTTGCTGATAATTTCAAAGACTGACGATTGAACGTTTAGGCGTTGTTATTCTGGAGACGAGTGGCGACCGCTATTGATACTGAACAGCAACATGGTGGATAGATCTGACAGAAGCGCTACCTCTCCCCGACAAGCCAGAGTTGTTGTACCAGTAAAGTCGTGGGTTCGAGCCCCCATCGCCGCGGTTTTTTTTTATTCTCTATTGTCTTCCGGCACTTCTCTACTCACTTCATTCTTTGTTGTTGTTGTTTTTTTTAATAAAACCTACCTCTGTTTAGCTATGGAAATTTCGAATATCAAGGTTGTTCCATGTATGTAAAATGAAGCTAAAGTTGATTCACCAAATGAGTATTGCACTGAATATAAATGTTTTTTCTTGTTATTATTTTTTTTTTTATTATATTATTATTATTATTATTATTATATTATTATTATTATTATTATTATTATTATTATTATTATTATTATTATTATTATTATTATTATTATTATTATTATTATTATTATTTATTATTATTATTATATTATTATTATTATTATTATTATTATTATTATTATTATTATTATTATTATTATTATTATTATAATCATCATCATCATCATCATTTTAATGATTTTTTCCAATTATTATTATTATTATTATTATTATTATTATTATTATTATTATTATTGTTATTGTTTTACTCTTTATTATTATTTTTATCATTGCCATAAAGGATGATTAACATTGGAAAAACCAGCTTTCTTCAATTTAATGCATTGCATTGGTGTATTTCTAACATATAAATCAATATGATCGATTTTGTTTACATGTCAGATAAACTCAATCGTTTTAATGGATAATGTTTACCTGGTGCAACTTTAGAAAAGATATGATTATATTTGTTGTAACTAAGAAGAAGAAAAAACGTTATTTCGGTTAATAAGTTTTCTTGAAGATTAAATGTTTGCCAGATCTGAGAGATAGGCTTTAAAAATGAATCTTTTATCTATTTTCAAACTTGTGCACAAGCATAGGAAGAAGAGAGAAGAGGGCGGAGGAGGAGGAGGAAAAGAAGAAGAAGGTAAAGAAGAAGAAGAAGAAGAAGAAGAAGAAGATGATGATGATGATGATGATGATGATGATGATGATGATGATGATGATGATGATGATAATGATGATGATGAAGAAGTAATGAATGTAAGGGGCAGAGGAGAATAGTGGGATGAGAGGTGGAGAAGGAGGGAGAGGAGAAGGAGAAGGAGAAGGAGAGGAAGAGAGGGCCTGTAAAAATTCTTTAAAAGCTGGAAAAAGGCGTCTCGAAAAACATCTTGAAAAAGGTGAATTTATATTTTTTCTATATTTTATTTATTAATAATTCACTTTTTCTTTACCTTGCGGTTCACTAATTGCTCTCGACAAGACAAATTATGCGAATTGGTACGACAACAAAGAAAATCTACAACAAGTTGAAATTGATAAGTTGAGATTCTATTTTTTCTGTAGTTTTTTGGGGGATCGGAGTTGTTTTTTGTTGTTGTTGTTTTTGTTTTGTATTTTGTTTTTTGTTTTTTTTTTTTGTTGATTTTTGTTTTCGTTTGTTTGTTTTTGTGTCTTTGTTTGTTTTTTGCTTTTTTTTTTTTGTTTTTTGTTGTTTTTTTTGTTTTTTTTTTTTTTTTTTTTTTTTTTTTTTTTTTTTTTTTTTTTTTTTTGTTTTTTTTTTTTTTGGGGGGGGGGGGGGGGGGCAGGTTTTTTGTGATACAACGGTTAAAGCATCCAGATTGCCATAATATAGTTTGTTCATTTATTTGATTGTTTCTTGGATTGATTGATTTGTTGTTGTTTTTGTTTTGTTTTTTTGTTTTTTGTTTTTTTTTGGGGGGGGGGGGGTTTATTGTTGGTTTTTGTTTTTTGTTTTTTTTGGTTGGTTTTTTTTTTTTTTTTTTTTTTTTTTTTGGGGGGGGGGGGTTCTTGAATGTCATTTTCTTTATTCTTTGTTTTGTCGTTTATTGTTTGTTTTGTTTTTGTTTGTTGTTTTGTTTGTTTTTTGTTTTTTTTTCTTGGGGTTCTTTGTGTAGTTGTTGTTTTATTTGTTTTGTTTTGTTGGGGGTGGGTTTTCCTTTTTTAAATCACAAAACAATATCTAGGGATAGAAACGTATAAAATTAAATCAAAATCTAATTAATCAACGAGGAAATACTCCCCCCCCCCCCCCCCCCCCCCCCCCACCACCAAAAAAAAAATCCATCTTATTATAAAACGCTTTTACTATTGTTGTTCTTTTTCCTTGATATTCAAATACAATCAACCTTGTTTACTTTTACTGATAACAATGGAATAGGCGGGAGGAAGTAAGCCTGGTTAGGTTTGGCTAGTGTGTTTGTTTCAATGGATGTTTCTAAAGACATGCTTGGCATCTCAACAATACATGTCAGACGTCTTTGAATAAAAGCATCGATTTGGAGAATAAGTTGATTTAATTTTTCGTTTGTGACCATAGATTTTTTTTTTTATATTATCATAAATAGATTTTCAACGGACGTGCACCATTCAAGGCCATACGTTTCTCTTTACGTCAAGAAAGTTGTTAGAAGTGTGGCAATGTAATAAATTGTTTGCTTCCTTTATTATAATGAAGAAATAAATAATTTTAAAATATAAATAATATTAAGCGACGCATCACTGCGTCAAAAAAGCAAAGTTTATTGGTTGAAAATAATAACAAGAAATGAAGTGAGTAGAAAAATACATAAGACAAGAGAAAAGAAAAACTTTTTTGCGACGATGGGTAGTTAAACCAACGACCCGACTGCCACGGCACCTCCACCTAGCCACGAGTCTACCATAGTCCTGGGCTCGTTCACCAATGGTGCCCATCTCAGGTAGTCTGGGAATTACTTTTCACTGGTGTCCATATCTCATTTGTCCCGGGTTTAACTCTATTGGTGTCAATCTTTTATAATCCCGGGTTAGCTCCCCACCAGTGCCCACCAATTAGTGGGTGTTCACTCTCCATTAGTGTCCATCTTCCATAGTCCCAAGTTCAGCCCCCCTCCCCTCCCCAAATTGTATCACCCTCTCACAGCCCCTGTTTCATCCCCACTGACATCAACCTCCCATAGTCCCAGGTTCACTTCCATAATTGTGCCCCCCTCCCATACTCCCGGGTTCACACCAAAATTGTATCCACCTATCATAGTTCATTCCACACTGATAACAAACTCCCATTGTCCCGAGTTCACTTCCCAAATGTGGCTACATTACATTCCCCCGGGTTCTCTCCCAAGTGGTGTCCACCTCTCATAGTCTCTGGTTCAATCCCCACTGGTGTCCACTTTCCATATTCTCTGGTCCACTCCCTAATGGTGCCAACCTCCCATAGTATTTGGTTCAATCCCACCGGTGCCCACCTCCCATAGTCGCTAGTTTACTCTCCAATAGTGTCCACCTCTCATAGTCTCTGGTTCAATCCCCACTGGTGCCCACCTCCCATAGTCTCTGGTTCAATCCCCACTGGTGCCCACCTTACATATTTCTGGGTTCACTCCCCACTGGTGCTCGCCTCCCATAGTCTCGGGTTTACTCCACTTGTGCCCACCTTACATAGTTCTGGGTCCACTCCCTGCTGGTACCCACCTCTCATAGACTCTGGTTCACTCTCCACTGGTGCTCTGGTCCATAAACTCTCGTTCACTTCCTTCTAGTGTCCACCTCACACATTTCTGGGTTCACTCCCCACTGGTGCTCACCTCCCATAGTTCTGGTTCACTCCCGGCTGGTACCCACCTCTCATAGTCTCTGGTTCAATCCGCACTGGTACCCACCTCCCAAAGTCTCTGGTTCACTCTCCACTGGTACCCTTCTCCCTTCTAGTGTCCACCTCACACAATTCTGTGTTCACTCCCTAGTGCTCCTATCCAATGGTCTCTGGTTCAATTCTCACAGGTGCCCACCTCCCATAGTCTCTTTTTCATTCCCCACTGGTGCCCACCCCCATAGTATATGGTTCAATCCCCACACATGTCTTGCTCCCATAGTCTCTGGTTCACTCCCCCTTGGTGACCACCTCACACAGTTCTGGGTTCACTCCCCACTGGTGCACACCTCCCATAGTATCTGGTTTACTCCCCCTTGGTGACCACCTCACACAGTTCTGGGTTCACTCCCCACTGGTGCACACCTCCCATAGTATCTGGTTCACTCCCCACTGGTGCCCACCTTCCATAATTTCTAATTCAATCCCCACTGGTTGGCGCTTCGTATTGTCTCTGGTTCAATCCCCACTGGCGCTTTCATCCCATTGTCTCTGGTTCACTCCCCACTGGTGCCCGTCTCCCATAGTATCTGGTTCAATCCCCACTGGTGCCAACCTAACATAGTCTCTGGTTCACTCCCCACTTGAGTGGTTTCGGTAGATTTCGGTGGATTTCGGTATCCAGGCGGTACGCCTGCTAAAAAATGCTCACATAGATAAAATCCAATGTTTCACCTCCACATAATAGGGTTTTGATACGGCAGGTCAGATTTTTGTCCATTTTCCTGCTATTTTAATTATTTTTTTTTGTCCCTTTTTTTCTTGTTCTTTCTTTTTATCTTTTTTTTTCCTCCTTTTTTTCTTCTTTCTTTTTTGGTTTTGGTATTTCCATGTTTTGTTTTATTTTTCTTACTCATTAGCCTATTTAAATCAGTGTCTCATTCGATGCTCATTTCCATGAACGATTTGTTTACATTTGTTGAATATTCAAACTATTTACCTGTCAGATTTCAGAGTTAGAGAGATGGTTGACTGACGGCTTGGGGTATATCAGCAATTTTCTTTATCATTATCAGTATTCATTTGTACGTGTGATTTGCCAATAAAACGTATGTGTAAACAACTGGTGGATTTAATTTAAAATCAAATTTTCTCTCCTTTTCTTTCAGAACTTTTAAAAACATATATTGCGTATAGTTTAATGTCTGGTATCTTTTGTTATTTGTATTCCCTATTTGGCCTTTGCGACTAGAGCTTTATTGTATAGAGGATTGGCGCAATATGAATAATTTCATTATTATTATTATTATTATTATTATTATTATTATTATTATTATTATTATTATTATTATTATTATCATTATTATTATTATTATTATTATTATTATTATTATTATTATTATTAATATTATTATTATTATTATTATTATTATTATTATTATTATTATACTATTATATTATTATTATTATTATTATTATTATTATTATTATTATTATTATTATTATTATTATTATTATTATTATTATTATTATTATCATTATTATTACATATATGTCCCCAATAGAAACTTGAGGTCAAGCAATGGCCAATCAATCCTTGTCAAACCTAAGCCATTGCGTAAAATAGGTGAACAATCTTTTCAATTTTCGGCTCCCTATTTTTGGAACTCTCTCCCATCACACGTGGGATGCTCGGATTCGTTGACAACGTTCAAATCTCGCTTAAAGTTTTATCTTTTTACGTCATAATGTTGTAACAATATTATCATATTTTGTTGTTGTTAAATTGAATTCTTATCACGTTTCCATCAAACTTGTCTTACTGTAATATGTTTTGTTTTATATCACTGTAAAGCGCTTAGAGCCTGTGACAACGGGGTAAAGCGCTATATAAATGCCATTTATTATTATTATTATTATTATTTTTATTATTATTATTATTATTATTATTATTATTATTATTATTATTATTATTATTATTATTATTATTATTATCATTATCGTCATCATCATCATCATCATAATCATCATTATTATTATAATAATCATTATTATTATTATTATTATTATTATTATTATTTATTATTATTATTATTATTATTATTATTATTATTATTATAATATTATTATTCATTATTATTAATATGATTATTATTTTATTATTATTATTATTATTATTATTATTATTATTATTATTATCATTATTATTATTATCATTATTATTATTATTATTATCATCATCATCATTATTACTACTACTATTGTTATCATTAATTTATTGATTTATCTATTTATTTAGTCATTTATTAATGTTGTTAGGGCATTGTGCGATTCATGTATGTCGTGCGTGGATGTGAGTATGTGGAGGGGAATCGATTTATTGTTGCTGTAACTTTGATTTACTTTAAATTGTTTGTTTTGAGTGGGGTTTTTTCTTTTATTTTTTGTTTGTTTGCTTGGTTGTTTTGTTATTTGTTTGTTGGTATTTTGGGTTTGATTTTGTATTGTTTTTTGTTTTTAATTTTTGTTTTCTTTTCCCTGTCTTTAGTTGTTTTGTTATTGTTTTTGTTGGGGTTTTTTGTGGGGGGGGGGGGGGGCGGCTTCATGGGTGTTGTCTTGTTATATTGTCCTAGTTTCTTGTTTATTTGATTTTATGGGGAATTTTGGCTTGATTATTTGGTTAATGTTTGGGGTTTTTTTTGTTTTGTTTTTTTTACGTTATTATATCTATTGGTTTTGATTTGATTTTTATTATCTTAAAACTCATTTTATGAGATATAATCTTTATGAACCTTATCAATCCGGCTACAGGCAGCACCACAACACCGAAACTGCCCTTATCAAAATTATTAATGATCTTCTTTGTGCTGCTCAATCTTAGTGCTGTTAGATCTAAGCCCAGCCTTTGAAACCATTGATCATTCCATATATATTACACGTTTTTCAAAGACATTTGGAGTAACAGGTAACGCCCTAAAATGGTTCAAGTGATACATTGACGGGCGTACACAATCAGTCCTGATGGACAAAATAAAATCTAACCCACAAACGTTAGATCATAGAGTACCCCAAGGTTTTGTCTTAGGCCCTCTCCTTTATACTCTCTATACACAACCATTGGGAGGAATAATAAGAAAACTGAGGTCAGCTACCATATGTACGCTGATGACATCCAGTTTTTAAGCTTTGTCTATCCGTCTGAATTAGATTCGTTAATTAAAAACCTGGAAGTTTGTATAGAAGATGCGAATATATGGATGACAATAAATAGGCTCAAAATGAATGAAGAAAAAAGTTCTTTTGTGTGATCCTTAAAAAATTATAAAAGTGAATATGAAAACTTTATTTCAATTGAAAACGAAAAAGTCAATTTTACTGACAGAGCTAGATATTTTGGTATTTACTTTGACTCTACCCTTTCCGTTCATCGCCATTAGGATAATTTATGTAAGACTCTATACATCGAGCTCATAAGAATTTCACAATTGGCTAATTCTTTAGATCAAAATGCTATTCAAACCCTCATTTCTTCTTTGGTGTTTTCTAGACTTGATTACTGTAACATGCTCATGTATAATATTCCAAATAATATTGTCAGCAAACTGCAGCGCATTCAAAATAAAGCGGCAAAATTAGTTTTGAAGATGAAAAAACGTGACCACGTCATACCTTATGTTGGACTTTACATTGGCTCCCTCTTAGATTTAGTATTACGTATAAATTTGCTGTAATGTGCTATAATCATCTTAATAAAACTTTTCCAGCCTATATACCAGATTTGATCAATGTTCACACTCCCTCTTGCTCTTTAAGATCCAACTCTCAATTGCGATTATGTGTTCCTTTTTTAAAAAAAGGATCTCAGATCTATGCTGGTCGTGCATTTATCCATGCTGCTCTCGCTGTCTGGAATGCTTTACCATTTAGTGTTAGGGGCTTGGTTGTGGATTCCCAGTCATCTTTTTAAAAGAAATTAAAATCTCATCTTAAAAGATGCTCGCTATATTAAATAAAACAACCAACTTAATATACAATACAATAGATTAACCCTTCAATTATTTTGGCTACATATAAGTATGCACGACGTCGTTGGGAAACTTTTTATTATTTTTGGAAACGAAAGTTGTGATTTCTTTAGAATTTGTCAATGAAAAGTCAAACATCTGATATTGTTATTTAACGCTATAAAAATTGAATAAACTCCGACTCCATGTGTTTTATGAGTCATAAGACCCACTACAGCAGTGAGACTGATTATAACCTTTATCTCCTGAATACAACGAAATTTTTAAAAAATATTAAAAATGAACGTCACATGGCCGTTAATATTATAGCTACGCATCATCTTTAACTACCCAACCAGCATCCTCATTTCTTGTCCATCTGGTCGCCTGGTCACTGGACATAAGAAGGACGTCGACCTCTGATGCTGGACATACTTGACCCCCACAGTGACCCTGACGCGTGCCGGAGGTTAAAGAAAGACTCTTTCCTCCTCCAAGTTGTTGTCACCAACAAAGGTGTGTCTTACTGGGGTCGCTTGTCCAGTCTCCTGCCAATTGTCCGATATTTTGGCTCTTAACAAAGGATATAACATTTCATCTCGGGAAGTTTGTGTGTATCAACAGCGGTGTGGGGGAGGTGGAGAAGAGAGAGAGAGAGAGAGAGAGAGAGAGAGAGAGAGAGAGAGAGAGAGAGAGAGAGAGAGAGAGAGAGAGAGAGAGAGAGAGAGAGAGAGAGAGAGAGAGAGAGAGAGGATAAAGTTTTAGTTGAATGCTCATCCGATTTTTTAGTTATTTTAAATGAGGCATCTCTATTTTAAAGTCCATCTTCGATAGGGCTATACGAAACAGAGCCATACCATTCTGAAGACACAAGAATAAATACCAATTTCCGAGATTTGAACATAGACTCGTGCTCTAAAGGTAAGTCTCTTAACAATGCAACATCGGCTTGTCCAGAGAGAGACGGGGGTAAAGGAACAGAGGGGAGTGGGTGTCTGCGTGAGTGTGTGGGACGAAGCTTAAAATCATGATGGTTGATGAATGTAAAAGGATGGGAACTGGTGTATAAAGAAACGATACTTGAGGCTTTGAATAAAGGATACCATAAAAGATAGGAACATGGCCATTGTTTTGTGATTTTTAGATCTTTTACAATTTGACCGGGAGTTTGTTTTTATGCTAGCCTTAATGATGCCCCTCCCATTTCGATTCCTCTGGAGCGAGTTATAATTGCCACCTGCAACATTAAATACTTAAATTCTTTATCTATCTCTCCGTTCTGTTTACTTTTTCCCTCACCTGCCGTACACAATGTACTTCTTTTTTTTTTCAATTTGGCCACAATTTTTAAAATTAAAACATCGATCAATTGAAATCACTTTCAACCTGTCAAAAAGTCTAAAACCGGACCCTTCGGTGAAGTCTCGGGTTTTAGAATTTTGAACACGTTTGGCGCCATTAAAAAATCGATTGATATTTGAAGTAAACGCTGTCTGGCCTAAATGAAAAAAGATCTATTCTGTCAGAGTACGCTAGTGCTTTGCATCCGTTTATTAATTACCAGTTATCTACCGTACTCTGGAAAAACATTTTAAAATTTAGCCGGAAATCTCGTCCTACAAATATATCGCATCGATCGATTTAAATGAGCCTCGTGTGGCAATAATCTCAAACATGGGACAGATGAGAGTCATTTAAATCGATCGATATTTGAAGAACGAGTATTCCGGCCAAAAAAAAAAACCCCGTTAGCTTTCAGTATCCAGTAACTGAGGTTAAAGCGCTTTACAGTGGGCCGAAAGCCAACAGCAAACATAACATGTAGGACGGACGAGACATGTCGCCTGAAAAGCAATATTGCAATTTTTTTCAACTGTTGATACGGCTATCGGCCAGATACTCATTTTACATATAAATACGGTGAGAGGATATAAGTAAAAATCCAGCTCTAAGAACTCAACTTTGGGCTGCCACCACGGGACCTAAATTGTTCTGCGTTACTAATTGTAGGAAAGGGCAGAATAAAAATATAACGCAAAAAGAGCCTAATATACGATACTCTAATTTCACTCTATCTATTAAACGAGTTATTTATATCGTGCAGAATAGCACTACAAGCTTGCGAGTATGTGTTATTGCATGATAAAAATAATAACGAGTTTGATTAATACAAGAAATGAAATAATACGTTTATTCCACCCCTCCAAGTTAATTTTTTAGATATTTCATGATCGATTGTATGGTTGTAGTTGTAGTACTTCGATTCGCCATAATTTGTGTTTTCTACATCTGCTTGAATGAGTATTTGACCCAAGAAAAAACAAAATACGTTGGATTTGTATTCATGCCCACCAAAAGATTATTTATAATTGCCAATCAGTTGTCTTTTACACATTTTTTACAACAATAAAATTTGCGAAAATATTCTGCAATCGTTGAATATTTTTTTATTCCACGAGTTCAAAGCATTATTCAACGATTGCGTATTTACTAAGAAATGATAGGGTTTTCCAATTTAATTCATCATCTTGAAAAACTAAACATTCAGCATCAGGATTCGAATGCCGAACACTTTGATTCAGTGGCAGTCATAATATTTTTATGCCCTCTCAGAATTCACCACCAAACGATGGCCATAATTGATTGGTCAAACTGACGGTTAAAACTGACAAGGACAACACCAAATCCCTCATAAACATCGCCTTCGTATGAAAACATAAGATAACAATAGTCTTCTGATACCCCAAAAACACACACGCGACCCGCACGAGCCCGCATACCACACAATACCACTGTCTATTCTTTCCCTTTTCGGTCTTTGCTGTGATAGTTACTTTTCTGTCAAATCATTGTTGTCAATCTGAAGATAATCTCAGTGCATATTTATCTTATCTAGATAGACGTCTTTATCCAATACACACTTTTATAGATCTTTATATCCAATTTAGCAGACTTTCAATCAACTGTTTGTCGATAGATATGAACATTAACAAAGCGCATTTCACAGATCTCATCATGCTCAATGCGCTTTGCAATGCTTCATTAAATTTGCAGTGTGCAGTGGAATGGCGATACTGGTTGATGTGGTGCCGTGGATCATCTCTATTTTCTTTTTCTTCCTTTTCTAAATGGAAACACATTTTTTTTAAAATTGTGGTTGAAACTCCACCATTAACTGTAAGTCATATATTATATGGAAGCAAAATTACATTTCATGCAGTTAAGTCTCTTCATAAGGAGCGAGATGGCCGAGTTTCATTGCACTTCCACCAGGGAGACCCAGGTTCGAGGCCCGTCTGCCGGCCAATCATTTTTAGCTTAAGCAAGAAATTTAGCTGTAGCCCCTATTGCTTTCTTCGAAGCGTTGCACTGAGCCCAAATACATGGTTTATCTCGAAACAGATTCCTTTGCGTCAGGGTTAGATTCCTTGTTCAATTCCTAACTTATGAGATCTTCATTGACCGACAGGAACTCCTCCAGTTGAGCTACAATATAGGTCCGAAAGTTTGCTATTTTCATTTACGTGTATGAATTTTTTGGGGTCTGCTTGTTTCAGCATGTCTTTTTTTTTTTTTTTACAGTTATTGTTATCATTTTTATAGGGATGTTCATGGTTTTATTCATTTTTTTTTTTCAATTCGATTTATTTCAGTGCAGTCTATACTAACTTTTTTACGAGAAGTTCTGGTGTGCTAATTCTTCCATTTGTTATTTTCAGCATAATCAATATTCATGAACAAACGGTTTATGTCTATTTAACCCCATAAAGGCGATGTTCGAGTTTACTCTAACCCAACCCCGACGAGAGCAGGGTCAGCCCCAGTCACGCCACTCCGACTTCCATCATTGTCACTGCTCTCTTGATGAAAGCTGAGAGATCAGCAGTTATAAATATACAAATAATAATGTGAAAAATTATCATAAGAAAGACGTACAGTCTCGCCGTTGAGGGGTTTTTTTTTCCCAAAAAGAAACCTCTAAAAACAAACATAAGTTTATGTATTCATTTTAGAACATATTAGCATTGGGTTTTTATCCTATTTGAGTGTTTTATAAAAGGAGGGACACTCGGCGTGTATAATAATCACCTATACGAACACCCATCCATGGCTATTCTTGTCAACCATAGATGGATGAAAATGGATGGCATTCTTCGGCACTGACTGGACCCACCTGCCGCCCGGGAGTCCCTCCCTCCCTCCCTCCTACCATCCTATGGTCACTACTGTAAACCGTTTCCTAGTTGTTTAATCAGTTAACTGCCGTACTATAGAACAACGCTTTAAAACATTTGACCAGGAAACGCCACTAAAATATCGATCGATTTAAATTACCCTCATCTTGGCATAAACGCTCAAAACAAGGACGTCGACAAGTCCCAGGTTTCAGAGTGTTTGCAAAGATGAGGGTCATTTAAATCGATCGATATTTGAAGGACGAATTTTCTCGTCAAATTTTTAACTCCTTGTTTTCCCAGAGTACGGCAGTTAACTGGTTAATCGCAGCGATCACTTTTGTTTTAATCTGAGATTACAATATTATATACATGATACCAAATGGGTTTTAATTAATTCCGTTTTAATTATTTTTTTAAAATTGTCATTGATTTAAACCGGCGTGTAGGTCTAGTTTTCTTCTGTTTTTTTTTCAGCTCTGATAACAGAAATCAATATGTTTTATGTAAATTTGTTGTAATGAACCTTTTGCGGTGATTTGTATGTATTTTCATTACAACAATTAGACCATAACAATTTGGTTGTTAAACTTAAGTTTAGCGTTGCTGTAAACCATTTCCGAATTATTTAAGAACAAGAAAAGGGGCCCCGATAGCTCAGTTGGTAGAGCACTCGCTTCACACAAAGGGACCGAGATCAACGCTGGGTGAAGTCTAAGTTTTTTTTTTCAGCCCCTTGTGTCAGGACTATCGTCCTATCCAAAGGATAGCAAGCAATTGCTATTGTTTTACGCTAAAGAAACTCCGGCTCCGTGTCCCGAATGGCTCCGGGAAAATATGATTTTTCCACGAACAATGTTGAGAAAATGTACTGTGACTTTTAAAACATCCAAATTGGAGTTTTACAGCAAAGATTAGGCGGTTGATAACGCTTCATTTGACTATGGAGGCTGGGAAACTACGTAGATAGAGAGGGAATTGGTGTTGAGGGGGTGTGAGTGGGTGCGAGGGGCTCCGGAAAGACAGTGGGCGTAAGAAAGTGGACAGTGGACGCGTGCCGTCTTCCCGAGGGGGCGGAGATGTGACCAGAATTTCTTATAGCTTGCTGAAGAATCGTATGAGAAGGGGAGAGGGGGGAAGAGTAGAAAGATAATAACCCGGTTTCATGTATCTTCTTTTGGTTGGAGGAAATAAATGCAAGTTTATAATATTGAGGGTATGTGTCCTACATGTACTTAGTGCTCTCTTCCGTTTCTGTACACTGTATATTATAACGATGTTATATATATATATATATATATATATATATATATATATATATATATAAAATACATACATAATATATATATATATATATATGCGCGCGTGCGTGTGTGTGTGTGTGCGTGTGTGTGTGTGTGTGTGTGTGTGTGTGACGCCGCTTTACCTAGTTTAATGTCGGAATCTAGTAAAAGAAAATATATTTCAAACTCATAAATATCGAAATGAGGAAACTTAAGATTTTTGGAGTTCACGAAATAAAACACAGTATCCTCTCTTTCTTCTTCTTCTTCTCCCCCTCCTTCTTGTTCTTCTTCTTTTTCTTCTTCTTCTTCTTCTTCTTCTTCTTCTTCTTCTTCTTCTTCTTCTTCTTCTTCTTCTTCTTCTTCTTCTTCTTCTTCTTCTTCTTCTTCTTCTTCTTCTTCTTCTTCTTCTTCTTCTTCTTCTTCTTCTTCTTCTTCTTCTTCTTCTTCTTCTTCTTTTCTTCTTCTTCTTCTTCTTCTTCTTCTTCTTCTTCTTCTTCTTCTTCTTCTTCTTCTTCTTCTTCTTCTTCTTCTTCTTCTTCTTCTTCTTCTTCTTCTTCTTCTTCTTCTTCTTCTTCTTCTTCTGCAAAAAAAAAATTACAACAGGATTACAAGATGAAAAGAAGGCGGACCTTGCAACCAGATGTGGAGGCATATTGGAGAACCCATTTTAGCAGGTATGATAGCCGAATGCAATTGTGGGCTTGCTTTAACATTATAAAAATGGACAATAAGTTTACATTGGTTTGAGAGTACTTCCATAACAAAAATGAGTTCATAAGAATTCAGACCTGAAATAAATACACGTCGGGGAAACCCAGTCGAGGAGGTGGGGGGGGGGGGGGGGAGGGGTGCATGGCATGAAATCAAATCACACACATTACTGATTTTCAATAAATGCCACCGCAATGAAATAATAATTTCAGTGATGTTATAAAGTCCCTATTAGATTGATTTTTTTTTTTTTTTTTTTTTTTTGATTTTTTTTTTTTTTTTTTTTGAAATTCTCAATTTGTTCTTGTCGCAGAATCGATAGAAGTATGGTTTAGCACAGGAAAGAATAATGAATTAAAAGCGCTGTAAGTATACTTCAAGACATGGACCATGTCTTTCAACCATTGAATTTGATTTTTAAAGATACGTACAACTTGGAAACCAATAAAGAGCTATCAAGCACACTGAGAGATTCTAAACAGAAAGAGAAAAAGCACGGAGAAATTATTGTTTTTCTTTTTACAACCGCCGCCACATGTTTTTCTTTTCGTATTTTGAGTTTTCATATAGAGCAATAAATATCCACTTAATTTGCTCAAAGTCTTTTCAAGGGGTTACAAACCAACAGTAATGCTGCCGTACTCTGGAAAAACCCATATTGAAAAATTGGCCAGAAAACTCGTCCTTCAAATATCGATCGATTTAAAGGACCCTCATCTTGGCAAAAACTCTCAAACCTGCGACTTCGCGAAGTCCCAGGTTTAAGAGTTTTTGCCAAGATGAGGGTCATTTAAATCGATCGATATTTGAAGGACGTTTTCTGATCAAATTTTTATATATGGGTTTTCCAGAGTACGGCAAAATACTTAAAACAGTTAACTGGCTAATATAATGAATAACAAGACTTTGATATCGCATAATATAGCGCTATTTATATTTCACTTTATAGGGACAGAGAACAACGCTGTTACCAACCATGAATCATTTTACACTGAGAGACAATAATATGAGCAAAGAGCTTTTTCTAGGGACTCAACGTTGCAGAACTACAGCTTGACTTGAACCAGGAACCATCTGATCAGACTCCGACAGTCATACCAACAAGACCACTACGCCGACGTATGCTTCACGTCAATCGCTTACAAACGATTTAACAGAGTGGGGTGAGAGCTTCTGTTCACCTTACAAACTCTTCAAAAATAAAAATAAAAATTTTGAAAATATTTTTTTAAAACAGCAACGAGCAAAGGTGATATTTCACTACAATAACCTAATAAGGATGTCCGATGATTCTAAAACTAGACAGTAACACGTTTCCACTTCCTGTGGCTCCCTGACCGATATACGTGCAAATATTTCTAAGAAGACGGAAGTTGGCAGTTGGCAGTTGGCAAATCTTAAACAACAAACAAATGACAATACCCCACCTTAAATGACACCGATGGTTATCTTAAATCTCAACAAAAAAAAAAATGAAATCTCACGCCCAGACCTGCTGACCTACATTCTTTTATCGTATAATGAACGCTCATCACGTTCTCATCCGCGCGTGACTTTGCGTACATCCTGAGCAATGAAAACCTCGCCAACTTGGGGTCTTTTCCCATGGATCGTGAAATGGCACTAACTGTCGACATTATTCAATATTATCAAATGAATGAAGTCGATGTTACTTGGCTCTTTGCTATTGATTTTAGACTGCCAGTTGGGTGATTCATTCTCATTAGAGTTCCAGTTCCAGTTGATTATAAACTTTAAAGGTTACGAAAAGTTTTGTCTTTTGGTACTATTCGTCTGGCGGACACAAACAGGTGAGTATTCATCTATCTAAACGAGTAGCATTAATCGATGACCATAAGCATTATCATATTTTGCATCACATATATTGTTATTTGGTATTCTCAATAACTCAACTTTCTTAATAAATAAAGTGTTACGCCAAAGTTGAGTCTTCTTCTTACCTTTCCACTCAACAGTAAATGGATAGCATATTTACCTTCAAGGATGGTAATAATCAATTACAGCTTTTTAAAGCTACTGAAACCGTGACAGGCTCGAGCTCCATGGGCCCATTTGCTTTTAAGAACCATACTACATTGATACAGATTGTTAAAGGCAAATGGTGGTGGTAATACGACGACTATGGGAGCAGACCTTAATTGTCATCACCTTCGTATACCTTATCGACCGTATTCCGGCTTGGAACACATCGATGTTGCTGCTGCTCTTCCACAATTAAAATCATATCACGACGCTTCTCTCCCTGAGGGCTCATTATCGTTGAACTGGCTTTGTGTACGGAACACCTTCAAATGGCAACAAAAGCCTAAGACGAACCTGATAAAAGAACTGGGCCAAAAGTCATTGCCTGAGGTTTTGTTTCCTTGACATGAAAGGTGTGTTGATGATGACGAGGTGAAGGATAACGACGATATGTCTTTTCGACGCGGTAATACTAGTACGAGTACAAACATATTATCGATGCCTATCTTTGGAGAAATAAAATTGTGACCCATCGCCTCAATCTGGTATTATGTCAAGGTGGACCAAGTTCAAACAAGTAACCTTAACTTTATACTAACCAGAAACGTAAAATTCTAGTTGCTCACACTTTAAAAATTGTATTCATTCTGTTAGATGACAGAAGAAAAATTAGCCTAAGTTTCAAAACTTTTACCCCCAAAATTCGATTTTCAGTATCTAAACCTCCAGGACATAATATTGACTTGAGGCGATGGGTAAATCGGCCTTTTTCACATATCGGTGTGACACCGCCTTTGCTGAACAATCCTTATTGTATTTAACGGATCAAATTTTGTTTCTCTTTGACGATAACATACTTGTGACGGGTATTTCCGCTTGTGTAAACATGGACTCTAATATTACACCCACTCATCAACCTATATTCAACAACTGTCATAATAACGATTAACACTTTGAATGTGAAGAGATAAATACTAAATAAACATACATATCTTAATTCACGTGTATATGTGATTTTGACTGATTATATCGCGGCTGTCATCGTAAGAATGATTTGAGACATGTATCAAATTAAGTGATTATTCTGGCGTACTCAGAAAAAAAAAACATTTAACATTTTGGCCTGAAAACTCATCCTCCAAATATCGAGCGATTAAAGTGGTCCTCAGCTTGTCAAAAGCTCTCTAACCTGGGACTCCAGAAATCCCAGGTTTGAGAGTTTTTGGTAAGATATGTTCATTTTAATCAATCTGTATTTGAAGGACGAGTTTTCTGGCCAAAATTTTAAAATAATGCTTTTTTTCAGAGTACTTTGTATCATGCCGTTGATTGCCCCTCTATACCGTATCTATCGCGAATTACTGATGTTGAAACAATATTTAAATGCAATACGTTTCGGATTTCAACATTTTCTAACAACGGTTTGATTTTACTTCAAACTGACATCGCATCCCATCGTTTTCACAAAGAGAGCAATGATAACAGAGCCAATTTGCGCTTCATTCCATCGTTTTTATTAACTGCATTCTCAGCAAAAACGATTAAGTCTGCATTTAAGAAAAATGATGGGTAAAGATATAACTTGATAGAAACTCAATCTCTCTGCTATTGAAGAGTTAAAATATCACCTTTATAGTTGTGACCAACCGTGACATTCTGGTATTATGTCGGAATGAACTAGATGAAGTAAAATGACGTTAAAGTCAAAATAATCAGAACTTAAGTTTTTTTGAATGACTAATTTATAAATAAAACTAATCCTCTCAATGAAGACATCGGTTTGACTCAAATTTAATCACTTAAACTTGAGATTCAATTTAAGCATCATGTCCTTTCTGACATAATACCGTTTTGAGACGAGTTTATTCAAAGTTTATTTAATCTTGGGCTTTCGCCAATAATTCATACAAGTTGATGACAACAAACATGAAAGACGGTTGGTAATAGATTAAGTAAAGTAAATTGTCCTACAGCCACTAAGCCCATGGAACAGAATATGTAAAACAAGTAGTCCTTTAGAGCCAATACGCCCATGGAACATACTATGTAAGTAATTAGTCCTTCAGAGCCAATACGCCCATGGAACATACTATGTAAGTAATTAGTCCTTTAGAGCCAATACGCCCATGGAACATACTATGTAAGTAATTAGTCCTTCAGAGCCAATACGCCCATGGAACATACTATGTAAGTAATTAGTCCTTTAGAGCCAATACGCCCATGGAACATACTATGTAAAACAAGTAGTCCTTCAGAGCCAATAGGCCCATGGAACATAATATGTAAAACAAGTAGTCCTTTAGAGCCAATAGGCCCATGGAACATACTATGTAAGTATTTAGTCCTTCAGAGCCATTAGACCCAAGAAACCGGAGTTTATCCCGGTTTCTATAGCGTGAAATGAACAATAGCATTCTTAGTAAATCCTTGCTTTACTTTGGATAGGATTCTGGTCTAATATGTAGACCAAGGAATAGTTTGACTACCTACGTGATATGAAATGGTTGCATTCAATACAATATTATTACCGTGGTATTTTTGTGATTTGGTGATTAACGCCATTTGGAGTGACTAAGACCATCCCCCAAATGCCCCCCACCCCTCCCCCAGATTGAAAATTATTAAACAAATATGGTGAAATGTACACCATTTTGATAGATTTCACCCTTCCACACAATATAGATAAAGAACACCGGACAGGTTACTTCAGTGTCAATACGCATCATATAAATATGTTTAAAAAGTAGTCAAAACATCCTGTCAGCAACCCTAACAACAAAATCAAAAGCAACATCAATAATAACAATGGGAGAACTGTCCCCATAAACAACACTTTTGCTATTGCCGTGATATGAATAATTTAAAAAATTCTAACATAAATTTTTATTTCTTCAACACTAATATAATTTTTTTTAAAGAACAGTTTCCGTTCACATCTACATCTAATCCTTTATTATTTTTTTTTAATTCACGCGATTTAGAATAACTGATTTCTTGATTAAAATGCTAAACAGTAGCGGAGACCGCCAAGTGATAGAGGCCAAGACCCGTTATTTGAACCTCATCACAAAAACACTGGTCTCTTCATTAACACCCAACAAGCACCAATTTTCCTTCGAGTGGACCTCTCTGCTTTCCCCCCTGATTGGCAGTTTCCGAAAAGTCTTCAATGGGCATGGGCAAGATGTCACGTGACTCTAATACTAATTACCTTACCAAGGAGGACGAGAAAAGCTTTTGCGAATTATTTTTTTATTCGTATTTTCGAGAAAGGTGTCGAATCTCCTTGGTGCTTTATAACTTAAGGAGGATTTGACGAGTATTTTTTCTTAGTCCGAAAAGTGAAAAAATATTTTCGAGTTGGTATATATTATAAGTGTTTGTCATTGATTATTGTGTCCAACGCAGAGATCACTATAATGAGGACATCTCATATAAACGCAACGTGTCAAAGAGCTTGATGATTTCCACGATTTCACAAAACCATAACGTCACACGACTGTTAGAAAACATAAGCCTCAATACTGGAATACGAGACGCTCATGTGTGAGTTCTTGTAACTTTTATTTAAGTCACGCTTCAATGGACTGAATCACGTTACAAACACAAATAATAATAATAATAATAATAATAATAATAATAATAATAATAATAATAATAATAATAATAATAATAATAATAATAATAATAATATAATAATAATATAATAATAATAACAATAATAATAATAATAATAATAATAATAATAATAATAATAATAATAATAATAATAATAATAATAATAATAAATGATAATAATAATGATAATAATAATAATAATAATTAATATAATAATAATAATAATAATAATAATAATAATATAATAATAATAATATATAATAATAAATAATAATAATATAATATAATAATAATAATTAATAATAATAATAATAATAATAATAATAATAATAATAATAATAATAATAATAATAATAATAACATGCCGCACGCATCCACTCAATTGTGGAAATTTTCTTTTCTCGAGAAATTGGGATGGGGGCAATGGTTACCCACTGTGTCAAACCGGTAAAATAATGGAGTGTATTCAACGTGCACATATTTTGCAGGCCTGACAACGGAACACAATTGGATTCAATAGCCTGATGTCACGTCGCCCAGCAACGGCGGCCTTCGTGGTTCTAAACAAAGAAAATCGGTGCTTTTTATTCTTCATGCTGGCTAGAACTAGTTTAGAGCCAGTTTCGAAGTTGCCATGCGTCATTACGAGGGAAGTGACGTTACGACTGTTGAAACGTATTATGGGCTTGATTTAATATTGTGTAATAGACAATATTTTGCGTCGATTTGAGTTTTTTTTCCATTACAACAATGAGCCTGTGACAATTTGAGTTATCAGATCTGCAAATAAGTAGGTATACGTTGAGTGAATTAGATGGAGAAAATCAAATTTGAAGTCAAAAATATCAAAATTAGGAACTTTAAATTTATTCAAGCTTATGAAACAAACATTACTTTCTCCTTATTAAAGCATAATTTAAACTCAGATTTCATTTTACGATATTTCAATTTTCAACATCGGGGTCACTCTACACGATTAATAAAATAGATAAATAAATATGAGCATTTATATAGTGCACTTCTAGGGATTTACAGTGCTCGATGCGCTCCACAAGGTTCATTTAATCGACATTAGGCCATAAAATGGAGTCAAATTTCCATTTTATACAGTACCAGTCGCCTGTAAGACGTCCTTTTTGAACTAACGACCTGGAATCACCCGTCGCTACCGACAGCTAGGTACTCATTCACACCCGAATCGAGTGGAACAATGATTGAAGTGCCTAACCCAATGACAAAAACGCCGGACCATAATTTTCTACGATCACTGTACCCATCTGGTCATCACTGACCACGCTTAACTTCGCTTGGCTTTTGTGACAAGACGCGACTCTTTTTAAAACTTGAGCTTTTATATAGCGCAATGTCCACTAAACGTAATCAACGCGTTTTACAAGGGGGGCCTAGCCAACAGCAACACTTAACATGTAAGACGAAGCAAGACGCCTGATAGGTGATATTACAATTTTTCAGACAGAGACAAAGCTGTTAACGCCAAGTACTCATTTTGCACTTGAGTACGGTTAGAGAGCCTTTTCAAAGGACTCAACTATGCACCGCTCGGAGCCGGTCTCAAACCCAGAATCTTCCGATCCAAAGGCGAGTGTCATATCACTAGACCACCGACTCACACCGATATGAGACGACGGGTCACCATTTGAACTGAGTCATCGATTGATTCACTTTGTAAGGAAATGATTAAATATTGGTTATACAAGACGGAGAGAATAAAAGTGTGCTTTAGAGCGATGGGACCCATAGAGCCGGAGTTCATTGCCGTTTACTGAAGGAAATTTATCAACAATGGCTGGTTCTCCTTCAGGAGATGACGCTATTTCGATGGTAATTTTTTTCTTGTCGGAAAATTCGTGCATATTACTCAGAACACATATTAATATATGCGACTAAGTGGTCTAGTGCTTTGACACTCGCTTTTGGATCGGAAGGTCCTTGGTTCGAGCCTCGATCGACGCATAGTTGAGTCCTTAGAAAAGGCTCTTTACTCACATTCTCTCACTGTACTCAGGTGTAAAATGAGTACCTGGCCGTTAACAGTATTGTCTCCGTCCGAAAAAAAAATTGTAATATCGCCTAACAGGCGTCATGTCATGTCATACATGTTAAGTGTTGCTGTTGCCAGGGACCCCTTGTATAGCGCTTTGAGCACGTTTAGTGGGTATGGCGCTATATAAAAGCACAATTCAATTGTAAATAAGAAAAAAAGAAGAAAAAAAAGATAGATATTAGACTAGATTGTTATCATTTTTCTCCGACATCTCATATTATTATACATAAATCTTGGTAAATATAAAAAATACACCATGCAATCACTATATAATAGGCTAGAGATGGAGGAGCGAAATGTTAATAGACCGGATGGGGATATGAATCAAGTTCATTTGTTAGATAAGGGTTTCCACTTACTGAGCAACCGGTCCCTAACCAAACCTGATCAAAATTTAACTATATAGTAAGGAAATGAGGAGGAGGAGGAGGAGAAGGAGGAGAAGACGACGATGAAGGAGAAGAAGAAGAAGAAGAAGAAGAAGAAGAAGAAGAAGAAGAAGAAGAAGAAGAAGAAGAAGAAGAAGAAGAAGAAGAAGAAGAATTGGGTTTTTTGGTAGACCACGAAAGATATACTTGTTGAAAGCCTTCGGAAGAGATCATGAGCTTATCATGTTATTTTGTTTTGTTTTTTTTTGTTTTGTTTTTTTTTTTTTTTTGCTTTTTGGTTTGTTTGTTTGTTTTGTTTTTGTTTTTGTTTTTTTGTTTTTTTTTTTTGTTTTTTTTTTCTTTTGTTTGTTATTTTGTTTGTTTGTTGTTTTCGGTTTTTTTGGGGGGTGGGGGGGGGTATTGGTAGGTTTAAGTTTGTTGTGTAGGATTTTTTATTTTGTTTTGTTTCTTTGGTGTGTGTTTTTGTTTTTGTTTTGTTTTTTGTTTTTTGTGCATGTTCATTCGTTTTGTTTGGTTTTTTTTGGAGGGAGGGGGGTTTGATTTTGTTTGTTAATTGTTTGGGGGGATGTTTTGTATGTTTGGGGGGGGGGGGGTGGGGTTTGTTTTTGTTTTTTGTTTTTTGTTTTTTATTATACTGTTGCTTTTTTAGGTTGTTTATTAATTTATTGATTTTTTTACTTTTTATTGGGTTTTTTTTTTTTTTTTTTTGGGGGGGGGGTTTTGGGGGGGTGGTTGTTTTGTTGGTTTTTTTGGTAGTGTTTTGTTTTGTTTTGTCTTTTCTTTTTTTTTTTTTTTTTTTTGTTGCTGTTTTTTGTTTTCTTTTCTCTTTTAAGTTTGTAAATTATACTTGCTTTCCCTTAAACCGTTTTTAAAATAACATTAACAACGTTATGTTCCACAACATGAAAAGTTGGCCCACAGTCGAACTTCACCATTAATTCATTTTTGACAAAATGTGTAGTTAGGGTATTTTAGGACAAAAGTTGAGCACAGTTGTCAGACAAGTCGTTTTTTGATCGTAATTTCCAGGCCGAGTGTCAAGTCTTTATAATTGTATATGGTGATTAGACCTCCTGTGAATGGCAGGCTCCGATTGGCAATGGGTGATAAAATACCAGCAAGTTGAAATTTGATTGCATGTAATCTAGAGCATTACTCTCTATGGGAGTCTTTGGTGGAGGCTGATGGGACGTGTGCACTAATGAAAAACATCAAGCTGATGCATGTGAAATGGAAGTCTGCTTGATAGCCAACTACTTTTTTATCGTTATTAGTATCTCGTTATCATCACCATGAGATGCTATAACTTCTACTATCGCTTCTACTACAACTACTTCTACTATTACCACCACCACTACTACTACTTCTACTACCACTACTACTACTACTTCTACTAATTCTACTATTACCACCACCACTACTACTACTTCTACTACCACTACTACTACTACTTCTACTAATACTACTACAATTTCTAATACTATTTCTACGCGTTCTACTATCATGACTACTTTTATAATCATTATCATTATTATTACTATCATTATTGTTGTTATTGTTATTATTATTATTATTATTATTAATAATAATAATAATAATAATATAATAATAATAATAATAATAATAATAATACTATTATTATTACTATTACTATTATTAATTGTATTATTATTATTGTTATTGTTGTTGTTATTATTAAAATCATCACCATTATCATTACATCATTATTGTTATTATTATTATCATCACCATCATCATCAGCAGCATCATCATCGCCGTCGTCGTCGTCATCATCATCACAACGGTAAACGCCGACAAATGAAAGGACCCTCATTAAAGCACTTACAAAGTAAACGCTCTTTTTCCTCAACATGTCAAATTATTCATCGGTGTTTTCTGATCTGACCTGATATCGTATAACTATAAAACCAATGTCCGGTAACAATAGAAGTTAGTTTTAGCATAGGAGAACAAGGGGGGGGGGGGGCGTATTGTACCTTTTCTTTCGAAATGCGATTGGGTCATGTCACAGACAACCCAAATATAATTATGCGTATCATTAACTCCCCTTGTCGAGACAGGAGCAATTCTCGGCGATATGAGTCAGACCCAGACGGTACCATTAATAAACCACCATCATTCTCATCTTGTTTCATCCAGACTGATTTCCATCTATTCATCTATAATATTCGTCCAATACGGCCGCCCGTCTCTCCATCCGCCATTCCAAGTAATTGATTTGGTCTCCCAAGAGCCCAGAGGCGTCGAAATCCAATCAGAACAATATGGCATCACCCTGATACTGGGGGGGGGGGGGGGGCAATACCCTTGTTAGAGAGGGGACAGGGTGCTATAAAAATAAAAGGCTGGAATAAAAAAAAAAAAAACATTTTAAAAAGAAATGAAAATAAAAATAAAACGACAGCAACAGCAAATATGACCCACGGTCACAAAACAGTATTATGCAGGGATGATATCGATGTTGTAATCCGGCTTCATAGTTTAAATTTTTTGAAAAGTTTTGAAAAGTTTTCATATTTTATAAGATAAGATAAAGAACTGTCGAGGTCGACTTATGTTTTGGGAAGTTTTTTGTTCTTGTATTTGTCTTTCTTGCTTTGTCTGGCACCTTTCATACACACTTGTTCAGTTCTTTATCTTAAACAGTGAATTTCTTAATTTCATATTTTATAAGGAAAAATGATATCACTTCTTTACAAGCCAAAAACTAGCATTTCATAATAGTTTTATTATTTTGATATTAAATGTACTTTTCGTCATCTGGTCCCCCCGACATTATACTATATAGAGACGATCGGTCACGAATATCACCAGTCTGGAGTGAACAGGCCAATAATCGTTTTGCCGGGATATTGTTTCATCAACGTCCTCTGTGAAAACTGTTGCATGATGATGTATTTTTGTTGGTAGATGGTGTTATTTGTTTTGTTTTGTTTCATTGATTCGGGACATTATTACGAAACTGTTACATGATATCGATTTGTTGCAAACAATAAGGGTCTGCGCGTGTTTTGATGATCAAAATACCAGGGGTAAAATCGTGACGATAGATATGAATGTATGGGTTGAATGGTCGTCCCTTGACAAAATACATTTTGAAAACATTATTACAGGGGGCATTGTGGTATGGTCTTTGCTCCGAACTCAAAAGGTCTTTAGTTCGACTCTCCACCTTCCTGTATGGCCTTGAGATAAATTAACATGTCACCTTGGTTCATTTTGCACCGCTGAATTGCGGTTGACGACTGATATATTCCCATCTTCCTTTGTAATAGACCTAAAGACAAAAATCCCCTTGGTAACGTATTAAGGAAATTTCCTTTTTTTAAATGTCATTTTGGCCAGGAAAATTTCACTTTCTTTATCGATCCAACTAGATGGTCAAGTGGTTAAAGAATTGAACTTCCACTTTTAGAACCCGTGTTCTAGCTCAGCTATGTTTTCTTCTTTTTTTTTTTTTCGCTTGAGCAATATAATTAGATCTTATTGCTCAGCTTGTAGCACTGTGCCTGACGCTTAGGTTATTTTGGTCTTTTCTCTAAAGGAAAATTTCCTCTCAGGATGAATGAAGATTATTTTATTTTTATTCTAATTACTTAACTAATATAAAATCACTAAACCCGAGACTGTTTTAAAGTTTGATTAATGAATGTCAAATCATTGGATTTTTTTATTTTTTTTTTTTTTTGTCATTGTTGTGATGAGACTAGTTGTCTTAAATAAAGGCTCAACTGCTTGACATAACGCCGGAGTAAGAGTATTGCTACCATTGTCACCATACCGATCAATAACCTAGCACAACATCGTTTGTCTTTGTTAGCAAGATAAGACACTGAACCGGTTAACTACACCAATATTTATAAATGAAAGAATTGCGTCACTAACAAATCAACATTATAAACTTTTATGTGCTGTATCAATCCATTCAATAGACTGTTAAACGGGAATAAGATCAAAGGAGTGTCGCAGCTTTTTTTCAAATTTGTTATCTCGTATGTCACACGCATGCGCAAATCAACTCACATCACCCATATTTGTTTGAGTCTAACGTCCCTATGTCTGCCTTAGTTGCCTCTAAATTTTGTATATAAAGTGTGGCTTTGTAGAACTTTGATATACAAGTTAATGTATTATGGCTATGAGTAAAGATAATATCTCGTAGACGATTATGATTATGAACATTGAATTCGCATTAATTGTATAGAAGCTCTTCAACATTATAATCTTTAAAATGGCATCTCTGTACTTGCAGTTTTTCCTTTATGACTCATGTGACAGAAGGTGCTATTCAACTTCCGGTGTCTGTACCGTCTCCTTGACACAACTCTACAGTGGAAAATGCCTCCAATTTTGTGATAGGCTTCTCCTATATTCTATTCTGATATCAATACCGACAACCATGTATGCATGATGCTAAATATAGGACTAAAGCGTCAGAGAAACATGCATCATCAGATTAAGTTGAAGGTCTTTCGATACAAGTTTCTGCAGTTTCTCATTCCCAACTGATACAATAAAACTGAATGGCACTAATTTCCCACGGGCAAATCACTCGTGATGGATTATCGTTAACAGTCATCAGGAGTCGTTGATGCTGATAATTACCAATACGGACAAATATGAATGCTGGAGGAATTAAGTCTGGATGGATCCTCGACAACCGGAAGTGGTGCCCGAGATTGATGCAGTTTGCCTTTGGCTGTCAATTCCAACAACTGGTGGGATTGACGACCAGTGCTTAGAAGAAATTAACGGCTTTGGTCAATATACGATAACCTCACCCCCCCCCCCCCCCCCTTCCTCTCGCGTCCCTCCTTAAACCTCTCTCTCTCTCTCTCTCTCTATATATATATATATTATATATATATAATATATATATATATATATATATATATATATATATCTCAATCCCTCACACTTTCACACATACACACACATATTCACACGCTAGCGATTCGTTTCTGTGTCTTACACGTCTTCAGTCAGCGTAATCCATATATATATATATATCTCAATTCCTCACACTTTCACACATACACACACATATTCACACGCTAGCATATGCGGCGCACTTTCTATCCATCTATCGTGTGTGTGTGTGTGTGTGTGTGTGTGTGTATGTGTGTATGTGTGTGTTTGTGTGTGTGTGTGTGTGTGTGTATTTAAAAGCATGCAGCCGCCAGACTTTAGATTATATTTCTGATATTTTACCACAATCAAACCAATTATTCAAATTTATGGATACAATTTTTTAAAAGAATATTTTTAAAAAAATATTTCCACGAGTGTTTTAGTAAACACATCGCAAAAATGCCATATCGAAGATTTTCGTCGTAAATCTCAAATGTTGATGTGATCTCTCGATACCTCATTTTGCATTGTAACTGATCTGTTGCATTTTTCCCAATGATCCTTATGATTTTCTAATATCTTAAATAGTGAGTCAATCCAATGCATTTTGAAATGATTCTTTTAACTCTGTTTGTGTATAAAACGTTCAAACACCCTTATAAGCCATCAATGACCAAAATGCTGTATGTAGTCAATTGGATTCAAGTCAGGTTACATTGGATGCTAATCATCTTTGGAAATAAATCGAATGTGATTTCTGCTCGTACTGAAAATTATGTAGCATTGTTAGAAGCTAAAAACCTCTTCCAGTTATGTTCGGTCATTTGTTTTTTTCAACCTGACGCGGCAACTTATTACACTAGCAGACATGCCTAAAATTACGAAAAATTCGTAGAATTGCGAAATTTTAGCTCCGATTTCTGACCTTTATGAACATCTTTAAGTCGTTAAAACTTATTGAAAATGAAAATTGATGCCAGACCACATAATTGTATGGATTTGTAGTGTTATTTAATGATTGTGAGGGTAAATTGTTGATCTATAAAGTTAATTGAAGCGACTTCAATTTTTCCATCTCCTAAAACTACGAATCCCGTTGCACTGCTAAAACAAGACGTAAATTTGGAAACTTTCGATAACACGATTTTAATTGTTGTTTTGCTTTATTCAATAAACCTCAAACATTGAATTCTAACTAAAACATTTAATAGTACTTGGGTCGAGAGGGAAACTAGAAAAGAATAGACCTCTATATATATATATACATCGTGAGATATTGATGTGCACGAATCTATTGAGTGCTCGACTATTTGAGGAGCTTGATCTATCTATCTATCTATATATCCATCTATAATCTATTTATGTATTTATCTATTTATTTTTTATGTCTATTTATTCATCTTTCTCTATGTTCGTCTGTATTTCTTTTAATCTACGAATATCTATCTATTTTCTGAATACAAACTAAACAAACCTCCGACAACGAAGTAACTTGGCCACTCGTCAAAATTTTACCTCTGTTGATTTGGGACATTTTAAGTTATCTCAGCCCTCTTGCAAGTGTTTCCCTTGTTAAAAGATTTAATAACTGTCCAAATCCAAAGACCAAGTTTTCTCTTGAGGCAAAAGTTATCACATTTGACGGGACCAAAGGATTTTATTGTCAATATGCAAGTAAAAAAAAAAAAGCCTTGACACAGGTTCGACGCATTCAAATCTATGCAATATTCCCTAAAATTTTGAAGAGGAAAAATATCCTGAACATAACCAGGTCAAAGACACTTACTCCTCTGTCTCTACCTGCCTTGCCTAGACTCATTACATGCTAAATAACTAATCAACAACAGAAATTATATTTCTCTTACGGCTTAACCTCATAACGGCGAGAATCAGTTCCTTTCAACTCATAATTTCTCCAATCATTTAATGTTTAATATTTAATTTAACTGCAGATCTAAAAGTTTTTCTCCAAAGAAAAAAGTTAGTTTTTATGTAGCGCAATATCCACTTAATATGCTCAAAGCGCTTTACAAAAGATCATAGAAAATGGCAACTCTTAAGATGTAGAATGAGACATGACGCCTATAAGGCGCTGTTGCAACTTTTATTTTCAATAGAGACCACGCTGTTACCAACCAGGTATTCATTTTACTACCGATTGCGATGAGAGAATGTGAGTAAAGAGCTTTTTCCAAGGACTCAACTGTTCATTGTCCTCAGCAAAAACGAAAAAAAAAAAAGAAAATAACTTGAGCCTTTAAACAGAGCAATATCCACTAAACCTGCTTAAAGCGCTTTACAAAGGGTCCCTGACCAACAGCAACAATTAGCATGTAGAACGAGCCATGGCTCCGGTTACGCGATCTTACTTTTTTTTCCCGACGGAGACGACGCTGTTAACGGTCAGGTACTCATTTTACACCTGAGTAGGGTTAGAGCATATGAGCAAAGAGCCTTTTCCAAGGATCCAACTATGGGATGAGCGAGGCTCTACCCAGGACATTCCGATCCGAAAGCGAGTGTCATACCACAAGACCACACAGCTGCACAGCAAGACTCGAACCAGGGAGCGTCAGGTCGCAAGGCAACTGTCACACAACAAGAAATCCACACTCTTATAACGATGAGACGTGGTGTTTGTTATTGGTCTTTTCTTGGTGAAAAGGTTAGAATTGATTCCAACTAAAAATATAACCGAATCAAGTCTGTAAAGGATTAATAGATATACGATTCTTTTCTCAATTTTTTTTTCGATGTTATTCTTTTTTTAATTCTTTTTTTTTTAATGGCAATACGTCAATTTTTACTTGATATTTTTCCCTCTCATTAACTACTTGAAAAAAATGCACACATGGCAAATCCCGAAACTGTGCACGCTACAATGTGTCTGTAAAGTTAATTATAATCATTCAATAGGGATTGTTTATTTTTTAAAGCACATTTGATTTTGACGGATTAAGAAAGAAAGCACGATTTATCACTTTCCTGCTCATTATAAAGGTGGTGAATTCCACCGTGGAGTCCAATGTTTGCTGAGATAGAATTCACATCTTTTTCAATGCGATTGAAACTTGTCTCTGTTTTATTGTGTAGATGTAATTTGTGCACAAGTTGTTTCCATGTCAAAGTGAATGAATGATGAAAATAATGAATTGCTTTGTTGAAGAAGTTAGTGGAAAGGCAAATTGTAATTGTTGTTGTTTGTTGTTGTTGTTGTTGATGATGATGATGATGATGATGATGATGATGATGATGATGATGATGATGATGATGATGATGATGATGATGATGATGATGATGATTGATGATGATGATGATGAAGATGATGATGATGATGATGATGATGATGATGATGATGATAATGATCATGATGACGACGACGACGATGATGATTATTATGATGATGATGATGATGATGATGATGATGATGATGATGATGATGATGAAGAGGAAGAGGTGGAGGAGGAGAAGGATGATGATGATGATAATGATGATGACGATACCATATTTTCTCACCTTTTCCCTTGCTATTTAACTCGAGAAAAAATAAATTGCAATTAAAAAATAAAATTCTCGTCACGCTAGGATGCTAACATAATATTTAATTTAACCTGCAAGGTTTCTCAGTGCACGCTGTTTCATTTTATTATGCACAATTTTTTTGTCTGTCGCGTCTAACAATATTATTTTGTTTTAATTTGATATTTCCGTTTCACTCTCGATTTGTTATCGGAATCCTGAAGGTGCGCGCGAGTAGAAGAATAATGAAAAACGTCTGTTCACACTGATAGTATTATTTATAACGGAAAACCCAAAGTCAAAACTATCACTTTAAAATAATATTACACCAAAGCAATGTTATCTGCGTAGTGGTCTTGTATGATTTTTACTATATTACTATCACTATAACAATAACTACTATTACTACTATTATTACTACTATACTAGTATATTACTACTACTCTACTTACATACTACTCTACTACTACTAAATACTATCTACTACTACTACTACTACTACTACTACTACTACTATTACTACTTATACTACTACTATCTACTACTACTACTACTACTACTACTACTACTACTACTACTACTACTACTACTACTATACTACTACTACTACTACTACTACTACTACTATTACTACTATACTACTACTACTACATACTACTACTACTACTACTTACTACTACTACTACTATTACTACTACTACTACTACTACTACTACTACTACTACTACTACTACTATACTACTACTACTACTACTACTTATATACTACTATTACTACTACTACTATTACTAACTACTACTACTACTACTACTACTACTACTACTACTACTACTACTACTACTACTACTACTATACTACTATATACTAACTATAATACTACTACTATATACTATATATATAATATATACATAATGATACTATTACTACTACTACTATAACTAACAACATAATATCATACTGCACGCTCCATACTAACACACTACACTACACACAACACAACATCACATAAAACAATTACCCCATCACACACACACCACAACACACCAGAATAGAGAGAGAGAGAGAAAGAGAGAAGGAGAGAGAGAGAGAGAGAGAGAGAGAGAGAGAGAGAGAGAGAGAGAGAGAGAGAGAGAAGGCGTCTTCTTTGACAACTTGTCATCCAGTCTGTGCTATTGCCACACAGAGATCAATCATCCCAATAAAAACAATAGAACAACAACAAAAACAACGACAATAAACAATAATAAAATAATCATTCAATTATTATTATTATTGTCTTGAAAATATTTTAAGGTAATAAAAGCAACACTTTCAAAGCGGTTCAATGACAAATACATTTTTGAAAATTATTTATTTGTTTCGTTGTGTTCCTTTTTTATGTTTTATTTTCTTTTTGTTTTTTATTTGTTTTTAGTTTGTTTTTTATTTGTTTTGTTTTTTGTTCTTTTTTGTTTTGTTTCTTTTTGTTTTTGTTGTTTTTTGTTTTTTTTTTGTTTTTTTGTTTTTTAATATATCAATAGATTTTTATGGTGTACGCAAACTCTTCCATCTCAAATTGACAAAAAGTGTTAGCCCTGAGAATTAAAAAATTATTCATACTTTTTTGACAATTGAAGAAATGTATTTGTCATCATGAGGTGTATAGTCAAACAGAACGTTGTACCCCTTCGTGTCATGGACATAATTTAAGGTTTTGGTCACCTGAGTCAATAGGAAATATATTCCAAGGGAATAAACATTTTCTTGGAAGGAGAAGTAAGGTTGAAATTTGAAATCCTACTTTTGCATTTTATGTTGTTCAAAGGCTTACATTTATCTGCCCCTCTTTCAACTATTTAATTGCAAGTTTAAAAAGCTTTGAGATCGAGCTGAAGACATAGCCTATCGCTTGTTGACAAAATGCCTTTTTACATAGATCACAATTGAGGTGCACCTATTTGAAGGTCTCTTGGTCGAACGCAGTTAAGGGTTTGATTTAACATTTTGTAAAGGACAACATTTTGTTTGATTTGAGACTATTTAAATTACAACAATGAGTCCATAGCAATTTGGGTTATCAGACCTGCAAATAAGTACACGCCGGCCAGAATCTTCTTTTTTTCTCAAATATTATATCGATTGATCAAAATGACATCAAACTTGCCAAAAATTTCTACAACAGTCTCGATTTTGAGACGTTGACATGTCAGAGGCCAAATTAATCCATCCATATGGTATTCAGAAAGAGGTTCCAAGTTTGAGAGTACGGCAGTTAACTGGTTTAAATAATATAGTTCATGTAATTTGGGTAGTTTAGGGTTTTTAAAATTTTTTGAGTGTATAAGAAAGAGTTAATCGACGCCCGCAAAGATTCGAATTTGCAAATCTTTTGCGCCAGTGAGTCTATACAACCACCGAAATGAAATTGAATGATGAAATATTGACTTGACCCCTGGCTCGTACCAAGTGAACTTTGTACTCCAAATGGAAGTAAGTATGTTTTATTAACTGTGACTCTTCTTTTATTATTATATTATTTTCGTTTCCTGCTCTTCGTTTTTAAACCGTGTATGGAGCAAATTAAGCTACTTAGACACCCACTTCTCTCCGAATCATAAGTAAATTGGCATAAATTCTTCTCTTCATGAAGTTTTCAATGTTTTGACAATGCGTTGCTTTCATTCAAAATGGATTTTTATTTTTGTGTGGTCTGTCACTAGAATTCATTTTAATCCTATCCTTTATTTTTTTTTTTTTTTCTGTCGTAATCTGGGGGTGAAAAATACGTTTTTTTTAAATGTGGCCAGAAAATTACGTTCTTCAAATATCGACCGATTAAAATTACCCTCTTCTTGGCAAATACTCTCAGACCTGGTACTTTCAGAAGTCCCAGGATTGAGAGATTTTTACAAAATATATGTCATTTTAAATGATAGATATATTAAAGACGAGTTTTCTGGCCAAAAAATTTTAATAAGTGTTTTTCAGAGTTCGGCAGTATTCAGGGGGGAAGGAGAAGGAGAAGGGGAGGGGGGATGATTGTGATAGTCCATCATTGAAAGTTGTCTGAATCCTAACCTAAAATGTCAGACAGCTGACTTCAACATTCATGGTATACGACTTTTACTAAATCGTGAAAATAGCTTTTACTTCATTTTTTTTTTCTCTTTCTTTTTAATCTATCACTGGTTATTATAATAAATGATGGATTTTCCTCGCAAGGTGGTGGTGGTGATGTAAATAGTTCATGGCAAAATTAGAGCAATCATTGTCTATCAAAATGGCAGCTTTTTAGCCGAATGGCTGGGTGTCTTGATTAATAGCCCAATGGTTCTTGTCTCACCCCATCACACAAGCCAATCCAGTCGTTAGGGTGGCTGAGCAGTCAGGTGTTTTCGTGTTGTAAGAGAGTCAAGCGATTTTGATCGTGCTCAGTTCATGATTGACAGCGATCGGAATACCCTGGCCTCAGCGTTGTGTCCTTGGGTCGGAACTTTATACAACTATGTCTCAATTTACTACATGATACTTCTACTACAACAACTGGCTACTACTACTACTACTACTACTACTACTACTACTACTACTACTACTACTACTACTACTACTACTACTACTACTACTTCTACTACTATTACTACTACTACTACTACTACTATTACTACTACTACTACTACTACTACTACTATTACTACTACTACTACTACTACTACTACTACTACTACTACTACTACTACTACTTCTACTACTACTACTACTACTACTACTACTACTAAAACTACTACTACTACTACGTACTACTCCTACGACTACTGCTACTAATATTATTATTACTACTACTGAACTATCGATACTACTACTACTACAAATACTACTACTACTACTACTACTACTACAAATACTACTACTACTACACTACTAAACTACTACTACTACTACTACTACTACTACTACTACTACTACTACTGCTACTACTACTACTACTACTACTACTACTACTACTACTACTACTACTATTACTATCATTACTACTATTACATCTACCATTAGGAACACTACTTTTTTATATGGCAATATGCAATAATGCAGCTCTTTCATCTAAGGGTGGAGGATCTCTCTTTTCTTCCTTTTTTCCCCCTTTTTTTTTCTTTTGTTGTTGTTGTTGTTTTATTTGTTCTGAAATATTTCTGTCGATTTGTTTGTTTGTTTTGTGTTTTACTTGGTTGTCTTTTTATTGTCTTTTTTTTTCTTTTGATTGATTTCATGTGTTTCATTTTTTTTTTCTTCTTTTTTCCCCTTTTTATTTGTATGTGCTTTTTTATGGGGAGGGTGGGGGTGGTATTGTTCCATTCACAAATGTTTCGTCAACTAGATTGAGTGATATAATTCTCGTAGATCGTATCCATTTTCTTTCTCTTCCCTTTCCTCTTTATTCGGTTAACTGCCGAAGATGAGGGTTGTTTAAATAGATCAATATTTGAAGGACGAGTTTTCTGGCCAAATTTTTAAATACCCGTCTTTCCAGAGTACGGCAGTTAACTGGTTAAATACATTTTCCTTTCCTCCTCCTCCTACATCCACCCTTGCTACACTTTTCCTTACATTTTTATTTCCCTTCCATCTGCTTCCTCCTGATATACCACCTTGTTTTGTTCTTCGTATTACATGTCTGATAACCCTTTCTCCCAACTTTTCTTCTTTGTCTTCTTGTTTTGCATCATCTTCAGCACTGTCGTTGTCGTCATCATTATCATCATCATTTTCATCAACATTATCGTGGTCGGCGACCACGTCATCTTTATCATCATCGCAAGCTGAATAATTATAATCATAATAACATCACTATAATCATCGTCATCATCATCATCATCACCATCATCATCATCATCATCTTCATCTTCATCATCATCATCATCATCATCATCATCATCATCTCCATCATCATCATCATCATTATCATCATCAACATCATCATCATCATCAACATCATCTCCATCATTTGTTGACTTTCTTAGACACCATTCCTATTTTTACTCTTTAAGCAATACATATTACATAAGTAAAATGTTTTCAAGACAACAAACAGTTCAACATTGTTATTTCGCTAAATTCCAATACGTTTTCTACCTGTCAAAAAGGAAGATATTTGTGAGGTCTGGAGTACGGTATGTTTGAATATAACAACCAGTCTTTCCTTTACCATTCACTTCCGGCACCTTTACATACCACCAGAATACCACCAAATATATTTATTTTTGTACATGTGTTTTGTATTTGTGTCTCAATGTGAAAAAAAAAACAAAGTAAGTAGAGGATCTTCGGGGGGGGGGGGGGGGGGGGGGGGAATTGGTGGCGATGGATGAATACTTATGCAAATAATTAATTTGTAATGAATTTACTAACTTAACTTGAATTTGAATTAGAAAAAAAAATATTATGATTTACAGCTAACTTTTATATAACGCAATATTTTATAGACCGTAATATCCACTAACTGCGCTCATAGCGCTTTACATGGGGTCCTAAGCGATGTGTAATTATGTGCAGGTCTGATAACCCAAAGTGTTATGGCCTCATTGTTAAAATTGAAAGACTCAAAACAACGCAAAACATTGCCCATTACAATTACAACAATATTTAAATTTCTCCATAATAGGATTCAATAGTCTGATGTCACGTCCGCCCAACAACGAGCAGCTTGGATCTCAACAAAGAAAATCGGTACTTTTTATTCTTTATGCAGGCTAGAACTTTTTCACATGTCATGTGATCAGAATTATAAAAGTCAAAACATGATCAGATTTATAATGTTTTTCTCCTCTGGATACACTTTTATGCTCGTCGGAGAATTATTTCATAATGGGCGTCCGCTATTGTTCCGATAGTTTAGAACCAGTTACTAATTTACTTTGCGTCATTACGAGGGAAGTGACGTCACGACTGTTGAAGCCTATTGTGTTTGGATATCAGACCTGCTAAAAAGTGCGTGTAAATACCAAGCTAACAGCACAAAAAGTTGTGTGTAAGACAAACCATGACGTATGGAAAGCATTATTAAAATTGTTTTGACAGGACCAACAGTGACACTGGTCAGGCACTCATTTCATGGTAAGATTAAACAAAAATAAAGTGCCATATTAAACTGAAAGTGAATTAAAAATCTGAAATAGTGTGTATGAAAACAACCTTAATTTGTCACTCGGGAGCGGATTAATAACTAGCATATCCCAGGAAATGATTTCGAGTATCTTCTATTATTCAATGCTATTGATGCAACGCGGTTAAGTAAAATACGCATCAGTCGTACCCGCCACATCAATCGTACCAACACACAAACTGTATGTAACTGCAGATTTTGTAGTATGGGTGAGATAATTTGGTGAGAACTAATCACTAATCACCTAACTGACGTCTAAAACCAAATAAGAAACAACTGAGGTACGTCATTCTCATTCGTTCCATACTACAGCTGAGTATTTTTCAACATTTTATTCCGCTTTAAAACTGGGGGGCTTTTATTCATTTATCCTATTAATTTCGCCTGGTATTGGATTTCCAGTGAAAATTGTATTTTTTTTTTTTTTTCTGATATAGGTAAAGATACCCTTTTAAGTGCTTGCTCAACAGAAGTTGCTTCTCCATTACAGGAAACATCAGCGCAATCGTGAAAGCACACTCTACTCGGTTGCAAGCGTGAGCGGAAATACTCGTGACTCGTGTCTACCAACCTTTATCAATAAACTAGGTAATGATGATGACGAAATGTTACGCGTGTCCAAAGCAGTGCTCACCTGCCTGCACACTTCACTTCTTTCATTCATGTTTTTCAACTGCATGAGTATTCTTTTTTTTTTTTTCTTTTCTCTTTTTACTGCACACGACGAGGTGTGCATAGTTATTTTTTTTTTCATTCATATACCTACCTCCAAAAAACGTCTGGGCTCGATCTAATATCCAACTGCCAATTCAGTCATTTTAACACTAATACAATGTGTAGTACTCTTTTTAATGGAATAGGATAATGGTATGCAGTCACAGTGTACTTACTATAAGGTCGTATAACCGAAATTGTTATGGGCTCATTGTTGTAATGTGAATAATATCAAAACAACGTAACATTTTGTCTATTAAGTCTAGCCCATAAATGACTTCGTTTATCAAACCTGCTAATATGTGCATGTCGTATGCAGTTCATTGTGTATTGAACCCGTGACCTCAAGAAATCGGGGAGAGAAGACTCTAGTTAAACTACGGTTTGAAGCGACTTTTAGTGGGGTCGTGGATAGCTCACACGGTAGAGTCACGATCTCCCCGGCCAGGCGGAGTTGTCGTACCAGTAAGGTCGCGGGTTCGAGCCCCCATCGCCGACGCGAAGTTTTTATTCTCTGTTGTCTTCTGGCACTTTCCTACTCACTTCATTTCTTGTTATTATGCAGTTCAATATCAACAAAAATTAACAAATAATTTGTTTTTCTTTTTGTTTTGATATTTCTGTTCAATTCATAGCAACAGTCCTTCAAATATCGATCGAATTTAATGACCCACATCTTGACCCCTAGGTGCCAGGTTTGAACGTTTTTGCTTAGACGAGGGTCATTTAAATCGATCGATATTTGAAGGACCAGTTTTCTGGCCAATTTTTTAAAATACATGTTTTTCCAGAACTGGTAAATTCGCTTCTTTTGCACCTGGAAGCTTATAACACAGTTATGTTTTGGTTCGGTGTCCTTTAGAAGGGGAAACTTTATTTTGCACCTAGTAGTGTATAGGGTCCATAGAGTTTTTAATGTTTCCTTCTAATAAAAGGTCAAATATTTTAACCAGGAAAATAACTTAAAATGCTCCAAATTCACTGATACAAAGTTATCCCAATTAATCGTAGTTTTTACTTTTAGATTTTGCCTATTTCCTCTTTTTCCTTTTTTTTTTTCTCTTTTGTTCCTGTTTTTATTTCTTTTCTTTTTTTTTTTTTTTTTTCTTCTTCTTTTTTTTTTTTTTTTTTTTTTTTTTTTTTTTTTTTGTTTGTTTGGTGACTACTGCATTCCTAAAATTGTCTTCTCATTCGTTGTCGTCCACTGGAAATAAACGATGTGCTTTTTTATCCACAATATGATCTGCAGCATACCCAAGTTGGAGCTGTTGTAATAAAAAGTAATACACCGACATATCTTTGACTATTTATTAGTCTTTGATGTGACCATTAGATCAATTGACTCTTCCTCGGCAGCACATTCTGGTGGTTTAAGTAAATATTAAGTTGGCTTAGTTTCTAGACTGTTAGAGTACTAAGCGAAAACGAATGAAGCATACCGGCTTGGATATAAGATAAAATCGTAACAATAAACGTTTCGAACTCAAAACGTTTCCTCTATAAGAACATTCAGTAATGTTGAGTTTGGAATAACAACAGCATGGTTGTTGGTTAGTTCCATTTACATTTAATTTATATAGTACATTCCCGTGTATTTCACCATGTTCAATGCGCTGCAAGGTGTTTCGTTGTTCCTGAGCAAGGGATATGGAATCAATTTTTTGTTTTATAAACTACTACAAGTCCTTCATTTGGCATCTGTTGTGTGTACAAGCTCTCTCACAATACCTGTCACTGCTTATAATCATATTATAGTCATCAAGTCTTGGGTCAGACTTGACATACAAATGTGTTTTAAGTGTCTTACCCACGACGAAAAACAACGAGCATTTATATAGCGCAGTATTCACTACACGAGTCCCAAGTCAACAGCAACACTTCTGAATCTGAATCTGAATGTTCCTCGAAGTCGAAGTTCTGAGTATTTGTATTCGAGGGCGGAGAGCATTGTTGAATCTGGCAACCACTGTTGGTGTTCGGACTGAAGAATTTTGATAATCTTTGCTTGAAGGTGTCTAAATCTAAATCTAATGTTCACATATGATTCGGGAAGAGCGTTCCAGTCTTTGATAGTGCGGGGTGCAAATGAATATTGGAAGTGTTTGAGTTTGCAGATTGGTGTTTTAGTGTTTTTGAGTGTGTTTTTCTCCGAATGCGTGAATTTCGTTGTATGTCTTGTTGTTCTGGTGAGATAGCCGTCATTTCGTTTGTAATTTTAAACAGAACTTGACATGTAGGACGAGACATAATGGCTGTAGGGCGATACTACAATTTTTTCGGACATAGAAAACGCTATCAGTCACGGAATGAGTGAGTATGATGTCACAAGTCCAGTCATTGTCTTTACTCAACATCACCTGACTTTCTTACTAGACGAGACACGTACAGATAGATGACCCATTTACTTACTACAAGGAGGAATCAATTGAGAGAATTCCTTTATGAACGATTTCGTGCCTCTACCTTTTGTTGAGTTTTAATCCCACTTTATTATTATTAAGTACTTGCTTTTAACAGATGATTTAATTTACGTTTTATTATTATGATTGTTAAATGTATTAGCATCCCCTTGATTTGAACATTAGTAATAATCATAATACATAGCAAAACGTGATTCGACCTTGCTAATCATTATTGTCAGTTCCTTACCTTGATATAAATTCTACTTGGCAACTCTCTCTCTCTCTCTCTCTCTCTCTCTCTCTCTCTCTCTCTCTCTCTCTCTCTCTCTCTCTCTCTCTCTCTCTCTCTCTCTCTCTCTCTCTCTTGTTACTTATACAAAAGCTTGTTTTGAAATTCCTTCGTATATGTTTATATTGTGTCGCTATGTCTGTGTATGAGTATGTGTGTGTGTGTGTGTGTGTGTGTTTGTGTGTGTGTGTGTTTGTAGTGTGTGTTTTTATAAATATGTGAAGACATCAGAATAAAATCTAAGAGAAGACGGATGAGCCCCAAGTTGTGTAATCAATTGAACGAGTATATTCCACAATGTTGTGTCAAGGAAGCTTGTGTACGGGGGGGGGGGGGGGGGGGGGGGTCACTTGAAGTCGGAACAGTGACTTGATCATATTATGAGCGACGACAAATTCTCCAATATGAGCCAAATAACGAAATAAGCAAGCCAAAAAGCAAGATTGTTTTAAATTACTTTTTTGAAGAGGCAGTAACCGGACAAATTAATATTTGGCTATGTGTTCTTGTGGTATGACACTCGCTTTCGGATCGGAAGGTTCTGGGTTCGAGCCTCGCGCTCGGCGCATAGTTGAGTCCTTGGAGAAGGCTCTTTACTCACATTCTCTCACCGTACTCATGTGTAAAATGAGTAGATGGTCGTTAACAGCGTTGTCTGTGTCCAAAAAATTGTAATATCGCCTAACAGGCGTCATTCCCGTCCTACATGTTAAATGTTGCTGTTGACCAGGGACCCCTTGTAAAGCGCTTTGAGCACATTTAGTGGATATTGCGCTATATAAAGCTCAATTTAATTTAATTTGATTTAATCTAGCGTTAATAATCATTATTCTGATAATTACTTTGTTCATGACCACCCACACATATAGTAGCCTAACTTGGGTAGAAAAGCTCTTGGAGGGCAGAGTATAATTATTAAGATGAAATTATGGCAAATATCAGGTTGTTAATCACATCAAAATCTTGCTGACGAAAGTTGATTTGCGCATGCTTGCGGCTGCCATCCAAACGTGGTGTTATTCTAGTGCAAAAATCATTGTCTAGAACAATTACTTCATCCACCAATAAATGTGCAAATTCTATTTCTGTTGGTTTTTACCATCCGGAAACAATCTCTATTTTCGTATGGTTTTGTTTTTATTGTGTTTGCTCAGATAAAGTTCATTGTTTTTTGTTGTTTTTGTTTTTTCTTTGGTTGTCTGGATTTGTTTTGTCTTTTGTAGTTAATTTTTGTTTTGTTTTGGGTTTTTTTTTTATTCAAGGGCAAATGATAAAAGAAAAATGCAAAGAAAAGGCTACTGCCTTTAATATTGAAGAGGGGAAGTGCGTCTGATATTTTTCAATTGAAGGTTACTCTTAGTTGTTGCCAATCTTTTCTTTTTGAAAAAATAGGGTTGGGGTTCAAAATTGTTCCAGAGGGCCCATGTTAAATTTTTGTCATCGAGCACAGAATTACTGGCAAATCTAATAATTATTAAACTATGTTTTACAGACTGACATACGAGTAACCTTCAAACCATTCTTAAATTAAGGGCAATTCTATCATCCGTTGGCTCAATTGATTATTTATAGAATCTGCAAGGGCAAAATGATCCGTCTTTTGATGTTGGGAATCGCCATCCGGCCGTCCTGTTGTCAGATTTATTTGCGTGCAGTTACCAGACCGATTTTGATCGTTGATGGCTCAAAAGATTCGTAGCGATCTATTTTAATTTCAACAATACAGAAGTATAATCATTTTTAAAAAAAAGATGAGTGCCTTTATTTCCCCGCAAAGATTGCGTGTTCTTCACTATCGGTTTAAAATTCAAGTTTATTTCCAAAACAGAAAAATAATCATTATCTTCTTCATCATATTATATCAACAAGAGCTGTATCAATGTGTATCATATCAACAGCATCATCATCATCATGACCATCATCTCCACCAACAACTTCATCGCCATCAACAATATAATAAACAACGACAACCATAGCAACAACATAACACCCCCACTAAAGTCATCATCCTCACCATCGTTATAATCACCACCACCAGCATCACCATCATTTTTATAACAGATCAATAGAATTTAAATTTAAAAACTATCAATTATTTTTACACCTTTTATAAGCAACTAATGGCCCTTAATGTTCAACGTTCCTTTGTGTGCCTTTTTGCTTTCGATCACGTCCACACAAAAAATGATTTTAAAAAATGATTTTTATGTTTTAAGAATAACAATAATAATAATAATAATAATAATAATAATAATAATAATAATAATAATAATAATAATAATAATAAT
>NC_088362.1:75398701-75401201 GCF_034508935.2 Berghia stephanieae
TTGTTCTTGATTTTTCTTCTCTCTCTTTATTGAAGAGTTCTAAGATGATTCTATTTTGAACCACTCAATAAAAACAATTGTAGTAAAAGGTCAATGAAACGTGTCATCAGATCTTGTTAATCTTATCATTAACATTGTCCAGGGGGGGGGGGGAGGATTGCAGATCTCTTTACCAGCTAACTGCTATACTTTGAAAAAAATATGCATTCGAAAATTTGGTCAGAAAACTCGTCCTATCCATCGATTTAAATGGCCCTCATCTTGGCAAAAACTCTCAAACCTGGGACTTAAGGAACACCTCACGAGGTCCCAGATTTGAGAGTTTTGGCCAAGATGAGGGTCATTTAAATTGATCGATATTTGAAGGACGAGTTTTCTGGCCAAATTTTAAAATAATGTATTTCCACAGTACGTCAATTCACTGGTTAATGGTGAAATGGAAGTATGTCTGTCTGGCAATCAGCTTTTTTGTCCTGCTCTATATCCTGCAAAACTTTTGATTATCTGTTTGCTTTTTTTTATTTTTTTTTATTGCTTTGTTGTTGTTTTTTTTTTGTTATTGTTTTGTTGTTGTTGTTTTGTTTTGTTTTGTTTTTTTTGTGGGTTTTTTTTATCACCAGTCATAATAGTAAAGTTGAAGTTTAGTTCATAAAATCCACAAGGCAGATGGAGTCATAATTTATTCAAGTTTCTGTAGAGATATTTCTGACTTATCACACTTGTGTGTGTGTGTGTGTGTGTGTGTGTGTGTGTGTGTGTGTGTGAGTATAATAATAATAATAATAATAATAATAATAATAATAATAATAATAATAATAATAATCTTAACCTATCTAGTGTCATTCAACTCACACAGATATTGATAATTCAATCATAATCTACGAGTATCATTAAGCTCCCCCCCCCCCCCCCCCCCCCCACTCCTTTTCTAAAACTCCAGTAAATCAGTGAAGCAGATACTGTGTCATCATTATAATTTTATATTTATTCGAGCTCCCGCTCTCTGTCGCCAAAAAAAAAAAAAATAAACCACCCAAAACAATAAAGCTCCTTTATTTCACGTTCGGTTATGAGACCAACTTTCTGCCAGACAACTATAATTTAACCCCCCGATCCCTCAGATTCGAAATTTCAGAGTGAAAATATGAATTTGATGAGGACGTTTTGTATTGTTATCAAGCACCCCGTCCTGTCAACACCCAACGGACCTTCTATGCCGGCCACCCATACAGCCTCCGGGTATTGTACGCGCCGTCATAATCAGGCATCAGTCCTCCCATCTTCACCGCCCTCTTGTGTTCAAATCCGTTTCAATTCAACGCCTAAACACATAAAACACAACCCTTTTAGTTTTTCCCCCTTTTTTTAAAGGAATGTAAAAGAGAGAGAGAACCCGATATTTCAAGCCAGGAGTGTGGATCAACTAGTGAAAACGTTTTTGATTAGACTTCTTGTATTTCTAACGGAGATGATGTTATGAATAGCAAAAAGGCTGTTGGAGATTTAACACCGTTTCGCCACTGGGCAAAAAGCCTAACCTTTTGTTACCGGTCAAAGGGGAAGAATCGGTTTCTGTCATGAGCACGTGCCAAAACAATTGTTGGGTTATGTCCCTTGTTTAGTTTGAAGCGGCGGGTTGTTTTTGAGGGCAACGGGGTCGCTTTGTGATTTAAGATCTTAGAGAGTGATGAAGTCCAGACATTTCGCGTGGATTTTCTAACATGGAATGTCCTACTGAGAACTGTATGCTGATGTACCCTGGCAAAACAACTTCTTATATTTTGGATAGATTGTTTTTGTTTATTTCATACAATATCATTATCGTTATGTCAAAATGATTCCAAAACTTATCCAAAAAAAAAAAAAAAATCTTCAAATAAAGTCTCAGATTAAACCTAATTGTCAAAACGAAGTCTCAGGTTTAAGAACTTTTGGCAATTTGGGGTGGTTGCTTTAATCAATTGATATATGAAGCAAACGTTTTCTGGCCTAAAATTGGGAAAATGGTAATTTTTGACCCACCGTCTCAAAACGGTATCATGTCGGGACGAATTGGACCATGAAGAGTGAATCTATAATTAAAATGATAAGAAAGACAGTTGCAAAGTCCATCGCTTGGAGTACCGATAACATAATAGTAAATTACTCTCATTGGATTGGGACGTCGAATCCTGTGTGGCTCTTCCCTGTAATGCTCGTTACTTTGACTAAAGACCGTAGCTAACCTGAAATGGAAATGTGTTGAATTCTGAGTTAAACTAAAATTCAAAGCATTTTCTATAAAAATATAAACTTCAAACCTTTTCTGTAGATAAAAATTATAATCTATAAAGCATGATAATTTATAATATAGCAATATGCCTTGACTGGTAAATTAAATGGAGTCTTTGATTTTGTGGAATTTTTTTCAATAATAAATAAGAAGAAAAGTTGTAGTTGTCTATCGGACATTTTTTTTCAAAGTTGAAATGATTAAGCAGAATAAATACTCTCTCTCTCT